>NW_028318006.1:487500-1087500 GCF_062004578.1 Staurois parvus | reverse complement strand
TCTATGGTGACATTCCCTAAAATGTTTGGAAACAGAATGTTCCTTGATTCCCTTTTTGATATTATAAAGGTGTTCCCTAAGATGATCCCTTAGCCTCCTAGTGGTTCTCCCTATATATTGCTTCTTGCAAGGACATTCCAGGAGATACACCACAAATCTACTGTTACAAGTAATTTGAGAGTCTATCTTATAATTGTTCCCAGTGGAGTGAGACATAAAATAATCTAGCCTTCTTTTCCGAATACCCTCACAGTTACAAATCATGCATTTGTTGCAAGGAAAAAAAACCTTTCAAGTGAGAAAATAATGAAATTTGATTTGGTGGATCCACTATATTGGGAGCTATTTTATTTCTCAAAGAGGGTGCCTTACGAAAGATAACCTCTGGGTTATCAGGTAAGATTCCTGCCAGAACTGGATCATTTTTAAGAATACACCAATTTTTCTTGAAAATATTGACTATTTTTCTGTGTTGGATGGAAACATTAGTGATAAAAGGACAAACTTTATCAGACCTTCCTATTCTTAACAAATATTGCCATAACAATCATCCTCTTAAATAGCCCGCAGGCACGCGGTATATCGGGCGTCATTTTCTTGTGGATCATTACGTCTCATCTATATAAACAAATTCCTATGAATTGGGACGCTATTTTCTTGGGTATTTTTTCAAATGACAAATAAATGGCAAAAAAGTCCCAAAGCTAAACAGCAAAATAATACTTAATAAAAATAGGAAACAAATAATTAAAACCACCACAAAATGAAGTAAATTTAAAAAGAAAAAAGAAAAAGGGGAGCAGGCTATTTAAGAAATGTTTTAACACCATATTGAAACAAAATGAATCTAAACAGAGATTAAAATTATAAATAACTAATACAGAAACCAATGTGTGTATCAGTATATTAACTCGATTAAACAGTTCATATCTATATCTATATTTAACCCTAAAGGGGACAGAGTCTGCATCTCATAAATCCACTTGGTTTCAAACATAGATACTTCATCCTTTTATAGGATAAACTGCGTGATTTAGCCTGTTGAGGCTGGAGACGGAGGTGAGCCATGATAGAGCTGTATTTATGCTGCAAATGTTTTTGGAACCTGGAGTGTATTCATCTAATTAGCACAGATTTCTCAAAAAGAAAGAGGACTCTTATGTATCAGTCTCTGGATATACAATGATACATTTATTTCCATAGTATAAAGGGATTGTATAAGCACAGTGGACATTTGTTTTTTTCACATTTTGTTTTGTTTTCTTCACACTTTATTTATATTAGATTTTATTTTATTTTATTTTTTACACGTAATCAATGTGTCTTTGATGATAATAATAGAGGAGCGCAGCACGATATTTATCTATATATTGGTTGACACTATTGTATGAGTTGGTGTGATGTGTTTGCGAACCTATAATTTTGATTTAATATATGTTTATTGAACATTTTTGGGTTGTGTTTGCAGAGAATTCACTGTATTGGCTCACAGGTGGACAGTTGGTTTTGGATTTTGCCCTACGTTTATTATTTCCCCTCCAATGGGGGCAAATAAGATCTATCCACACAAACTTTAAACCAGTAGGATTTCTATGGTGACATTCCCTAAAATGTTTGGAAACAGAATGTTCCTTGATTCCCTTTTTGATATTATAAAGGTGTTCCCTAAGATGATCCCTTAGCCTCCTAGTGGTTCTCCCTATATATTGCTTCTTGCAAGGACATTCCAGGAGATACACCACAAATCTACTGTTACAAGTAATTTGAGAGTCTATCTTATAATTGTTCCCAGTGGAGTGAGACATAAAATAATCTAGCCTTCTTTTCCGAATACCCTCACAGTTACAAATCATGCATTTGTTGCAAGGAAAAAAAACCTTTCAAGTGAGAAAATAATGAAATTTGATTTGGTGGATCCACTATATTGGGAGCTATTTTATTTCTCAAAGAGGGTGCCTTACGAAAGATAACCTCTGGGTTATCAGGTAAGATTCCTGCCAGAACTGGATCATTTTTAAGAATACACCAATTTTTCTTGAAAATATTGACTATTTTTCTGTGTTGGATGGAAACATTAGTGATAAAAGGACAAACTTTATCAGACCTTCCTATTCTTAACAAATATTGTCTATCCACATCAGCTGCCTCTCTAATAGCTAGCTCTAAAGAGGATTCATTATATCCTCTTTCATGAAATCTAGTTTTACGAACCCCCTCCTAAGAATAGTAAACCTCTAAGCTATCGCAGTTTCTTTGTATTTTAAGGAATTGACCCTTAGGTATATTCTTAAGCCAAACAAAGCGATGACAAATATCTATAGGAATATAGCTGTTTCTATTGGTGGACTTACAGAAAGATTTGGTGACAATCCTTGTACCATCATTAACTAAGGACAAGTCTAAGAAATGTACCTCCTTATGACTATATACGTGGGACAACTGAATGTTAAGATTATTGTTATTTAAAGTGACAAAGAAGTTACTTAATACTTCCGCACTCCCCTGCCATAGGAGGAATACATCATCAATGTACCGCCGGTAGAAACACAGTTCATGCCACTCCCTTGAATAGATGATGTCTTCTTCCTATCTTGCCATGAACAAATTTGCCAATCTGGGAGCAAACTTAGCTCCCATGGCTTCACCCCTCGTTTGCAGATAGAATAACTTATAGAACCAAAAATAAGTATGATTCATGGCAAATTCCAAAAGCTCTAATATGAACATTTTTTGATGGTCTGAAATATCTTCAGCCTCACCTAGATAGTAATCAGCAGCTTCCATTCCATCAGCATGCCCTATATTACTATACAGAGAAGCTACATCTGCTGTCACTAGAAAGGTAGAATTATTAACTGCAATATTCTTAATATCAATTAAGATTTGTTTAGTATCTCTCAAAAAAGAGGGAGTTTTGAGAAGCAACAGCTGTAGAAAAAAATCTATGTATTCACCCACTCGGGAGCAGAGGGAACCAATACCACTTACTATTGGTCTCCCAGGGGGATGTAGTTGATCCTTATGAGTTTTAGGAAGACAATATAAGATAGGCAAAAGGGGTGCTGAAGGGCACAAAAATTCTTTCTCCTTCTTAGAAATTATACTGTTCTTATAGTCTCTTTTTATAATCCTCTTCAGATCATGTTTGTAACTGGATTCTTAGGCAGCTCACGGTAAATATCCTTGTCACCTAATATCCTGTATACCTCTTTCGCATAGTCTGTTTTGGCCCAAATAACAACATATCCCCCCTTGTCACCTGGATGAATCACTAGATCCTTCCTCTCCAAAAGTTGGTTAATCCCAGCACTAATAGTCTGCTGGATTCTGGGATTCCTTATATGCAGGGACTCAAGGTCTTTAGTCACCATATCTCTAAAAATATTGACACCAGGATTAGAATTAGTCGGAGGGTTGAACAACGAAGGATTACTTAAATTCGAGTGCTTAATGTCACTAGTTGTCTGATTACTATCTTGAATAGGATTAGTCAAAAACTATCTCTTCAAAGACACCTGTCTAGTGAACGTATAGATATCCACATATGTCTGGAACTTATTTAACTTAGCTTTTGGGGCAAATTTAATCCCTTTATTTAACAGGAATAATTCATCTGAAGATAGAGTGGCCTTACAGAGATTGAAAATACCATTAGATTCTAAATCTGTCTTTTTTGAGGGCCTAGGGACCCTCTTTCCCCCTTGGGTTCCTCTATACATATGCTTCTTTTCCTTGATGATCCTCCCTCTAAAAAATGTCCCTGATTTCCCCATTGCCAATTTGGGAATCTGCCCTGATTGTCATACTATCCATTCTGAGGTCTTCTCTCCTGTTGTCTATACTCTTCCCAGTATCCTCCTGTAGAGGGTCTTCGATATGGTCTATTGTTATCTTTAAATTGGGTGGAAGAATAGTAATTGTCCCTCCCATGTACCCCAAATTGGGGATTTCTATGTGGATAATGACCCAAAGAATTTTGTCTGCTCATGTTCTGTCAGGGATCCAGGTATGACCAGAGATGTGTGGACTGACACAGGGAAAAGCAGGCTTCAAGTATGGTGTAAAACAATACAATTTATTAAGACTATACAGTACACACAGTGCAAAACCCAAACCTCCAACAGATCAGAATATGTGTGGGAACACAGACACAGTCAGGCAGGCCAGGTTGGTAACTATCGGGCAGACAAGGTACAAAGGAGCAGGCAGGAGAGTGGTCAGTAATAGCCGGGGTCGGTGCAGGCAGCTAAAAGTAATGTTTTGCTTGTAAGTGACCAGGGACACTCCAAGGGTGGGGGCACAAGGCAAGCATCAGTTTTGCTCCACCTAACGTGGCCCTCCTTCTTATGGTAAAGTGCCTTGTTGAAATGAGGAAGCTTTTGTGTATCACAAATACAAAAAGCTAGTGAAAAATCTACCAGGTGTGGACCACAGAAAATTAATTACAGTCATGGCCGAAATTGTTGGCACCCTTGATATTTTTCCTGAAAATCAAGTATTTCACACAAAAAAGGTATTGCATTAACACATGTTTTGCTATACACATGTTTATTCCCTTTGTATGTATTGGAACAAATATAAAACAGAGGCAGAAAAGCAAATATGACATAATGTCACACAAAACCCCAAAAATGGGCTGGACAAAAGTATTGGCACCCTTAACTTAATATTTGGTTGCACACCCTTTGGAAAACATAACTGAAATCAGTCGCTTCCTATAACCATCAATAAGCTTCTGACACCTCTCACCCGGAATTTTGGACCACTCTTCCTTTGCAAACAGCTCCAGGTCTCTCTTATTGGAAGGACACCTTTTCCCAACAGCAATTTTAAGATCTCTCCACAGGTGTTCAATGGGATTTAGATCTGGGCTCATTGCTGGCCACTTCAGAACTCTCCAGCGCTTCTTTGCCATCCATTTCTGAGTGCTTTTTGACGTATGTTTGGGGTCATTGTCCTGCTGGAAGACCCAGGATCTTGGACGCAAACCCAGCTTTCTGACACTGGGCCCTACAGTGCGACCCAAAATCCTTTGGTAATCCTCAGATTTCATGATGCCTTGCACACAGTCAAGGCACCCAGTGCCAGAGGCAGCAAAACAACCCCAAAACATCATTGAACCTCCACCATATTTTACCGTAGGTACTGTGTTTTGTTCTTTGTAGGCCTCATTCCGTTTTCGGTAAACAGTAGAATGATGTGCTTTACCGAAAAGCTCTATCTTGGTCTCATCTGTCCACAAGACGTTTTCCCAGAAGGCTTTTGGCTTACTCAAGTACATTTTGGCAAACTGTAGTCTTGCTTTTTTATGTCTCTGTGTCAGCAGTGGGGTCCTCCTGGGTCTCCTGCCATAGCGTTTCATTTCATTTAAATGTCGACGGATAGTTCGCGCTGACACTGATGCTCCCTGAGCCTGCAGGACAGCTTGAATGTCTTTGGAACATGTTTGGGGCTGCTTATCCACCATCCGGACTATTCTGCGTTGCAATCTTTCATCAATTTTCCTCATCCGTCCACGACCAGGGAGATTAGCTACAGTGCCATGGGTTGCAAACTTCTTGATAATGTTGCGCACTGTGGACAAAGGCAAATCTAGTTCTCTGGAGATGGACTTGTAACCTTGAGATTGTTGATATTTTGCCACAATTTTGGTTCTCAGGTCCTCAGACAGTTCTCGTCTCCTCTTTCTGTTGTCCATGCTTAGTGTGGCACAGACAGACACACAATGCAAAGGTTAAGTGAACGTCTCTCCTTTTTATCTGCTTTCAGGTGTGATTTCTATATTGCCCACACCTGTTACTTGCCCCAGGTGAGTTTACAGGAGCATCACATGCTTGTAACATTCTTATTTATCCGCAGTTGTGAAAGGGTGCCAATACTTTTGTCCAGCCCATTTTTGGAGGTTTGTGTGACATTATGTCGAATTTGCTTTCTTTCCTCCCTTTTTTTGTTTTGTCCCAATACACACAAAGGGAATAAACATGTGTATAGCAAAACATGTGTTAATGCAATACGTTTCGTGAGAAATACATGATTTCCTGGAGAAATATCAAGGGTGCCAACAATTTCGGCCATGACTGTATAATCTACTATTGGTACCAACATCCCTTCAAATAGAAAATTTGAAAATCTATCTAGGACTTTAGAGTTTCCCCCATAAATTACACTTCAGACAACATGGATGTCAAATAAATTGCATTAATTTTATTTTAAAGCAAAGAAAGTGTTGTTGTGCTAAACACACTCTCTTGGCAACTGTACAGAGTTGTAATTAAACAATGAGAGACTTGAATGTCACTCACATACAGTACTTTGCACAATTTTCAAGAGGTCAGAAAGAGCTCAACATACTACTGAAGAAGAGCTAAAGATTTTTCAAAGAACAACTGGTGTGGATTGGGTGATTAGACTAAAACCTTTTTGTTGTTTGGTCACTGATGTTTCCATGCCAGGAAATAAGAGTCAAAGCTGTTAAAACAGATTCATCAAAGGAACTTGGAATATGCAGAGAATTAATCAAGGTAAACCAGACAATGAAGATGGGAATGGATTGCTTTAACATCTTAGGACTTAAATGGTTTGACCTGTGACATTTTCAGTTAGAAGAACATAAAATCTAGTATTTTGGTAAAAAAATTCAGAAAAAGCAGAGTAGCTTGAATTGTCAGCAAAGACCTTAGCAAGACTGTAATAGAATAAATTGCTGTGAATGATCTACTAATATCAATAAGATTTGGAGAAAAGCCATCAACATCACGGTTATACAAGTTTTCTGCCCCAACAAATGATGCATATTAGGAAGTCAAACAATTTTATGATAAAACTCAGGCTGAGAATTTTAAAGCCGGCAAGCAAAATATAAAGCTAGTGATTATTTACTGGAATGCCAAGGCAGGAGAGAAGGAGTATACAAACAACACCGTCATAGAAACATGAGAAGACTATTTAACTCCAATGACCTCTTTAATTGTAGCACAAGGGACATCTGTACACCTGGACATCACCAGATGGACTTTATCAAAATCAAATACCTTTATCATGCTATGCCAAATGATAGAAAAAAAAAACTATTTTGGGCACGCTTTCTGGCTATTTATCCCTTTGTGGCGAACGCTCCTTGACACCCTATACCCCTCCCTTTGCTTACCCCCCCTTTTTCCCTTTTCTTCTCCTTCTTTTTCTCCTCTATTTCTCTTTTTATTTCTTCTCTTTCCACTTTTCACCCTCAATGTCATCTAGAAACTGTGCAGGCCTCCCCCTCACCTGAGGTGTGCGACGGAACTCCTAAGGGGCTCCTGTCCCCCCACTGCCCACCAGCATATGCACACGGCTACATTAATAGCGGTTAGGTTGCACGACCCAAGCCATGTTCTCCAACCTTGATTTATATGTGACCCTTACTGAACTTTAGTGTAATATGTTGGCTTCAAGCAACTTTTTGATATTGTTGTATTTCTTTATTATTCATGTACACCTGTGTGGGTGAACCACTTTAATATATTATATTTTGAACAATATCTTTGCTATTGCTTACACATTGTATGCTCTAAAACCTTTTCAATAAAAGTTTTTTGGTACCAGAAAAAAAAAACTATTTTAATAGCAAACACACTGCCTGGAGTGCATTGTGGAACAGATCGTGAACATTTAATGTGCACACTTGAAGTGTAATTGAACATATTTTAGATGCTGTACATAATTGATAGAAAACCAAATGAACTATGGATGGAATTCAAAGAAATCAACAAAGATGGATCAGAGAAAAATTTTAAGTAAATAAAAAAGATCAAGAAATCAAAGAGGATGTCAGAAGAAGGAGTGATAGTCATCTATCACTGGAATGATACTAAAGTTAAGAGAATCTAAAATATAAAGAGATGAATATTTGTAAAAGAACTAAATCGTAAATTCCAGATTGCTGCTGGGAAAGGTTAGGACCAATATTACAATAGCATTTTTAAAGAAATTAAACATTGAATAAATGTGGAAAACAAGGATCTCCTTTAAGGTGGAAGGAAAAGTCAAAAACAAAATGTCAGCCTCGAATATGTATGCTTAGATGTCCACTGAGAAATCATCTCTGATGGAGCTGATGAAAGCAACAAAAACAATGAAATATTCTTTTTCTGAGATCAGCTGCACTGACTGGCATTCTTTGATGAAAGATTAAGTCAAACTGGCATTGAGATCACTGACAAAAATTAAATATATTACTTTGCACGACAGATCTTGGTGGGAGAATTACCATAGTGAGACATGTCTGCAACAAAAGGCCTACACTTCTTTTCCTTATTGCTCACTTTCCACATCTCCCCTTCTTTTATGAGATTCTTCCAATGCATCTGAAGCAACATATGTGGTCTCTAGCGACAGGGATGGTAGTCTCACAAAAGGATTTTAGAGGCTTCGAATATGCCACATCAAGCGACAAAGAAGATCAGGGCCACACTAATGAGGATCATGAGAAGGCTTCAACCTCTACAGAATGTTCTGATTGTGACAGCACAGACAACTGTAGCACTTCTTCCATACTGCCTTATCCTCTGAGTCCATGGAGCCAGACCCCCCCAAGCACCACACAGCATATGCAATGTTACCATTATTAACCCTTATCACCTTTCCTGGCCTCTTTCAGTGCTCTAGCACTGTAAAACATTGTTTCAAAGGGAAAACCTATGACCGTAGGTCCCCCACTCTTCCACAACACAGGGAGAAGGATTGTCAGCAGCAAATAGAGGGGTGAAATTCTATGACTGAGGGAAGGGCAGACAGAAGCAAAAAGTTAAGCATTGAGTTCTATGGGCATAGACTTCCCACCCTTTCACTAATCTGCTTGGAATGGCAAACATATATTGTAGAGGCTCTGGGGGGCTGCTTTTTTCACCCCACCAGTAGTGAATCACTCAGAAGGTAATGAATTAAAGAAGGTAATTGCTTCTGATTCCTCCCAGGCACAGAGAAGCCACTTACATACAAGTGCTGCTAATATGTTACTTTCCTTCTTCTCAAGGGCATATAGAAGCCACATTCTTTTCCATTCATAGCTGCCATTTTTGTATAGTGCTGGTAATGTTCCCTTTTCTCCTCTTTCTACTCAAGGGTGCAGAGAAGCCACTTTTTTTATAATGCTGCTTATGAGTTTTTTTCTCCTCCTCCTCGAGGGCTCAGAGCAGTCACTTTTTATAGTGCTGCTCATGCTTCCTTTTTCTAATTCTCCTTAAGGATGCAAAGCAGCCACTTTTTAAGACATGCTTCTCAGTCACCCTTTCCTCCTCCTCCTCCTCAATGATGCAGAGGATCCCCCCTTTTTTTTATAATGCTGCTCTTATGCCCTTTTCATCTTCCTACTCCTTTTCAACTAATCTCACCATAGTCCCTCCAAACTGGCTATGGACAGTCAGCAGATTTCATAACTATCATCTCCAGGGCTGGTCCACAGACCTCTGCTTTGTTTTTTATGAGTCATTTGTTACTAATAACCCGGTCGCACTGGGTGCGACTTGGCATGCGATTTGCATGCCATGCATCTTGCAAATTGTATGCCAGGTCGCACCCTATTGTCCGCAATTACAGCAGTCAAATTGGTGCGGTTCTGACTTGTACTACTTTTGGTGTGATTTGCATAGACATCTGTGCCAGATGTCTTACAAATCACACTTGAAATCGGCATTTCCTCCGACTTTAAAATCGTGCGACTTCACTGTAAGCCACACGATTTCAAAGTCGGGCTTGATGTGACCAGGGGGTAAATCTGCTGCTAGAGCAAAAAGAAAAATGTCATCCAATCACCCCCATGTCCAGTGTCTTAATACCAGCTTTGCAAAATTCCCCTTTAAATATGTTTGTGACCTGTGCTACCCAAAGTTTAAGCTATCCAGCCACTATTATTTTCCCATATGCCAGCTGCCATTTTGTGCAGAAGGCCATCCCTCATCTCAGCCAGCATGTGGAATGCCATGGGGCAGCAGAAGGCAGAGGAGGAATATGAGAAAGTAGGAGGTTTGGGGTGCTGGCAATTAGAAGAGGAAATTTTGGGGTGCTGGTTGTGAGGGCAGAAAGGATTGTTGGGTGCTGGCAATAAGGGGCCCCCGGGCAATTGGGGATCATGGAGCCCCTGTGTCCTTGCCCAAACTCAAAAAAGCCTATGAAAAAGGTACCAGGGGCATCTCATGGGGCCCCCTACTAACCACAGTTGTGACGCCGATCGCCACACTGGAATCACATCAGCTTCTCTGCATCTGGACTGTCATATCTCTGTTCGCTGGGCTAACAGGCCATCAAATAGCAACTCTGCACATCTCTTCAAAAAGCCAAGAGCCGTGCTATCCATGGGATTAGTGAGTGGGCGGATACCCAACCTATTTCTGTCATCAATCTACAGACACTGTATGCAGACATTTTTAAACCTCAGTATCAGGAGATCTTTGCTTTGAGCAGTGCCACAGACTATCTGTTTAACGTCATTGAATTACCATATTACCATTATTCACTACTGTTTATGGGCCTAACCATTGCTAGCAAAAGACAACGGACACCACTATGTCAGGAACATTAAACATCACAGGAATCATATTGCAATGTCTAGTTAAAGGGACCTCGTCTCTTCTAAGGCCATGTTATTCAAATTAGGATACTTATATTTATTTATGTTGATGTATACATTTACATAATTTTCTGCATTCATCATTTTGGTGCCAGTGCCCTAGAAGTCAACAAGCCTTGTCTTCCTCCTCTTACTGCTGGTGCTCCAGTTTAGTATTTGAAGCCTACTACTTATGACTGTATCATTTGTTAAATGCTGCTAAATGATTATTCCTATTTTAACAGAGTTCTATTTTTATGTGCTAACAGGGGTTGTTTATCCTAAACCCTATATTCTTGTGGTTTACTCTTTTGAACAAGACTAATATAGAGGTGTTACTAAAGAATTGTGTCTGTTGTATTATTATCCTATACTGTTGAAATGTGTCTGAAACCAGAGTGTCAGGAGGCTTGCAAAGTCAGGGAAATCACTGGCAACCACTAGGGACAAGCATTGTCAAGCGGCAGAAACATGACCCCTGATAGAGAACAAAGCTTGTCCACACCTAGCTATTTTCCCACCTACCTCAGAGAACGTACCACAGCACTGCGATTCAGAGAGCACAAGTATTGATGTAAACCCAACCACTAAAGTCTCATATAAACTTTAAGGTGATAATATCACTTGGAAAAAGACCTGTTAAAAATGTAACCAGCAAAAAATATGCTCATTGAAAAACACATGCATCTTGGTATCAGTGTAATGCATGTAGGCAGGACAGCCTGCACAAAAAAAAAATCAATTGCACCCAGCAGCAATTAGAATATATGCCCTGTGAAAACGCACATTTAATATTACATTTTCAGACTGAACTGATTGTCCTGAGGATGAGTATTGCCTGATTGTTCTGAGGATGAAACAGCAGAAGCAACAGATCTTGAACACTGGGCTGACTGTTCTGAGCATGAGCTTTTGGAACCTCAGCACCAGGTACCCTTGTCCGAAGAAATCGTCTTCATTTGTAAACTCCAAGTCTCATAAAGCACTGAGGCACATATAATTTTAGTGATTCTGAAACTGTTTTGATCCCTCAAAAAAATTGATATCAATATTGTATCCTGTTACTGATTCAGCCCAGTGACTTTTGAGTTATGTCCCTAGTCTGTCCCTAAAATTCATCAATCTGAGACCGCTACCCTAGATTCTAGGCTTGTCTCTTCAAAATTTAAACAAGTCTTTCCTGAATTCTGTTTCTGAGTCTGAGGTAAAACCTTGCGATTGAGACACAGTTTTGCCACACCTCAACCGCTTACCCCCTTTAGCTACAGAGGCAGTGGCTGGTGATGTACACTTGCCATAGCTGCATTGCTTAGCTTTGCAGCTCTAGCAGAAATTAAATCCCCTGTACACCCGCTAATTGTGACCTATTCAAGTGAATGGTGTTGCTTGTGTGGGATCCAAGGGGCTAAAGCAGGTGGTGTGGAGGCAATCAAATGTCAAATGATCTCTGAAGAATGATCTGAACATGGATGACTCTTCAGGGAGCATCGCACAAGTCTTTATGTTGACACAATGACTGCTCTGGCGGAGAATAAAGACATTATAAAAGGAACAGGAAAAAGTGCCTCTAAGTGTAAATTCAATAGCAATTTTATTGGATCACAAAGTAGGCAATTCACATTCAAAATGAACAGACAGGCTCATCAGAAAATCCACCAGGGAAAGTCCTTAGGGAGAACGCCACAGGTCTTGGTGTGTGCCTGACAATTATGACATTAGCGTTGCTTATTTCCCCAGTGATGTCATCACGCCGGCTCTGTGGTCCACGGTGCGTTCCATCTCCCAGTTCCATGTGGTGGAGGGTTCCCGACCAGTTTCCTCATCCCGAGAGAGCAGCACACACCGTGACCTGTGGCATTCTCCCTAAGGAGTTGGCAATCTTCTCTCTGAAGTTTTACTGATGAGCCTGTGTCAGGGCTCCCAGGTGTGACCAGAGGTGTGTGACTGACGCAGGGAAACGCAGACCTCAGATATGTTATAAACAATATAATTTATTAACACTAACAATACAAACATAAACGCAGTGCAATACTAAAACATAATACAGTGCAACCAAACCAAACCAACCACCCACAGATAACAGTACATACAAGCAAGCGTCGTCAGGCAGGCCGGGTCAATATCAATAGGGCAGGTAGGTACAGGGGGAGCAAGCGGAGATTGGTCGGGGTCACAGGCCAGGTTCAGCAGGTAGCAAGCAACGTAGTACAGAGGGTCAGGCAGAGGGATGGTCAGGGTCACAAGCCAGGGATCAGAACAGGTAGCAAGCAGCGTGGTACAGAGGGTCAGGCAGAGGGATGGTCAGGAGCGAGCCAGGATCAGAGCAGGAGAAGTCAGCAGCGGTTCAGAAACAGGATGCAGGACAGACACAGGATACAGGGCCCAGGACAAACACAACACCAAGGCAGAGTCTGTGGGTCTGGCCATCCCTTAAATACCCCAGCATAATCAGTTCCAGGTGTTAGCTGGCTGCAAAGTTGAGTCTCTGATTGCTGGGAGCATCCGCTGGCCAGCCCTGGTACTGCAGATCAAAAGGCAGGTGAGTCCCACCATTGCTGGCCAGTCCATTCCTGACAGTACCCCCCCCCTCAAGGAGCGGCCTCAGGACGCTCCAAACAGTCCTAGCTGGGAAAAATGTTCCACCGCCCGGGTCTGGTAACTGGCGGGATATCAAAGACTGGCACACCGGGCAGGACTCCGGGCAGCGGTACACCGGGCAGAGGCACATCGGGCTTGACTCCGGGCAGAGGCACACCGGGCAGAGGCACACTGGGCAGAAGCACATCGGGCTGGACTCCGGGCAGAGGCACACCGGGCTGGACTCCGGGCAGAGGCACACCGGGCAGAGGCACATCGGGCTGGACTCCGGGCAGAGGCACATCGGGCTGGACTCCGGGCAGAGGCACATCGGGCTGGACTCCGGGCAGAGGCACATCGGGCTGGACTCCGGGCAGAGGCACATTGGGCAGAGGCACATCGGGCTGGACTCCGGGCAGAGGCACATCGGGCTGGACTCCGGGCAGAGGCACACCGGGCTGGACTCCGGGCAGAGGCACACCGGGCTGGACTCCGGGCAGAGGCACACCGGGCTGGACTCCGGGCAGAGGCACACCGGGCTGGACTCCGGGCAGAGGCACACCGGGCTGGACTCCGGGCAGAGGCACACCGGGCTGGACTCCGGGCAGAGGCACATCGGGCAGGACTCCGGGCAGAGGCACATCGGGCAGGACTCCGGGCAGAGGCACATCGGGCAGGACTCCGGGCAGAGGCACATCGGGCTACCAGGCGAAGCGGCAGGCAGCGGGCCCCCGGGCGGAGCGGCAGGCACCGGGCCCCCGGGCGGAGCGGCAGGCACCGGGCCCCCGGGCGGGGCGGCAGGCACCGGGCCCCCGGGCGGGGCGACAGGCACCGGGCCCCTGGGCGGGGCGACAGGCCTCGGGCCCCCGGGCGGGGCGACAGGCCTCGGGCCCCCAGGCGGAGCGGCGGGCGCCGGACCCCCAGGCGGAACTACAGGTCTCGGGCCCTCAGGCGGAGCGGCAGGCGCCGGACCCCCAGATGGAGCGACAGGTCTCGGGCTCTCAGGCGGAGCGGCGGGCGCCGGACCCCCAGGCGGAACTACAGGTCTCGGGCCCTCAGGCAGAGCGGCGGGCGCCGGACCCCCAGATGGAGCGACAGGTCTCGGGCCCTCAGGCGGAGCGGCGGGTGCCGGACCCCCAGATGGAGTGACAGGTCTCGGGCCCTCAGGCGGAGCGGCGGGCGCCGGACCCCATGATGGAGCGACAGGCATCGGGCCCCCAGGCGGGGCGACAGGCATCGGGCCCCCAGACGGGGCGACAGGCATCGGGCCCCCAGGCGGAGCGGCGGGCGCCGGACCCCCAGGCGGAGCTACAGGTCTCAGGCCCTCAGGCGGAGCGGCGGGCGCCGGACCTCCAGATGGAGCGACAGGTCTCGGGCCCCCAGGCGAAGCGGCGGGCTCCGAGTCACCAGGCACGACAGTGGGCACCGAGTCGTCTGGCAAGACTGCGGGCACCGAGTCAACTGGCGGAACAGCGGGCACCGAGTCGTCTGGCAAGACTGCGGGCACCGAGTCGTCTGGCAAGACTGCGGGCACCGAGTCAACTGGCGGAACAGCGGGCATCGAGTCAACTGGCGGAACAGCGGGCATCGAGTCAACTGGCGGAACAGCGGGCATCGAGTCAACTGGCGGGACTGCGGGCACCGAGTCGTCTGGCAAGACTGCGGGCACCGAGTCAACTGGCGGAACAGCGGGGATCGAGTCGTCTGGCAAGACTGCGGGCACCGAGTCGTCTGGCAAGACTGCGGGCACCGAGTCGTCTGGCAAGACTGCGGGCACCGAGTCGTCTGGCAAGACTGCGGGCACCGAGTCGTCTGGCGGAACAGCGGGCATCGAGTCGTCTGGCAAGACTGCGGGCACCGAGTCGTCTGGCAAGACTGCGGGCACCGAGTCGTCTGGCAAGACTGCGGGCACCGAGTCGACTGGCGGAACAGCGGGCACCAAGTCGTCTGGCAAGACTGCGGGCACCGAGTCGACTGGCGGAACAGCGGGCACCGAGTCGTCTGGCAAGACAGTGGGCTCTGAGTCAATTGGCACGACAGCGGGCACTGGATCAGGTACCGGATCATCTGGATCAACAGCGGGCATCGAGTCAACTGGCCTAATAGGATCGTCGGGCTGGATCAGTTCATCATGCTGAGTAGCGGCATCAGGCTGAATGCAGGCTTCAGGCTGAGTAGAGGCTTCAGGCTGAGTAGAGGCTTCAGGCTGAAGAGAGGCATCAGGCTGAAGAGAGGCATCAGGCTGAAGAGAGGCATCAGGCTGAAGAGAGGCATCAGGCTGAAGAGAGGCATCCGGCTGAAGAGAGGCTTCCGGATGAAGAGAGGCATCCGGCTGAAGAGAGGCATCCGGCTGAAGAGAGGCTTCAGGCTGAAGAGAGGCTTCAGGCTGAAGAGAGGCTTCAGGCTGAAGAGAGGCTTCAGGCTGAGTAGAGGCTTCAGGCTGAGTAGAGGCTTCAGGCTGAGTCACGGAAGGCAGGTTCACCGGTTTGGATACTGGCAGGATGGTATTGGTTGGAAAGAATTTTTGCTTTTTTCTGGTTTTAACTACTGGAGCACTGCAAGTAAACGCAGGTCTGCAAACGAATGGAGCAGCTGGAGACAGAGAAAAACTGGAGGATGGAACAGGAGAGGGAGCAGTTGCTACAGAGGGCTTTTTTACAGGGTTAAAGGCAGGATAGGTGCAGCGAGTGGGAACAGGGTACTGACATGCGGTAGATAGCCAAGTATACTGGGCTGTAACTGGAGGAGCTGGTGGGAATACAGGAGTAGAGTTAGAAGCAGGACTGGGTTTTTGTAAGCTGACTGAGGCTGGGTGCAACAAGTCTGTCCATGTCTGCAGTAGGGGTTGAACAAAGCTGAGCTTACACAAAGCCTGTCTGGTCAATGACTGCACTGCGTTTATACAATCTCTTAGTGTCTGTGGTGAACATGTGGAATAACGCTCCAGAAAGTAACCCACATCATCCTCTAATAACCACACCAGGGACTCAACCTGGTCTGCACTAAATGGTGGCAAAAATTCATCCCTGCATTCGGGGGAACCAGATGAAACCAACTCAGCACAAACCTCAATCAAAGGCTGCACCTCAGAGAACTCTGTGCCCTGATCTACTAGAACATGAGCGAGCCGTATACATTCTAGTAGTTGATCCCGGGGATACTCCTTCAGAGTTTGATAAGCATACTCCCTGTCATCAAACACTAGCAGATATAAATACACAACCTCATCCAGATCCATCCTTCCCAGCAACAAGCCAAGATGGCTTCCCTGTGCAGCCACTTCTGGTCAGGATTGGCCTTGGTGTAATGTCAGGGCTCCCAGGTGTGACCAGAGGTGTGTGGCTGACGCAGGGAAACGCAGACCTCAGATATGTTATAAACAATATAATTTATTAACACTAACAATACAAACATAAACGCAGTGCAATACTAAAACATAATACAGTGCAACCAAACCAAACCAAACCAACCACCCACAGATAACAGTACATACAAGCAAGCGTCGTCAGGCAGGCCGGGTCAATATCAATAGGGCAGGTAGGTACAGGGGGAGCAAGCGGAGATTGGTCGGGGTCACAGGCCAGGTTCAGCAGGTAGCAAGCAACGTAGTACAGAGGGTCAGGCAGAGGGATGGTCAGGGTCACAAGCCAGGGATCAGAACAGGTAGCAAGCAGCGTGGTACAGAGGGTCAGGCAGAGGGATGGTCAGGAGCGAGCCGGGATCAGAGCAGGAGAAGTCAGCAGCGGTTCAGAAACAGGATGCAGGACAGACACAGGATACAAGGCCCAGGACAAACACAACACCAAGGCAGAGTCTGTGGGTCTGGCCATCCCTTAAATACCCCAGCATAATCAGTTCCAGGTGTTAGCTGGCTGCAAAGTTGAGTCTCTGATTGCTGGGAGCATCCGCTGGCCAGCCCTGGTACTGCAGATCACAAGGCAGCTGAGTCCCACCATTATTGGTGAATTCATTCCTGAGAGAGGGTGTGTTGCACTTGTCTGCTGAGCTCCAGAAAGGCCCGAGAAGCCTGGGGCTAAAGTGCCCTGCCCAGCCCAGGCAGGATGGCGGATCCTGGGCCTGGGTCCAGCGGGGAGAAGGCCCTGGAGGGGCCTAGTACCGGCCTGTCTTTTCCACCAGTAGAGGACCTGGGAATGGCCCCTAGGAAGGGGGAAGTTTATTCTGCCTACCGGGACCGTGTGGCCGCTCGGGCCAGGTTAATAGACAAGGAGGAAGCCAAGCTCCAGAAGCTGACTCTGGAGCTAAAGAAGTTCCGGTCATCCTACGACCGTGTATGGTCTACTAAGCGGCAGGCCATGAAACCGGACCTGGAGGTGCTGGAACTTCGTGTGTCACAGCAGGGGAGGTATGTGGCGGCGCTGCAGCGCCAGAGCGGCGTCCTAAGCGAGAAGTATCTGAATGAAGCGAGATTTAAGGCTGCAAGAAGCCGCAGTGTTGCGGCGATGCGGGGTCCGGTGGAGGAGGCCTCTTCGGTGGAGGAATTGTCAGGGGAGTTGCTGGTGGAAGGCGAGCAGGGGCAGGTTGAGCCCACAGCACCCTCAGAGGAAATGGCGTCTAAAATGGAAGACAGCGTGGTGGCAGGATCATCAGAGTCCCTCCCCCCTGGGCAGCTGCCTGTGGATTGGGGGACCCAGGTGGAGGAGGAGGAGATAGTGGGCGGATTGCAGTTCCTGGCAGAGGCGGTTGCAGAGCTGCGTGGAGCCGACTTCAGGTTTACGTCCGAGGACTCTGAGGAAGAAGCTGAAAGTGATGTCATCCCCCGCAAGCCGGCTAAGCCGGTGGTGAAGGAGCATGCTGCCTTTGTCATGCTGCAACGCATCCCCAAGGACGTGTTGGCAAAGGCAGGGGAGCCACTGGAAGGGGAGAAGGACTCTGCTGATTGTGTTGGTGAGATGGTTCTGGACACTGGGGTAGCGGGTATAATGCCTGCAAAATTGTCTGAGGTGCAGGTTAGCCCTACAGTCCTGGCTAAGGGTGTTTCCCCTCCGGTGGTGGTCCCACTGGGCCCCGCCCCTTTGGGGGGCATGGTGGCCTCTGGTGTGCAACCAGCAGGTCCCCCGGTTTCTCCTCAGGGGGCTCCAGGTTCTCAGGTCCAGGCTCCTGCGGGTCCGGCTCAGGTGGGTTCTCCTGCTGGTATGGGTGGTCCCCAGCCCCGGGCTCCCGCAGGTCATGGCTCATCAGCATCTGCCCCTTCAGTTGCTGCTGCTGGTGTGGCGGCTTCCCCTGGTCATGCCCCCTTGATGTTGAGTGCCCCTGGGGCTAGATCGGGGCTCAGTTACTCTGCTGCAGTTAGGGGAGGTCAGGGGTCAGTGGGATCGGCCCGGGCAAGGGCAGGTAACCTACCCACTTCCGCCGCAAGGCGAAATGTTGTTCAGCTGAAATGGTCAGGGGAGGGCCCCCCCCCTTAGCAGGAGAGAGGTCATAGACCGCATATTAGAAATGGGCTTCCGTGCTGCGGATATTTTTGCGTTTATTGCTCCAGTTGGTACTGGAGAATATGACGTGTCCTTCATGTGGCCAGAATTGTTGGACCTCTTTTGGCAGAGGTATGAGGCCACCTTTGTCACCAGCCCTAGGTGGGTGGGCCTAACCCCGAGGCTCGTCTCTCGCCAGTCCCTGATTAAAAAAATAACGGTGCTGGTGAGAAATGAATCCATCCCAGCATCAGATATTGTGGCCTGGCTAAGTAGATATGGGGATGTGATGGGGCCCCTTGGGAAGATCAAGGATGAGAGGGGAATATGGACAGGTGGGTGGACGACCACCGTCCACTTAAAGGTGGTTGGAAATGTGCTCCAGCACATTCCCTCTTCCGCTTTTCTAGGGAAGGACCGCCTGATAATTTTTTATGCGGGTCAGCCGAGGGTCTGCCACCGGTGTGGGGGCAAGGGGCATTTTGCGGCCACCTGCCCCGTCATTAGATGTTCCCTGTGTCAGGAAATAGGACACCTGGCCAGGGACTGCAATGTTGTCCGATGCAATCTCTGCGGGAAGCTCGGGCATTCATACAACCAGTGCCCGGAGGCCCTCCACAACCTTCTGGTGGGGGAGCTTGAAGCAGAGTTGGATCGGATAGATGCTGAAGAGGCGGAGGCGGCATTGGAGAGAGCGGCTTCGGTTGCTGTGGCGGCCCTTGTGAGGGAAGGGGAGGTTTCTGTGGCCCCTCCTGTCTCTGTCCCCCCTGTTTCGTCTACCCCTTTGGAGTCCCCTGTTGTTCCCCCTTGTGTGCCGGTTCCTCCTCCCAGGACTAAGAAACAGCTGAGGGAGGCTGCTAAAGGGGCCGGGATGGTTGAGGCTAGGTCTAGTCCCTCAGTGTCTGCTCCCCCCTTGCTCTTGCCGCTGCGGCGGAGTAGGAGGCCCGGTAGGGAGTCCCGGGAGTCCCAAGGTTCTGCTCCAGTAGGGGCTCAGGTGGAGGACGGGTGGTCCCTGGTGGGTAGGCGGAGTAAGCCAGTTTTGTCCTCAGCAGGGTCGGTGTCCTCTTTAGAGGCGGGGGAGGTGGCCCTGGGGAATAGGTTTGGGGCTTTGTTGGGGGAGGAGGAGGGGTCAGGTGATCCCGCTTCCCCGATGGAGGACGAGGATGCTGGGGGGTCTCTTAAGAGAGTGAGGGACCCTGCCAAGAAAGTCAAGAGGAGGATTAAGAAACGTCCCTCTCAATTATCTTAATGGCAGTTCCCGCTCCGATAAAGGTAGCAACCATTAATGTTGCCAGCCTTAAGTCTGTAAGTGCTAGAGAAACAGCCTTATTTTTGATCAGTGGGATGGAAGCTGATATTTTCTTTTTGCAGGAGACCAGGTTGCCCACCTTGGCTGATGTCCATCTGGCCAAGCGTGAGTGGAGGCGTGGGCCCTCCTACTGGTCTCTTGCGGCTGAGCTTTACAGCGGAGTTGCGGTGCTTTTTACCGGCATGGTAACGTGTCGGCGGATAATTGAGGTAGAGATCGGAAGATGTCTGATTCTGGATGTTCTCGTAAGGGGGCATGAGCTCCGTCTCATTAATATCTATGGCCCACAGTCCAAGTGGGACAGGAAGAACCTCTTTGCGAGGATTAAACCTTACCTCTTTACATCCCGGCTGGTAGTCTTTGGAGGTGATTTTAACACCATTACTAGGCCCAAGGACAGGAGAGGCTTCACTGACGGGCTAGGATATGATAGCAATTTTCTAAATGCTATAGTCAGGGAGGCAGGTCTGGTTGACGCTTGGATTCAAAGTGTCCCAGATGGCACGGGTTTCACCTTTAGGAGAGGTAATAGCCAGAGTAGGATAGACAGGTTTTTTTTGAGGGAGAACTCTGCCTTCTCGGCACCTGAGTGTCAGGCGGTGGAGTTTTCCGATCACCTTATGCTATCTGTCACCTTGAATATTTCAGACACGCCGCTGAGAGGAAAGGGCATCTGGAGGATGAATTCATCTCTGCTGGAGGACGAGGAGGTGAGATGATCTTTCGAGGAGTTCTTTCAGGCGCAGGAGACGGTGCTGGATTTCTGCGGCAGTAAGTCTGAGTGGTGGGAGCTCACCAAAGTGCGGATCAGCAGGTTTTTCAAGGCCGTTGGTAAGAAACGGCAGTTTAAACAGTATAACGCCTACCAGCGGTTGCGGAGGAAGCTCGACCGCCTTGTTTCTAGCGGTGGAGATTCGGGGGCAATCTCGGAGGTGAAGCTTCTCCTTAGGAAACTCCAGTATGATCGGCGTGCCTCTTTGGTTCTGGAGAGGGATTATGGGAAATACCACTCGCCTTACCCTTTCCAGAATTGCAAACAGAGTGCAGCAGTTAAGACAATCTCTGCTCTGAGGGATAGTACAGGGTCCCTGACTAAATCCAGGTCAGGGATTCTGGAGGTCTCCAGGTCCTTTTATGCGGATTTACTGAGTGAGAAACACCTTGACCGGACAGGGATGTCGAGCTTTTTGGAATCCACGCCTGGTCTGGACAGTGATGTCCCTCTGGCGAGTTTGACTGGGAAGATTACTGCAGAAGAGGTGTCCAGAGCGATTGATAGTCTGGCCATTAAAAAGACTCCTGGGCCAGACGGTCTGACTGCCGAATTTTTTAAGGCTTTTAAATCCCGCCTGGCACCTCATCTCGCGGAAGTGTATAACAGCTGTCTGGATGAGGGATCTCTCCCTCCTTCCATGAGACAGTCTGCAGTTATTCTCCTGTCAAAGGGTAAAGATCCTTCGGCTATTGAGAACTGGCGCCCCATCAGCCTCCTCAATGTCGATAGAAAGGTTCTGGCTAAGATCTTGTTCTGGCGCTTGTCGTCAGTGGCAGACAGTTTGCTTTCTCATCAGCAGCATTGCTCGGTCCAGGGCAGGAGTACCTTTACAGCGGTGTTAGCTGTCCGGGAGGCTCTGGAGCGATGTAAGGCTGAAGGATGGGGAAAGTACTTGCTGGCGGTGGATCAGGCAAAGGCCTTTGATCGAGTTGATCACAAGTACCTCTGGCATCTCCTGGACCGGTATGGTTTGGAGGGGAGGTTCATCGGCTGGTTGAAGACATTGTATCAAGGGGCGGAGAGCTTCATGTTGGTGAATGGTTGGGTTGGGCAGCCCTTTGAGGTTGGATCTGGGGTGCGCCAGGGGTGCCCGCTGAGTCCCTTGCTCTATGCCTTTGCCATCGACCCCTTCGTCAGGAGGCTAGATGGCGGGGCGGTGAGTGGGGTGCTGGTGGGTGCCACTGGAGATCCGCCTTTGAGAGTTGTGGCTTATGCTGATGACGTTTCTGTTTTCATTTCTGGACCGGAGGAGGCGCAGGAGGTGGTTTCAGTAATGGATCAGTATGCCGAGGCATCAGGTTCCAAGGTCAATCAGGACAAATGTGAAGTTCTCTGGATGGGTAGGGAGGGTGAGAGCTTCTCACTCCCGGACACCTTCCCGGTGCCTCAGCCGAACATCAAAGTGTTGGGCATCAATTTTGGCTCTGCTGATTACAGCAAGCAAAATTGGGAATCCAAGCTGTCGGATGCCGAGGTCAAAGTGAGATGCTGGAAGGGGTGGCGGCTCTCCTTGAGGGAAAGGGTTGATTTGATCAAGACTTTCCTGCTCCCAGTCTTTTTGTACGTCAGCTTCGTTTGCCTCTTGCCAGAATCGCTCTATACGAGGATCTATAGCTGTTTCTTCCAGATGTTATGGGGGAATCGGCTGAACCTCGTCAAGAGGGACGTGACTTACTCATCCAGGTGGGAGGGTGGCCTAGGTATGGTCAACCCGGTGGTCTTTTTCTCTCTGATGTTCTTGAAACATAACTTTGGTAACATGCTGGCAGAGAGACCGCCTGCATGGGTAGGACTGTTCCGGATCTGGTTTGGACCCTTTCTGCACAGTTGGGAGAGTGGCGGGCCAGTGAGAAGCCTGCGGGTCAAGCATGGTAAGCTCCCGGCTTATGTGGCCCCGTGCCTGAAGTTACTCCGGCGGTGGCATGTGACTGCGGAGGAGGTCCGGTCCCTCCCCAGGAGGCTCCTGGGTGAGAGGATTGTGGCATCTGCTTTCCATGCGCCGCTGGCCTTGAGAGATTGCCCGGGCCATGTTATGAGGGAGGGTTTGCGGTTGATAAATCTGGAGCGGATCCCCCTGAAGTTGCGGGACCAGGCCTGGCTCGCCTTCCATGGCAGGCTCTACGTGAGGGGTAACCTGAAGTACCGTCCTGCGGATGACCGTGGTTGTCCGAGGTCGGAGTGTGGGGGTGAAGTGGAGACTATGGACCACTTCTTGCTTCAGTGCCCCTTTAACGTAGAGGTGTATAAACAGGTGGGAGGGGCTCTGGGTGTTCCTTTCCTCCATCGCATGTCGTATGCGGAGTGGGTGTACGGAGCATTCGAGAGTCGCATGGGTTTTAATTTGGACACCCTGTTTTTAGTCAGCTTAGTTGTCCGTTATCACACTTGGATGGCACGGTGTCAGGTCTCCATTCGGCAGAAGGTCCTCCCTGTTCAGGTGGTGGCGAGTGACATCCTTGGTGAGGTGGGGAAAATTCGGGGTCTTGAGAAAGACAGGCTGCGACGCAGAGCTTGGATGGAGGCGTGGAGGAACATCAAGCCTGTTGCTGCGGTCTGTTGATCTCGGGTGGTGGGATCTGTCCCTAGTTTCTGCCTTCAGCACTCCCTAGATTTTTGCGTTCGGATCTTTTTGGTAGCCTTTTGCATGGTAGGTTGTAGGGGTCAGACGTGGAAGATCTGCGGGTTCCTTAGCCCTCCCCTGTGGTGTATATAATGGTATGGTTAGGTCCTTTGTATATAGTTTAGGCCATATAGGCCGTAAGCAGCAGGTTTGAATATGGAAATTGCATATGGTTTATGTTTTTGTCTGAGCCATAAAGGCTCTTAGTCATGTGGTCTCGGCCATAAAGGCCTTGTACTGTAAATATTGTATATAGTTTCCGTTTTTTCCTTTCAGGTTATGGACTTTTATTTATGAGCCGTTCAGGCTATGTTTGAGTTTTTGTTTTTTGTTTTTTTTCCCCAGGGACTGTTGGGACATTTTAGTTTCCTTTCTGTTGAGTTTTGTATTTATTTATTTATATTTATACTTTTATACATAAGTCTGATGGATATGTATGACATCAATACATAATAAAAAATCTCCATTCCTGACAGCCTGTCTGTTTGTTTTTAATGTTAATTGCCTACTTTGTGATCCAATAAAATTACCAGTAAGTCTACACTTGTGCTGTTCCTTTTATCTCCTTTATACCAGAACTAGCTTCTGCTCAGAGAATTAGCCTGCCCTCAGTGGATGGACTCATGAGACTGAAATTGTTTTAATTACAGTGAATGGTACTTTATTAGAAATGTATATCATTCACTTTTACAGGATTTTGATGTTTTAGGAATGCCAATTTATTGCACCTATTCTCTCTATGACCATAGACATTGTCATGAATGTGGCGGTGATCAGGGACACTGTAAATGGTGTAATGGTGACAGGGCCGTGGATAGGGTACCACTAGTCCTCCTGTACGGGGCCCAGGCCAGCAGAGGGGCCCAGCCAGCTGGGTGAATCAGATGTGGGCAGGAAGGGTGATTGCCATGGCAGAGGGCAGTTACTGGAACCTACACCCTGTTCGGCTTAGGGACACTGTGAGTGGGTTGTGATTATTAGAGACACATTTGTTTTTTTTTTTTTTTTACAATCTTTATTTTTTTTTATTACTATTTTTTATTTAAATACAGTCACCAGAGTAGTGCAGTGTGACCATAGTGACTCTGCACTACTCTGGAAAGGTCATCTGGATTTTTTTTCTCTGTCATTGCATGCGACAGTGATAATCACTTTAACAGCAGTCGCTTTAACTGTCATGAATGGTTTTCATTCATGACAGCTTGCTTACTATTGTGATTGCTGTGATTGACTACAGCAATGATTTGGTACGAGGCTGCTGTTAACGGACCTCTACTAAGTGACTACTGTGATTAATCAGAGAGATCACAATAGTAAGCAATCTGTCATGAATAAAATGTGTCATGTGATTGCTGTGATTGGCCACAGTGATCACACAGCACTCTACACAGAGGTCACAGGATCTCACTGCTGTACATGCATGTGGTGCATGATGGGAAGAACGTCCCTGGATGCCCTCTGTCAGGGCTCCCAGGTGTGACCAGAGATGTGTGACTGACGCAGGGAAACGCAGACCTCAGATATGTTATAAACAATATAATTTATTAACACTAACAATACAAACATAAACGCAGTGCAATACTAAAACATAATACAGTGCAAACAAACCAAACCAAACCACCCACAGATAACAGTACATACAAGCAAGCGTCGTCAGGCAGGCCGGGTCAATATCAATAGGGCAGGTAGGTACAGGGGGAGCAAGCGGAGATTGGTCAGGGTCACAAGCCAGGGATCAGAACAGGTAGCAAGCAGCGTGGTACAGAGGGTCAGACAGAGGGATGGTCAGGAGCGAGCCGGGATCAGAGCAGGAGAAGTCAGCAGCGGTTCAGAAACAGGATGCAGGACAGAAACAGGATACAGGGCCCAGGACAAACACACACCAAGGCAGAGTCTGTGGGTCTGGCCATCCCTTAAATACCCCAGCATAATCAGTTACAGGTGTTAGCTGGCTGCAAAGTTGAGTCTCTGATTGCTGGGAACACCCGCTGGCGAGCCCTAGTACTGCAGATCAAAAGGCAGGTGAGTCCCACCATAGCTGGCCAGTCCATTCCTGACAGTACCCCCCCCCTCAAGGAGCGGCCTCAGGACGCTCCAAACAGTCCTAGCTGGGAAAAATGTTCCACCGCCCGGGTCTGGTAACTGGCGGGATATCAAAGACTGGCACACCGGGCAGGACTCCGGGCAGCGGTACATCGGGCTGGACTCCGGGCAGAGGCACATCGGGCTGGACTCCGGGCAGAGGCACACCGGGCAGAGGCACACCGGGCTGGACTCCGGGCAGAGGCACATCGGGCAGAGGCACATCGGGCCGGACAGAGGCACATCGGGCCGGACTCCGGGCAGAGGCACATCGGGCCGGACTCCGGGCAGAGGCACATCGGGCCGGACTCCGGGCAGAGGCACATCGGGCCGGACTCCGGGCAGAGGCACATCGGGCCGGACTCCGGGCAGAGGCACATCGGGCAGGACTCCGGGCAGAGGCACATCGGGCAGGACTCCGGGCAGAGGCACATCGGGCAGGACTCCGGGCAGAGGCACATCGGGAAGGACTCCGGGCAGAGGCACATCGGGCAGGACCCCGGGCAGAGGCACATCGGGCTACCAGGCGAAGCAGCAGGCAGCGGGCCACCAGGCGGAGCGACAGGCACCGGGCCCCCGGGCGGGGCGACGGGCACCGGGCCCCTGGGTGGGGCGACGGGCACCGGGCCCCCGGGCGGGGCGGCGGGCGCCGGACCCCCAGGCGGAACTACAGGTCTCGGGCCCTCAGGCGGGGCGACAGGCATCGGACCCCCAGGCGGACTGGCGGAACAGCAGGCACCGAGTCGTCTGGCAAGACTGCGGGCACAGAGTCGCCTGGCAAGACTGAGGGCACCGAGTCGCCTGGCAAGACTGCGGGCACCGAGTCGTCTGGCAAGACTGCGGGCACCGAGTCGTCTGGCAAGACTGCGGGCACCGAGTCAACTGGCGGAACAGCAGGCACCGAGTCGTCTGGCAAGACTGCGGGCACCGAGTCATCTGGCAAGACTGCGGGCACCGAGTCGTCTGGCAAGACTGCGGGCACCGAGTCGTCTGGCAAGACTGCGGGCACCGAGTCAACTGGCAAGACTGCGGGCATCGAGTCAACTGGCAAGACTGCGGGCATCGAGTCAACTGGCAAGACTGCGGGCATCGAGTCAACTGGCAAGACTGCGGGCATCGAGTCAACTGGCAAGACTGCGGGCACCGAGTCGTCTGGCAAGACTGCGGGCACCGAGTCGTCTGGCAAGACTGCGGGCACCGAGTCGTCTGGCAAGACTGCGGGCACCGAGTCGTCTGGCAAGACTGCGGGCACCGAGTCAACTGGCGGAACAGCGGGCATCGAGTCGTCTGGCAAGGCTGCGGGCACCGAGTCGTCTGGCAAGACTGCGGGCACCGAGTCGTCTGGCAAGACTGCGGGCACCGAGTCGTCTGGCAAGACTGCGGGCACCGAGTCGTCTGGCAAGACAGTGGGCTCCGAGTCAACAGGCACGACAGTGGGCACCGGGTCATCAGGTATCGGATTGTCTGGCTCGACAGCGGGCATCGGGTCACCAGGTATGACAGCGGGCACTGGGTCACCAGGCATCAGGTCATTTGGCTTGCCAGCGGGCACCGCGTCATCTGGCAAGGCAGTGAGCACCGGGTCACCAGGTATGACAGCGGGCTCTGAGTCAATTGGCACGACAGCGGGCACTGGATCAGGTACCGGATCATCTGGATCAACAGCGGGCATCGAGTCAACTGGCCTAATAGGATCGTCGGGCAGGATCAGTTCATCATGCTGAGTAGCGGCATCAGGCTGAATGCAGGCATCAGGCTGAGGAGAGGCTTCAGGCTGAGGAGAGGCTTCAGGCTGAGGAGAGGCATCAGGCTGAGGAGAGGCATCAGGCTGAGGAGAGGCATCAGGCTGAGGAGAGGCTTCAGGCTGAGGAGAGGCTTCAGGCTGAGGAGAGGCATCAGGCTGAGGAGAGGCATCAGGCTGAGGAGAGGCTTCAGGCTGAGGAGAGGCTTCAGGCTGAGGAGAGGCTTCAGGCTGAGGAGAGGCTTCAGGCTGAGGAGAGGCTTCAGGCTGAGGAGAGGCATCCGGCTGAAGAGAGGCATCCGGCTGAAGAGAGGCATCCGGCTGAGTAGAGGCCTCAGGCTGAAGAGAGGCATCCGGCTGAAGAGAGGCATCCGGCTGAGTAGAGGCTTCAGGCTGAGTCACGGAAGGCAGGTTCACCGGTTTGGATACTGGCAGGATGGTATTGGTTGGAAAGAATTTTCGCTTTTTTCTGGTTTTAACTACTGGAGCACTGCAAGTAAACGCAGGTCTGCAAACGAATGGAGCAGCTGGAGACAGAGAAAAACTGGAGGATGGAACAGGAGAGGGAGCAGTTGCTACAGAGGGCTTTTTTACAGGGTTAAAGGGAGGATAGGTGCAGCGAGTGGGAACAGGGTACTGACATGCGGTAGATAGCCAAGTATACTGGGCTGTAACTGGAGGAGCTGGTGGGAATACAGGAGTAGAGTTAGAAGCAGGACTGGGTTTTTGTAAGCTGACTGAGGCTGGGTGCAACAAGTCTGTCCATGTCTGCAGTAGGGGTTGAACAAAGCTGAGCTTACACAAAGCCTGTCTGGTCAATGACTGCACTGCGTTTATACAATCTCTTAGTGTCTGTGGTGAACATGTGGAATAACGCTCCAGAAAGTAACCCACATCATCCTCTAATAACCACACCAGGGACTCAACCTGGTCTGCACTAAATGGTGGCAAAAATTCATCCCTGCATTCGGGGGAACCAGATGAAACCAACTCAACACAAACCTGAATCAATGGCTGCACCATAGAGAAATCTGTGCCCTGATCTACTAGAACATGAGCGAGCCGTATACATTCTAGCAGTTCATCCCGGGGATACTCCTTCAGAGTCTGATAAGCATACTCTGTCATCAAGCACTAGCAGAGATAAATACTCAACCTCATCCAGATCCATCCTTCCCATCAACAAGCCAAGATGGCTTCCCTGTGCAGCCACTTCTGGTCAGGATTGGCCTTGGTGTAATGTCAGGGCTCCCAGGTGTGACCAGAGATGTGTGACTGACGCAGGGAAACGCAGACCTCAGATATGTTATAAACAATATAATTTATTAACACTAACAATACAAACATAAACGCAGTGCAATACTAAAACATAATACAGTGCAAACAAACCAAACCAAACCACCCACAGATAACAGTACATACAAGCAAGCGTCGTCAGGCAGGCCGGGTCAATATCAATAGGGCAGGTAGGTACAGGGGGAGCAAGCGGAGATTGGTCAGGGTCACAAGCCAGGGATCAGAACAGGTAGCAAGCAGCGTGGTACAGAGGGTCAGACAGAGGGATGGTCAGGAGCGAGCCGGGATCAGAGCAGGAGAAGTCAGCAGCGGTTCAGAAACAGGATGCAGGACAGAAACAGGATACAGGGCCCAGGACAAACACACACCAAGGCAGAGTCTGTGGGTCTGGCCATCCCTTAAATACCCCAGCATAATCAGTTACAGGTGTTAGCTGGCTGCAAAGTTGAGTCTCTGATTGCTGGGAACACCCGCTGGCCAGCCCTAGTACTGCAGATCAAAAGGCAGGTGAGTCCCACCATAGCTGGCCAGTCCATTCCTGACACCCTCCTTGATCTGGAGAACCACCCTGTGGCTGTATTTTGACAATAAATTGGGCGGGAAGTGATTAAAGAATAGGTTCTTCTTTGGAACATGTTTAAAGAATACTTTCTACTTTGGAACGTTACACGTTCCTGCTACTGCCTCCTCTCCCCCCGATCCTCCATGTCCATTACAGTGGGTGGGGATCTTCTCCCCACACCCACTGCCACAATTCAATTACAACCCGCCTGTGCAGGGCTCTGCTCACATGGCTGCATCATTCATTCAGAGTTCTGTGAATGAATGAACTACAAGTATCGTGGCCGATGGCCTGTAGTTCTCAATTAACTGCAAGGACACTGGTAAGCTCTCTTGAAGTTTATTGATTCTTGCTGCCATTCAGTAACTACCTGCCATATGAGGTAGGAGCAGACAGCAGGGGCGGACTGACCATTTGGAAACTAGGGCACTGCCCGAGGGCCCGGGGTCAGTAGGGGGCCCCATGAGATGCCCCTAGTACCTTTTTCATAGGCTTTTTTGAGTTTGGGCAAGGACACAGGGGCCCCATGATCCCCCATTGCCCGGGAGCCCTATGAGTTGTCAGTCCGCCCCTGGCAGACAGTGTACTGAGAGTCTGCAGGATCCTAGCATTGTACCTGCGATCTGCTGATCACGGGTGTAATGCTTTACAGACTCCAATGTAAAAAGAAATAATAAATTCACTTTTTTTTTTTTGCAAAAAAGGTGAACTTAGCCTTGAAAACTTGCATGCAAATCATGCAGGTCCCACTGAATCCCCCTGTATTAATTTGCATTGTAACTGTACTGTTTGCCCTTATGTTGTATGTTAAGCGCTGCATAAACTATTGGCACTATATAAATCCTGTATAATAATAATATAAAGGAAAACTTCAAACAAGTGCAATAGCTCTGGGGAGATGGCTCCCACTCACCAAGGATCCCTCCAATGGGCGCTGAACAGTAGCTTAAACCACAGAAATGCAGAAAGGTGTTCCAGACCAAAATCTAGATAAAAGAGTCGAAGAAATGTTTAAATTAATGGTAAATGGCCATATAAAAAAACAGGCAATGTGTTTTTGGAGAAACAACACTCCCCTTTCATGAGGGCTGCAATAACAAACATAAAGCATAGACAAAATTATGAAAACTTGCCTAAATATGCATACATATGAACTATATACCACAAATTCTGGAACATCATATAATAACAACAAAAGTGTGACATGAACATCAGTTGCTTCAACTGAAGTAAAAATGTTAAAAGCTAAAAATGACATACATAGTGAAACATGAAGGAATGTAGACATATAAAATGTAAAAACATAATAAATTGCATCAAAGAGAAATTGTGCAAAAAGCACTGAAAAATCAAGCTACTGAAATAGAACTAAGTGCCTACTACAACAAGTACAAAAACACACTAAGAGACTAAGCTGCTAAAATAAAACCACTCAGCTCCTAAAATAAGGGGAAAAAAATCTAAGATTAAGTTGCAGATCATTTACCTACTGAAATTGGTACTAAAAAAACACTAACAGATCAAATTGTCAAAATAAGACTATATAGCTATGGAAGTTAATATAAAAACACTAAGACGCCAAACTACTAAAATAAAAATAATTGCCTATTGAAATAAGAACTAAGGATCAGTAAGAAGACAAATTGCTGAAACAGGACTAATTGACTACTAAAACATGCTAACAAAACATTAATTATTATCATTATACAGGATTTATATAGTGCCAACAGTTTGCTCAGTGCTGTACATTATAACATTATAATGGGAGACAGTACACGAGACAGTACAGTAACAATACAATTCAATACACGAGGGGTTCGAGGGCCCTGCTCCTTGGAGCTTACAATCTAGGAGGGAGGGGATAGTGGTACAGGAGGAAATAGCTGTGGGGGATGGAATGGTAGGAAGAGTGGAGGAGTTCAGTAATTAGCTGAGGGTGGGGTTGGCTTCCCTGAAGAGATAGGTTTTCAGAGTGCGCCTAAAGGTGAGGACAATAGGTGATAGTCGGCTGGATTGGGGTAGGGAGTTCTAGAGGTTGGGGGGAGCCCTGGAGAAGTCCTGGAGATGGGCATGGGAGGAGGAGACCAGGGAACTAGAGGGTAGGAGGTCTTGTGAGGAGCGGAGAGTATGTTTTGGGTGGTATTTGGATACCAGATCGGTGATGTAGTTTGGGGCAGTATTATGAACAGCTTTATACGTCAATGTTAGTATTCTGAATTCTATCTGTTGGGCAATCGGAAGCCAGTGGAGGGATTGGCAGAGAGTGGTGGCAGATACAGAGTGGTTAGTAAGGTGGATGAGTCTGGCTGCAGCATTCAAGACTGCAGCGGGGATAGCCTGCGGTGAGGTAAGCCGATGAGGAGGGAGCTATAGTAGTCGAGACGTGTTATAATGAGGGAGTGAATGAGTTGCTTAGTGGTTTCCGAGGTTAGGAACGGATGTATTTTGGAGATGTTGCGGAGGTGAAGTCTACATGAGTTTGTCAGCGAATGGACCTGGGGCTGGAAGGACAGATTGGAGTCTAGAATGACACATAGTACTCTGGCTTGAGGGGAGAGACTGATGCTGGTGTTGTTGGTCTTGATGGAAAAGTCAGGGGGGGGGCGTGGGCTGGAGGGAAAGTTTTGGAAAGATGTAATTTGAGGAAGTGGAGTGACATCCAATCCGATATGTCGCTCAGTAGGCTTGTGATACGGGCGGAGACTGAAGGGGTGAGGTGAGGGGTAGAGAGATAGATTTGCGTGTCGTCGGCATAGAGATGGTAGTTGAAGCCGTGAGAGTGTATCAGTTGGCCAAGGGAGGAGGTGTAGATGGAGAAGAGAAGGGGCCCGAGGACAGAACCCTGAGGGACCCCAGCAGAGAGGAGGAGTGAAGAGGAGGTGGCAGCGTTATAGGTAACACTGAAGGAGCACTGTGATAGATAGGAAGAGAGCCAGGAGAGAGCGGAGTCTCTGAGGCCAAAAGAGTGTCGTTTTTTGAGAAGTAGGGGGTGGTCAACCGTGTCGAAAGCCACAGAGAGGTCGAGGAGTAGGAGCACTGAATAGTGGCCATTAGCTTTGGCGGTTAGCAGGTCGTTGGTGAGTTTGAGTAGGGCAGTTTCGGTGGAGTGTAGCGGGTGGAAGCCAGACTGTAGGGGATCAAGGAGGTTGTTGTCGTTGGGGTGGGAACTCAGGCGATTGTAGACTAAGCGTTCTAGAAGTTTGGATGTAAATGGCAACTGGGAGATAGGTCTAAGGTTGTTCAGGTCGGTGGGATCTAGGGAGGGTTTTTTATGTATGGGAGTGATGTGCGCGTGTTTTATAGGGGAGGGGAATGTGCCAGTAGAAAGGGAAAAATGAAATTTGTGTGTGAGGGAGCGAAGGATGGAGGAAGAGGTTAATCGTAGGAGTTGTGAGGGGACTGGGTCAAGGGGGCAGGTGGTGAGGTGGGCTTCAGAGAAGACCTTAGTGACCTCTTCAGTGGTAGCAAGGTCGAAGGAGTGGAGTGTTGAGGGGGTTTTAGTGTGAGGAATGGAAGTCTGGGCAGTGGTGAGGTCGAGGGAGTGGAGTGTTGAGGGAGTTTTAGTGTGAGGGATGCTAGGTGGGGTGGAAGTCTGAGCAGTGGCGATGTCCCTACGAATTGTGTCGATCTTGTTTTTGAAGTGGTTAGCAATCTCGTGGGCGGTGAGTGAGGTACTGGGTGGAGGTAGGGGTGGAGAGAGCAGAGAGTTAAAAGTTGAGAAGAGCCGGCGAGGACTGGAGGAGAAGGTATTAATGAGGGTAACAAAGTAGGCTTGCTTGGCAGCGTGAAGGGAGGAAGTATATGTTAGGAAGGCAGATTTATATCGGGTGAATGCTTGTTGGGATCTTGTTTTAACACATTAATAAATTAATCTGTTAAAATAAAATCCGTTAGCTACTGAACTAGGAACTAAAAAACACTAGGAAACCAAGCTGCTGAAATAGGACTAATTGGAAAACAGTGTTAATTTTTAAGTCAAATTTTGATTTAGTTTTAGTCATAGTCTTTTAAATAAAATGCCATCTAGTTTTAGTCATATTTCAGTCATCTGAGTTGAGTTTTTTTTAAAGTGGAATTTTTTTTTGCTGGGCAGAATAAAAATGCAAAACGCAAAACGTGGCAATAATGTGGCAAAAATACACTACCATGCATTTCAGCAGACTCTCCATTGAACTACATATTGTAGCAAAAACAATGCAACAGCTCAAAAAAGCATATATGTGAAGTAGTTTTAGTTGGATTTTAGTAGACTAAAATCTCCAGTACCTTTTAGTCGACTAAAATTATTTTAGTTGACTAAAACCTAATGGGTTTAACTAAATTGTAATGCATTATTTAAGCAGTTCTCTAGAATTTCCAAACTCATTTTATACTCCTGGAGTAAAAATCTAATAACATGTTATTATTTACAGTATGGTATTAAGGGGTTTAAACATGCACTACAGACACATATTTAGCTGTTGTGATATATAAAGTCTTTATAAATAAAACCAAGTTTCATAACATAATAGTTCAGGTTCAGGACAGGATTTTTGATACAGGTGCCAATTCTGTTACTAGAGAGCAAACCGTACTGAAATTGTGTTCAAAACAGATGACAAGTGCGATTCAAAAGGTTACCATAGAAGTCAATGAGCCTATTATTCACACCTAAACCAAACTGCACTGCTCAGAAAATCACACTGAATTCACACTGCGGGTGCACCGCATATATGTGTACAGGCACAATAGAAGCCAAAGTTATTTTACATGTCATGTGACTTGGATGCGGTTCTAGACACAACCAATTTGCATATACTGTGTATGTGAACTGGTCTTCATTTTTGTTTAGTTTTTGTTCCCCCTACGTAGTCTTCTGGGACACATGAAAGGTCTCAGAAGACTATGTGACCATTCACAAGCTGCAGCGCTACTCCCACATGCGCAGTGGGCACTAAGCTGTGAAGTCGCAAGCTGCCACAGCCGGGTGCCCACACTGAAGATGCCAAAGCTGGGGAACAAGAACGGTTGGTGAAACTGGCTGCGGGGAGGACACCGCGGGATCGTGGGACAGGTGAGTGGCTGTTTTTTAAAAGTCAGCAGGTACAGTTTTTGTAGCTGCTGACTTTTATTTTCTTTTTAGCTTTGACTGGCGCTCCGCTTTAGGCAAAATGTAGATCCAAATGCAGTAGGAATGACAACTAAGAAAAGTGTGCTTTTTCCCCTAGCAAACAGCAAGGGTTCATTCTCTAAGCCTTAAGGCCCATGGTTGGTGACATAGTATGATTTTCAGTGGAGTATGATTTAGTATGGCTCTCAGCAAATATGCTATGTGAGAGACAATGGGTGGTGTTTCTGTATAAAAACATGTCCAGCCTGGATAATATGTTAGAGCATTTAGATTGGCATGAGTATTCCCTGCTATCAGGGTACTTCTACCACCAAGCATCTATGGGATTAAATCCATGTGTCCACCACTGTATTGAAACAGTCACAGCTGTCATTCCTGGTCTAGAGTATCTGTTGATGCAGCTATTCAAACACGATCTGTGTTTGAATAGTTGCATTAGGAAGCATCTGTCACCTTCCCTTGCTATTGTTGGGAATGCAACAGCATGTACTATAATGTACTATATATAGTATTGTGTGTTAATATCACTTGACCAGTAGATGGCACTATACACTAAAGGTTACTAGTTGTGTATATCTGAAAACTTGTTGGTTCTTCCTCTTCTCTATCATCTTCAGGAAGTAATCTGTTTGCTGAAATGTGCTCTGTATGTTTGTAACGTAAGCCACACAAGTAAAGTCATACTTCTGCCTCATCACTACCAGTGTCTTCTATAACACATAACCAACAGCTATCACATAGGCTTGCTGTCAACGTCTTTATTCCTGACTGCTTGAACCACCAGAGTTCATATAGTCATGCTCATTTGACTTTTCTTTTGGAAGAGTCTGAAAAGGATTGTTTGCCAGGAAGGCCAGGAGACTGCTCATTGATAGAATTGATAACCCTTCACAGTATGAGTGGAAACACTCCTTTAGAGTGTATTAGCCTCATGTGACAACCTGTAAGGTGTCATCATCTTTATCCTTGGTTGCTTGAACAAAGTACTATTCATGCAGTCATGTCCAACTACACCGTCCTCTTTGGAAACTCTGAAGAGGGCTGTTTTGTCTGGGAAGCCTAGGCTAGGCCACTTCTCATTGCCAAAGCAGATAACCCTTTCAAAGGGTAAGTGAAAACCACTCCTTTAGAGAGTCTTGACAATGTGTTTATTGAATGTGACATCCTGTTAGGTGTCATCATCTCTATCCCTTGCTGCTTAAACCAGCAGGATACATACAGTCATGCTCATCCTCATCTTTCTGTTCATAGGGTCTAAAGAGGCTGTCTTGCCTGGCACGGCTATGAGACTTCTAATTGCCAGAACATATAGCCCTTTCATAGGGTGAGTGGAAACAACTCCTTTTGAGTGCATTGGCTACTTTTTTAATGAATGTGACAACATGTTAGGTGTCGTTATCCTCATTTCTGGTTGCTTGAACAAAGCAAGATTCATACTGTCATTTTCATCTGTCTCTTACCCTCTGGAGAGTCTGAAGAGGCTGTTTTGCCTGGGAAGGCTATGAGACTGCTTATTGCTAGAACATATAACCCCTTTACAGGGTGAGTGAAACACATACATTCATGTTCATCATGCAGTCATGTCCATCTACGTCTTCTTTTTGGAGTCTGAAGAGGGTTGTTTTCCTTGGGAAAGCTCTGAGATTGCTCATTTCTAGACTAGATAATCCTTTTACAGGGTTTTGCCTGCCACTTAACAAAGCAGCTAAAAAATGTAATGAAGTAGAAAATAGCTTGCTTAATTACAAGCCCTAAAGGGTTAACAACTGCTAGATAGAGGTTAACACTGTAGCTTCCAACTACAGCCAGATTTCACCAGGTGGTTCATGAACCAAACGTTGCCTTGCCAGAGAGCAGGAGATAATGAACGTGTTTTGTTAAGATGAGCAACAAAAAGGTAGGAATCTGCAAAAGAATTACAATAATATTCTGCAATATACACAAACCATCCAAGTGAAGTGTTGGCATCATAAAGACCTTATCTTTTTTTTTCTATTTGAGAAACTGGAGAGCACAAAATATAAAAGAATACCTATACTCCAACAGGCAATAGCTGGCTACAGTAGTCATCCACAAGTGGCGCCTTTACCTTCTCTGGGAATGCTGGTCTTTAGGCAGGCCATAGATGGGCCGTTTATCGGCTGAATTGTCGGCCGATAAACGAAAAATAGGTTGGTCCTGTTGCTGATGCTGCCACCAATGGCCGTTTTTCGTGGCTTTTCCAGCATGACCAATAAAAATAAATGAGGAGATCCGCGAAAAATGGCCGACGGGCTGGCCCCACTAACGGCGTGATTATCAGCCCATTTTTTGTGCGGACGAAAATTCGGCCGATAAACGGCCTGTCTATGGCCTGCCTTAGAGGGGGTTGGCATAATGGCACAACAGTAAAGCAAACATGAGAAGCCACCAGCAGGTAATGCCATGTGTGAACAGACAGAGTATTACTTTGTGCACCTGTTATACAGAGCACTGTCTGAAGGAGCTCAGGGTATGCACATTGACTGCAGGGAGCAAGGCACAACAATACCTCACAATGCAGCATTCATTTGAAAACAAAGCATTTTTAAACTTAGTTCACCCAACCTCTGCTATCCGACTGCAGACACTGGCACTGGTTGGAGAGCTGAAGCTGTTATAGCTGCAAAAGGTTGGCTAATTCAATATTGAATCCTACGGACTAAGATTGGGATGCCATTAGAGTTCATGTGCGCCCTAATACTTTTGACAATTATAGTGTATTTTACTAAATGTAACATTTTTGTGTTCGATCCATATTTTGACTTCTATGGATTGCTGTTGAGAGAACACATAGTTACATAGTCTGGCTGAAAAAAGACAAAAAGTGCATCCAGTTCAACCATTAAAAAAAAAAGTTATAATCCTATACCCACAGTTGATCCAGAGGAAGGCAAAAAAACCCAGCAAAGCATGATCCAATTTACTATTGCTGGGAAAAAAATTCCTTCCTGATCCCCGGAGAGGCAATCAGATATTCCCTGGATCAACTTTACCTATAGATTTTTATATCCAGTTGTATTCTGTGTATCTAAGAAAGAATTCAGGCCTTTTTTGAAGCAATCCACTGAGCTGGCCAGAACCAACTCTTGAGGGAGTCTGTTCCACATTTTCACAGCTCTCACTGTGAAGAAACCTTTCCTTGTTTGGAGATTAAATTTCTTTTCCTCCAGTTGTAAAGAGTGCCCGCTTGTCCTCTGTGATGACCTCAGGGTGAATATCTCTACACCGAATTCACTATATGAACCACTAATGTATTTATACATGTTGATCATATCCCCCCTTAATCTCTTCTCAAGAGACAATAAATTCAGTTCCTCTAATCTTTCCTCATAGCTGAGCTCCTCCATGCCTCTTATCAGTTTAGTTGCCCTTCTCTGTACTTTCTCAAGTTCCTCAATGTTATTTTTGTGAATTGGTGCCCAAAACTGAACTGCATATTCCAGATGAGGTCTTACTAATGATTTGTACAGGGGTAATATGATATATCTCTCTCTCTGGAGTCTATACCTCTTTTAATACAAGAGAGGATTTTGCTCGCTTTAGAAACTGCAGCTTGGCATTGCATGCCATTGTTAAGCTTGTGATCCCCCAGATCCTTCTCCACTAATGCATAGTCTAAAAGTGGAGTAAGAGATAGTTATACAGATTGGGGTAGGGAGTTTCATAGGATGGGAGAGACTTGGGAGAAGTCCTGGAGGCATTGTTTTAGACTATATTTACATTTTTGTTTTTTGAGGTAAATACTGCATAAAGGGATAGTGAATTGACATTTTTAGCATTACATGCAATATATGGGGAATATGTGTCACATCACCTACAGTAAATACCACATGTGATCTGCTTTAATGTATGGAGCCCTGTATCTCTTATGTCCTTTGTTATACTTGGCTGTGCAGACAATCTTGTCAAAGACTTCAAGAATAGGATGCAGACAGTACTGTAAAGATTTTAGGTTTTTAACTTGGTCAGTAATATTCACAAACACAGACTTGCCACTAGTATCCAATGGGCAAAGCAGTCACAGGTTTTGAGGCACATACAAGTAGTATATCACCAGATCATGATCACAAGTGATTCACTCTAAAGCTAACTATACACTAGTAGGTTTTCCAAAGAACATTCGTATGTAAATTACTTGTACAATCGATGACTGGACAACGTAATTTAAAAATACATCCAAAATGTGTTTGCTTTTAACATTTGATTTTGAAATGAATGTAATTTCCTGAATGAAACCCACATATGCTGTTTGAAATTTGTATGAAAAAGCCCTCAGTGCAATGAACCTCCTATGAGACAAATATTGCAGCTAGCATGTAATGTGTTCCCACATGTAAACCATAAATCAAAAAATGCAGCACAGTCCTATAAACTCAAATACGGTGCTACTAATATCCAACGTGTATAAACGAATAGTGAAACCAAAATAGTGCTTAGTGACAATGTGTGCTGCATCCAATATATATCAACACATACATATGAATACTCATAAAACTGCTTATAACAGTGCAAAATGAATAGTGTACACAAATATCAAATGAACTGTTCTAAACAGTGGACTGTCCCTTTAACACTCCAGTATCTTCACATGTGCTTGTGCGGTATATCTCCTGTGCATTGTATACCAAATATACCATCAATAAGTGTCCCACAATTATAATTTCAAAATAATGGTGAACTGTCCCTTTAAGTCCACTGAGTCTGTGTGATCACGCTACTGTGTACACATGTATGGTGCTCCTGTGTCACCCCTTAGTGCTCATCTACCTCTGACACACTATTGTGCTCACCTTCAAGTTTGACCCTAAATACCAGGTCAAACTACGCCTTTCCCTTTAACCTGGGAGGGTATAATGTTACCAAGATTTTCACCACCGTCAGCACTTAAAATCTCCAGAATGCTCCACAGATATATGAAGAAAATGCTCCATATAGTGAAGTATTGCCAAATGAAACGGACTTTATTAAAATTATCCAATACACTCACATTTAAAAGTGTCCACCTGGGACACCGCAGGGTAAAAACTCACTATACTGTGTAACTGTAGAATAAAGTGCAGGGATCCCTTATCCAAAACGGTGGCACGTGCACTTCCAGTTTGCAGCTTGACGTCATCAGCGTACCCCTGGTGGATACTTTGGCAATACTTCATGATCCTGTGTACTCCTCCCACTCTCTGCTCTCTGATACAATGTTTCACACTGCTTTTCCACAGTAACTGATATTGTGTACTTCTCCTCTATAGTAGAAGTTTAATCTGCACAAATAAAAAGTATACCCACAAAACATTTGTGGTGTCACACAATTAAAGGAACAGGTTTTCCAGTAATTTGCATCAATGTTTGGCTGGCTCCCAAAATGAACATCCGTTGGTCACACTTTTTCTCTAACGTGAACTTGGTTTCCACCACAGCACACCCAAAATGTAAAAACAAACAAAAAAATCAACCAAGTAATAAAGTGTTAAATTGGAAAACAGAAGTGTGTGGACATTGAATGGCCAACTAGTGTCTCCTAGTGGTGTATGCATAACGCTGAAATTTACTGCAAACAATTACTGTATGTGAACAATACAAATGCATGATCCCAGGGAGAAGGGCTCCATAGGAAAAATCTTATTACAGTAGGGATATGAAAAGCACACAGGGGCCTGAAAAGTATAGGATCCATATACTGTATGTATAATAAGTGAAAAAAATGTTTTGTTTTAGATAGGTTAAACATCAAACACCGAAAAAATTGACAGGTTTAATGTTAGGAGAGGAATTGTGGGAATGCACAGTGGATCTAATTAATAGAAACCAACATCACAATTTGACCTAATCGAATGGTGTATTAAAAGATATCTACATCAGTATGTTTAATTGTATAACATCAGGGTTGTAAAAGCAAAAGAAACAATAGTTATCTTTAACAGTTCCATATAGGCTCACTTAAAAAAAAAATCTCCTTTCAAGTTCAGTGCTGCTTGTCTGCTGGCCATCTCTTTCCACATCTTCCTGGTTTCCCTTCATGCTTTGTGGCTTCTCTTCTGATGTTTACTTAAATTTGCACCTTACTGTCTGCAAGCAGTGATCCCTGTATGGACTCCACATCCTGAAACTCCTCCTCTCAGCACCTCTGTAGTTCAAAAGACAGGCTCTGTGGATTGTGTGACTCTGGCCTGGAGGTTGCGTAATTTCCGACCTGCGCTTTGGCCTGGTACAGTGGCAGCCCTGGCATTTTCCATATTTGGAGGAAGCCTAGAATTTTGGACAGTCCAAGACAATGAGCATGGGACTTCCTCCCTGTCAGGGCAGGAGCTGTGGAACGGACAGGCAGGCCTAATGGCAGGGTCACGCACCGACTGACGACAACCACCACCCACAGACCGGAGTCCCTCAGGGCGCGGAGTCTAAGTCCCAGGCTGCCCTTCACCAGGGCCCCTGATGGTGGGGATGGACTTGACGCAGCCAGGGATCAGGTCGCGGCCCCCGAGACACCCCAGCGGCGGTAATGGCCGCCGCCAATGGCATGTAGCTGGTAGGAACCAAATAAGACAATAGCGTAGTCAGGCAGGCCGGGTCAATAACAACGGGACAGACAGTACAGAACGGTAGACAAGAATAACAGGTCACAAGTCGGGTTCAGCAACGGGAGGTCAGAAAAATGGATAACGCAGAGAATAGTCTAGTCAAAAGCCGAGTCAGTTTCCAGGAGAGCCATGAGAGTAGAAACAGAGCTTGTTGCAACATGAACATACAAGACACGAATGCAAAGAGCACATGCGGACAACAGGCTTATATGTGATCGACCACACCACTCTGGGGGATGGACCGCAGAGGCCTGAAGGCATAAAAGACTCCCACCATGCTCTGCAGAAACCTGGGAAAAGGTAGGACCTTGACACCCCCTCTAGCCTGGGAATAATCCTGGACTTTTGCTCTGGGGCCTCTTTTAGGAGGGTTTGGGAGTGGTCCTTGGGAGATTCTGGGAGTTTTATAGGGGGAAGGGGTTTGGACATTCCCCCTTTTGCAAACATTTTTTGATACTTGATAGAGGACTAAACCCTCAGAAAGGTGACGAATGAGAGACTATTGCTGTGAGTATGAGAAGAGGTTATGTACCATAAAAGCATTTGAGGGAATTAGTTTGATAATTTTCAGTAATTAGAGATATTTTATGTTTTTTTGTTGTAGTGGAGAAGGAAGTACTAAGAATGCTTCATCTTGGTCCGATGCAAGGTCCTGCTCTACAGTCTAATCTGTGTTGGACTAGAAATGGATTTCAGCCCTAAATTCAGATATTTGGAGTAAAAAAGTAAGTAGAGCATGTTTTTGTTTTAGGTATACTTTTTCTTTTTTGGTCCTTAGGTATTTTGAGTTCGACATATCTATCATTGATCTGCTTCCTCTTCCCCCTCTCTTCTTGGTCTCCTAATCATTTCCCCACAATCTTAAATGGCATGGATGGTCTCCTTTTGATTTATGTTGGTCTTGTCTTGGTTGCATATATACAGTATGTATGTGGTATTATGTTTATTATTTATGTTTTTTTTTTCTTTTTTTAATGTGGACATCCATTTTCTCTTCTTTACCTTTGCATCTCCTTGTGCATTTGATGCATATGTACACCTAGACCGATATGTATAAATTATATTTTCATAGTATTTGATTTTGTTGTTTACTTGAGTTGTATGTAATTTTAATCTTGTTTGTCTCTGTAGATGTATTGATGTTCTGTCATACAATGCTCGGCTGATGTTTGAACTTGGACACAATTTTGTCATGAAATATCTTTTCAGATGTATTGGAGAGAACAAGTGGTTTCTAAAGATTATTTGAAATAACGTATTGTTATGATATATATATATATATATATCTATATATACACACTATATTGCCAAAAGTATTGGGACACCCCTCCAAATCATTGGATTCAGGTGTTCCAATCACCTCCATGGCCACAGGTGTATAAAATCAAGCACCTAGGCATGCAGACTGCTTTTACAAACATTTGTGAAAGAATGGGTCGCTCTCAGGAGCTCAGTGACTTCAAGCATTGTACTGTGATAAGTTACCACCTGTGCATTAAGTCCATCCATGAAATTTCCTTGCTGCCAGGGGCGGACTGACCATTTGGAAACTCGGGCACTGCCCGAGGGCCCAGGGTCAGTAGGGGGCCCCATGAGATGCCCCTGGTACCTTTTCCATAGGCTTTTTTGAGTTTGGGTAAGGACACAGGGGCTCCATGATCCCCTATTGCCCGGGGGCTCCATGAGTTGTCAGTCCACCCCTGCTTGCTACTGTACAGTATATTCCATGGTCGACTGTTAGTGGTATTATGTGGTATGTTCCAATAGTTGTTTATTGTATTCAAGGTTAAAAAAGATCAATATTCAGGGTAGTATGCAAAGTACCGTATTTTTCGCTCCATAAGACGCACCTGACCATAAGAAGCGCCTAGGTTTTAGAGGAGAAAAACAAGAAAAAAAATATTCTGAACCAATGGACTGCAGACACAGTACAGGGGATGACCAGAGACTGTGGACATAGTACAGGAGATGACCAGAGACTGCGGACACAGTACAGGAGATGACCAGAGACTGCGGACACAGTACAGGAGATGACCAGAGACTGAGGTCACAGTACAGGAGATGACCAGAGACTGCGGACATAGTACAGGAGATGACCAGAGACTGCGGACATAGTACAGGAGATGACCAGAGACTCCGGACACAGTACAGGAGATCACCAGAGACTCCGGACACAGTACAGGAGATGACCAGAGACTGCGGACACAGTACAGGAGATGACCAGAGACTGCGGACACTGTACAGGAGATGACCAGAGACTGCGGACACAGTACAGGAGATGATCAGAGACTGCAGACACAGTACAGGAGATGACCAGAGACTGCGGACACATTACAGGAGATGACCAGTGACTGCAGACACAGTACAGGAGATGACCAGAGACTGCGGACACAGTACAGGAGATGACCAGAGACTGCGGACACAGTACAGGAGATGACCAGAGACTGCGGACATAGTACAGGAGATGACCAGAGACTGCGGACATAGTACAGGGAATGACCAGAGACTGTGGACATAGTACAGATGACCAGACTCTGCAGACAGTGCAGGGGATGACCAGAGACTGCAGACAGTAAAGGAGATTACCAGAGACTGCGGACCTTTGGAGTGGGAGGGGGAATATGAATATGACAGGTACCCGCTCCCACTTCCGCGAAGTTGTCCGTCCCTCTTCTTCCCACGGCGGCTTCTGTGACAGCCGGGTGCCCACTGCGAATGCGCGAGAAGCGCTGTGCTTTGTGAATGGCCCGGAGCCTTCTGGGACCTGTCATGCGTCCCAGAAGACACTAGACCATTCACAAAGCACGGCGCTTCTCGCGCATGCGCAGTGGGCACCCGGCTGTCACAGAAGCCGCCTCGGGAAGAATGCAGCGCTGGAGCGAGGAACAGGTAAGGTCCTGCAGGAGAGAAGAGCTGAGCGGCCGGCCCGATATTCTGACATGGTGGCGGCAGAAATACCGCCGCTTTACATTCGCTCCATAAAACGCACTGACATTTTCCCTCCTTTTTTGGGGGGAAAAAAGTGCGTCTTATGGAGCACAAAATACGGTATATGCCAATAATGAAAAATAATAATAACCTTGAATACAATAAACAACTATTGGAACATACTACACTATTGGCACTTGTTTTTGGGCTCCAATGTGAAGCTATTAACCCTGCAGATAGTTCCTATTGCATCCAGCATACAGAGGAGGGAGCCCTGTACCCAGGCTGAGCACCCATCTATCCTTAATGGGACCTCTGGACCCAGCAGATTCTCATTTCTATCCAAGCTTGTTGACCATTACCTAGAAGGATTCTCACCATCCGCCCACTGCACAGTTCTACCTGGTGGTTATACACTTATATGCGCTCTATCCATGCGTATTCAGTGAGTGCGCATTTTTACCATTGATTCTAATCACAAGTTTTTAAGAGATCTGCTGTCTTGGAGATCATCACCTGTGCCACTTTAGAACTTTACTCATTGAATGAACTTATATTTATACATTAATTTATTCATATACTACTAGCACTGCACTTTATTTATTTATTGTCCCCAGAGTCAATTGTAACGACCTCCAAAGTTTGTGTTGCCTTCAGATTAGCACAACAAAAGTGCGTAGAGATCTTCATGGAATGGGTTTCCATGGCAGAGCAGCTGCGTCCAAGCCTTACATCACCAAGTGCAATGCACAGCGTTGGATACAGTGGTGTAAAGCACACTGCCACTGGACTCTAGAGCAGTGGAGACATGTTCTCTGGAGTAACGAATCAAGCTTCTCTTTTTGTCAATCCAATGCACATGTCTGGGTTTGGTGGTTGCCAGGAGAAGAGTACTTGCCTGACTGCACTGTGCAAGTGTAAAGTTTAGTGGAGGGGGGATTATAGCGTAGGGTCGTTTTTCAGGGGTTGAGCTTGGCCCCTTACTTCTAGTGAAGGGAACTCTTAAGGAGTCAGCATACCGAGACATTTTGGACATTTTCATGCTCCCAACTTTGTGGGAATAGTTTGGGGATGGCCCCTTCCTGTTCCAACATGACAGCACATCAGTGCACAAAGCAAGGTCCATAAAGACATGGATGAGCTAGTTTGATGTGAAGCAACTTGACTGGCCTACACTCAACCCAATAGAACACCTTAGGGATGAATTAGAGTGGAAACTGCAAGCCAGGCCTTCTTGTCTGACATCAGTGCCTGACTTCACAAATGGTCTTCTGGAAAAATGGTCAAACATTCCCATAGACACACTCCTAAACCTTGTGGACAGCCTTTCCAGAAGAGTTGAAGCTGTTAAAGCTGCAAAGGGTGGGCCAGCTCTTACTTTTGTTTGTATTTCTGGAATAGGAAATAAAGGGAAATCTCCCCAACAGTCAGGAATACATGACAGGGGCTGTAATCATCAGAAATATGAAAAAAATGTGTCAGATAGTACCTTTTGTATGGAGCTGTACACCTCAGATGAAAAAAAAGGAACAGGTAGGACAGAGGGATCTAGTTTCAAAAGAGAGACAGACCCCCCCAATGAGGGACAGTTGGGAGATATGGCTGTAACTATTCCTTAGTCTATGCAAAAACTAAAAACAGGTTATAGCTTTAGATATATTTTAACCATTTCCTGACCGCCTACCACAGTTTTCCGTGGCAGACCGGTCCTGCTGTGCCAAATCACATACATGCAAGTGATCTGGCATCTCCAGGTAGGGGGTGAGTGCCACTTAGTCAGTTCTTACTCAGTGCCAGTTAGTGTCAGATTGCCTTCCGCAGTACCACAGTTCCACTATAAGTCGCTGATCACCGCCATGACCAGTATAGCGTCTATAGCCGTGTAAATTCCAGTACATATATACCATAGTTTGTAGACACTATAACTTTCCGACAAACCAATCAATATACACTTATTGGGATTTTGTTTTTCCAAAGACATGTAGCAGAATAAATTTTCGCCTACATTTATGAAGTAATTCAATTTTTTTTTATTGGATACTGTATAGCACAAAGTAAAAAATTGTTTTTTTTAATTTTTGGTCTTTTTACATTCACTGTATATAATAAAAAATAGAAAAAAAACCCAGTAGTGATCAAATACCACCAACTGAAAGTTCTATTTGTGTGAAAAAAAACTGATATCATTTTTGGGTACAGTGTTGCATGACTGCGTAATTGCCAGTTAAAGTAGCACAGTGCTGTAACGCAAACAATGGCCTGGTCAGGCAGAGGGGTAAATCCTCAGGAGGGCAAGTGGTTAAAATATACTCAAAACAATAAACAAATAATTACCTTAGTGAAAAACATACATCAGTGCCATTACGCCACAATAATAAAATGAAAAAATGCCTGGTCATGAATTAGGTAAAATCTTTTACACACATTTATTTAAATCTTGAAGTAATAATTCCAAAATAATGGAAGCATTCTAGAAAGTACTGTTGGTCTTACCTCTCCACACTCAAAGCAGTACCTCTCCATATTGCAAAGCTCTAAAATAATATAGACATAGAAAATAATATTCATAAGATCAGCAATGGAAAATAAAAAAGCAGAAAGTAAAGTTTTCTCAAACAATATAGCCTAAGTTTGCAAGCAGACTCATTCTGCTGCAGCTTGTATTACAAAATGATTTAGATGACTGCAATGGCATCACATAGATTATTTAATGAGCAGAGCAGTTGTTTATGTTCACCCTGGGGTACTTTGTAGGCAGTTTGTAATCTAGAGTACTATTGCTATACACCACAATAAAGGTATTGATTGTACAGCTAAAGGTAGATTTATTATAGAAAAGTGAGAAAACATGAATTCATGAAATACTTAAATGAGTTCCAAAGCATTTAAAAATAGGCATTTTGTTTTCTTGTGTGTTTATGACTGTACAATTTGGAATTCCATCATGAAGTGTTTATCACAATACTTTGACTTTCAACAATTAGAAATCACTGTTTTCCTTTTGGCATAGAGAGAAAAGCCCCTTACTAACATGACAACATGTCAATATTCTGAGCTTTCAGAAAAACAGAGTTTTTCGAAAGCTTGCAAGTTTTCGAAAACACACTGTTCAGCCAACGTATTTTATTTGCAAGAAGTGCTGATGGTATCGTAATGTCATTTTATAATACAAAAAAATACACCAAAGTGATGGACATTGGTGCTACATCAGAGAAAGTTTTAGACGTCAGTAGTATTGCTTTATAAGTTTGACAATTGAGAGTTTTTCTAAGCTGCAAGACAAGTAATACTATCTGATATTCCTTCAAGCCTTGTGATATCATCCACATTTTTTGTGATGCAACCCTTATTTTCCCAGTTTTCCTGAATTACTTAACTGCTTCCAGTCCGCCCTAAGCAGAAATACTACTACAAGGCGGCACAGGTGCGCAAAATGACGTATTTTTACATGATTTTGCATTTCTGGGTAGGGGTCACCCGCAAGCCACACGTGCGCCCTACCCGTGCCGACATTCGCGGCTGTGGCTGTCAATCTCCAGGTCCTAGCTTACAGTGAAGCACACTGACAAGGCCCCCTAGTAAAACACTCCCTGCACACAATTAACCATTTGATCGCCCCTCATGTTAACCCCTTCCTGCCCAGTGCCATTAGTACAGTGTCAGTGCTTTTTTTAGCACTGATCACTGTTTTAGTGTCACTGGGTATGTCAGTGACACCAAGTCAGTTCCCCCCAGTGTCAGAATGTCCGCCGCCGTCCCGCAGTCCCACTATAAGTTGCTGATCACTGCCATTACTAGTAAAAAAATTTTTTAAAATTCCAGTATCTATACCGCCATTTGTAAACACTATAACTTTCACGTAAACCAATTAATTTACACGTATTGGGATTTTTTTTAGCAAAGACATGTAGCAGAATACATTTTGGCCTAAATTTATGACAAAATTTTATTTTTTAAATTTTTTTACTGGACTTGTTTAATAGCAAAAAGTCAAAAATATTGTTTTTTTTTCTCAAAATTGTTGTTTTTTTTTTTATAGCGCAAGAAATAAAAAATGCACAGGCGATCAAATACCACCAAAAGAAAGCTGAATTTGTGGGAAAAAAAGGATGCAAATTTCATTTTGGTGCACTGTTGCATGACCGCGCAATCGTCAGTTAAAATTATGCAGCCCCGTAACGCAAACAATGGCCTGGTCAGGAAGGGGAGTAAATCCTCTGGAGAGCAAGTGGTTAAAATATACTCAAAACAATAAACAAATAATTACCTTAACCACTAGGGGATCACCCACATTACATATACTGCTACAAGGCGGCCTCTGTGCGCAGGATCACGTATATAAACATGATCCTGCATTCTGGAATAGTGGGCACGCGTGAGGCGCGCGACCGCCCTACCCGCGGCACTGATCGCGGCCCCGGGTGTCAATCACCGGGTCCCGGCCAGTGATTACCCGCCGGAGCCCGGAGACTGCCTGCAAACACTGACAGGGAGGAAGGCTGCATTGTTTTCTCTCCTCCCTGTCAGCTTTCAGCACACTGTTCCGGGATCGCTGAGCTCAGCCTTCCGGAACAGTGTGTAACAGAGAGGTACACACCCCCGCCCCCTAGTAAAACACTCCCCTCACACAGTTAACCCTTTGATTGTCTCCAAAAGTTAACCCCTTCCTCCCCAGTGGCATTATTTCAGTGTCAGTGTTTTTATTTGCACTGATCACTGTATTGGTGTCACTGGGGATGTCAGTGACCCCAAGTCAGTTCCCCCCCCAGTGTCAGAATGTCCGCCGCAGTCCCACAGTTCCGCCATAAGCCGCTGATCACCACTTTTATTAGTATATAAATAAAAAAGTATACCGCCATTTGAAAAAGCTATAACTTTCACGTAAATCAAATAATTTACACGTATTGGAATTTTTTTTAGCAAAGACATGACGCAGAGTATATTTTTGGCCTTAATTTATGACGAAATTTGATTTTTAAATTTTTTTAATGGACATGTTTTATATTGTTTTTATTCTCAAAATTGTCTGTCTTTTTTTTCTATAGCTCAAAAAATAAAAATTGCACAGGTGATCAAATACCAGCAAAAGAAAGCCCAATTCGTGGGGAAAAAGGATGTCAATTTCATTTTGGTGCAGCGTTGCATGACCGTGCAATTGTCAGTTAAAGTAACACAGCGCCGTAACACAAACCACTTATGTAACCGCTTCCTGACCAACCTATAGCAGAAATACTGCTACAGGGCAGCACAGGTGCACAAAATTACATATATATATATGATTCGCACTCCCGTAGTTTTCATGCCCCTCCCAGATGGCATCAGATTGCCAGTCAGAACACCAGTAATCACATTTAACCCCTTGATTGCCAGGAACATGCTCATACACAATAAACCTCCATTGCTAGTATAGTGTCTGAACAGATCAAAATCTTTGATCAGATCAGCACTATACCAGCGTTCATATTAGTATAGTGTCCCCAAAAATGCATTAGCGGGATCAGCCCCAGCACCTGCCAGCACCTGCGTTTAGCCCCTACGCTAAACCCCCCCCTTCTCCCCCAGCAAGTGCAGTGCAAATAGGTCACTGTCACTTGATACATTGCACACAAAACCGCAGTGTTTGCAGAATCAGTCCTGATCTCTGTTAGCACTTGCTGGTAAATTTTGATGACTCTCATATGCAGCAGAGTGCCAGTACTAGTACCTTTTGTTGAACTGGCGAGCACTAGTGGTCTAGTACATTCTGGTCTTTCACATACCTCTTAGATTGTAAGCTCCCAGGATCAGGCCCTCCTAACCCTCTTGTATTGAACTGTATTGTTGCTGTATTGTCTCCCGTTATATTGTAAAGCGCTGAGCAAACAATAATAAAAATAATATTAATACCAGCACTGCAGTATGACTTGGTGACGTGGCGAGTCCCATAAGTGCAGTATAAGCTGGTGCGGTGGCGAGCACAAGTATTGTCTAACAACCACCAAGAATTCGCACACAGGCCCATAGAGCCCCTAGTATCCTTCCGGATGTGTTTGCAAATCCCGATTGGCAGCCCACAAATTCTGCAGCTCCTGTACTTCCAGCATTCACTGCTCAACCCGGAATTCAGGTGGAAATTTAACTACTCTCCTTGATTTTTTGGAGCTGTTTTTCACGGAAGATCTATTTGATTGTGGATCAAAGCATTTTATATGCACAACAATGTGTCACCGCCAACCCAAATTCAAACCTTGCCAGACAATTCGCATGGAAACTCATTACGGTTTCCCAATTCATATTTTTTTGGACCTAACCCTCAACATGGGCATTAGTAAAATAAACGAATTGCGGTTGTATTGGTCCACAGACCCGATTCATCATATGCCCATGTTCTCTGCTGCCATGGCCAGGCATAGATATGAGAGTATACTGTGTTTTATACATTTCAATGACAATACACTCTGTCATCCTCGAGGTGACCCTGAATTTGACCAGCTTCACAAGGTTCAGCCCATTGTAAATCACCTTAACCAAAAATTAGCAGATGTCTATACTCCCCAGCAAAAAATCTGCATTGATGAGTCCCTCGTTAATTTTTCTGGCCATCTTGCATTCAAACAGTTCCTCCCCAGCAAGTGTGCCAGATATGGGGTCAAGATGTAAAAAACCGTGAGAGGACAACAGGTTATACTTTAAGTTTCGGATTTATGAGGGAAAAGATAGTCACGTGGAGCCCCCCGGATGCCCAGACTTCATGGGGAGTAGTGGCAAGATAGTTTGGGACTGGGTGTCATCCTTTTTCCATATGGGGTACCACTTATACGTGGACAATTTTTATTCAAGCGTGTCACTATTTAGACATTTGTACAATCTTGTAACTGGCGCGTGTTGCACCGTGTGACCTAATGTGCGTGGATGCAGGGCGGTATATTTTAATGGTGGACATATCACACATTTTTTTTTTGGCAGAGATTTCTTCTCTTTTTTTCATTCAGTCCACAGGCTGCATACACAAAAAAAAGAACATAGCATATATACCCAACAAGGACCAGCGACGTACTGGTACATCACTGGACTTTAAATGGTTATACCAGGATGATACCTACAGCTCTAGGCATCATCCTGGTATCATTTTTTTCAGCCGGCTTTCATATAAAAGCAATATTAGTGGCTAATTAACTGCAGGATTGCTTTTACAAGCAGCGGGATATGATGCCCCCCTCCCCCGCTGCCTTCCACGGCCTTCTTGGGCAGTCCCATGCCATCGGGGGAGCCTGAGAATGCAGCCAGTGTTTCTGCCAGCTGACCATAGAGCTGATTGGAGACCAGAATGGTACCAATCATTTCTATTGCCTAAGAAATCGGAAGCTACGAGCATATCATCACTTCAGTTTTGCAGGATATAAACAGCGCCATTTGTAAATTGGGAAAGCATCTGATCACACCGATCTTGGTTTGATTAGATAATGTAAGGGCAGAGGAGATATCTAGAGTCTGATAGACCCCAGATTTCTCAAAAAAGAATACATGACAATGCCCATTGAAGTTATAGGGGATATTTTCATTCCCTGTGATAGCACTAAAAGTGATCAAAAAAATTAAGTGTAAAAATATAAAAAAAATCACTTAATAAAAAAAAGTGGCAGAAAAGGCTTGGTCTTCAGGTGGTTAGAAGAGTGAATGATGTGTAGCATAAATTTCCATGCCATGGATATATGTGGAATTACTCTCAAAAATACATTCTGCTACTTCTCCTGAGTATGGGGGTACCACATGTGAGAGACGTTTTGGCAGTCTAGCCAAGTACAGGACCCCAAAATCCAATGAGCACCTTCAGGCTTTTAAAGGGTTTTATTTCCTACTCTCCAGTTCCCTGGTCTCCTCCTCCCATGCCCGTCTCTAGGACTTCTCCAGGGCCTCCCCCATCCTCTGGAACTCACTAGCCCAATCCGTCAGACTGTCACCTTCCCTCCTCACCTTTAGGCGCACCCCGAAAATCCATCTCTTCAGAGAAGCCTACCCAGCCCTCACCTAATTGCTGATCTCCTCCGCTCTTCCCACCACTCCATCCCCCACAGCTATTTCCTCCTGTACCAGTCTCCCCTCCCTCCTAGATTGTAAGTAGAGATGAGCGAATTATTCAAAAATTTGATTCGGCTGATTCGCCGAATTTGCGGGAGAAATTCGATTCGATGCGAATTTATTCGCCGCAAATTTAACTTATTTAAAGGGTTTCTAGGCTTCAGAGAGCCTTTATATTAGTGCAGAACACTGTACCTTTAATTTAAATGCCCTTGGAGTCTGCTGGGGAAGAGAAATAATACTGTCAGTCAGTATGACATGCAGATGAGTGCCGTCGATCTTAGAATCACCGCACACTTCACTCATCTGGGCAGTCACGGGGCACGGCAAAGAAGAAGAAGAAGAAGAAGAAGAATGAAAAGAAGAATGAAAAGAAGAAGAAGAAGAATGAGAAGAAGAATGAAAAGAAGAATTAAAAGAAGAAGAAGAATGAAAAGAAGAATGAGAAGAAGAATGAAAAGAAGAATTAAAAGAAGAAGAAGAATGAAAAGAAGAATGAAAAGAAGAAGAATGAAAAGAAGAAGAATGAAAAGAAGAATGAAAAGAAGAAGAAGAAGAATGAAAAGAAGAATGAGAAGAAGAATGAAACGAAGAATGAAAAGAAGAATGAGAAGAATGAAAAGAAGAATGAGAAGAATGAAAAGAAGAATGAAAAGAAGAAGAAGAATAATGAAAAGAAGAATGAAAAGAAGAAGAAGAAGAATGAAAAGAAGAAGAAGAAGAATGAAAAGAAGAAGAAGAAGAATGAAAAGAAGAATGAAAAGAAGAAGAAGAATGAAAAGAAGAAGAAGAAGAATGAAAAGAAGAATGAAAAGAAGAAGAAGAAGAATGAAAAGAAGAAGAAGAAGAATGAAAAGAAGAAGAAGAATGAAAAGAAGAATGAAAAGAAGAAGAAGAAGAATGAAAAGAAGAAGAAGAAGAATGAAAAGAAGAATGAAAAGAAGAAGAAGAAGAATGAAAAGAAAAAGAAGAAGAATGAAAAGAAGAATGAAAAGAAGAAGAAGAAGAATGAAAAGAAGAAGAATGAAAAGAAGAATGAAAAGAAGAAGAAGAAGAATGAAAAGAAGAAGAATGAAAAGAAGAATGAAAAGAAGAAGAAGAAGAATGAAAAGAAGAAGAAGAATGAAAAGAAGAAGAAGAAGAATGAAAAGAAGAATGAGAAGAAGAATGAAAAGAAGAATTAAAAGAAGAATGAGAAGAATGAAAAGAAGAATGAAAAGAAGAAGAATGAAAAGAAGAATGAAAAGAAGAAGAAGAAGAATGAAAAGAAAAAGAAGAAGAATGAAAAGAAGAATGAAAAGAAGAAGAAGAAGAATGAAAAGAAGAAGAAGAATGAAAAGAAGAAGAATTCCAGTACAGCAAAAAGTGTATCTGCAGAGAGCTCCGCTATTTCTGACAGTTCTCTGACAGTTCTGACAGTTCATTTACAGCGGTTGAAACATTGTATCTATTTATTTCCGAATAAAAACATCTGTATCCTAAATGGAAACAAATAGATACAATGTTTCAACCGCTGTAAATGAACTGTCAGAACTGTCAGAGAACTGTCAGAAATAGCGGAGCTCTCTGCAGTGACACTTTTGCCGGCTGATCGGGGAAAATTCGATTCGTGCATCCGAAGTTTGCTAAAATTCGGATTCGATGCGAATCGAATTTTTCCTAATATTCGAAACGAATTCCACTTCGCCAAGTTCGATTCGCTCATCTCTAATTGTAAGCTCCAAGGAGCAGGGCCCTCAAACCCCTCGTGTATCGCATTGTATTGTTACTGTACTGTCTCATGTACTGTCTCCCATTATAATGTACAGCGCTGAGCAAACTTTTGGTGCTATATAAATACTGTATAATAATAATAATAATAATTTCCTCATTACACTTCCTGACTATAAATCATTATATGTATCTAATATAATGTGTTGATGCACCATTAGCTATATATGATTCTAGTTATTTATTTATCACGTTAAGGGGAGTATCACATTTTGGCTCACGAGTATTAATTGTATTTTGTTCGTTTATTCACACTTCCTGACTACCTATCACAGTTTCGGAGGCCCTGAAATGCCAGGATAGCACCAAACCCCTCCAAATGACCACTTTTTGGAAAGTAGACACCCAAAGGAATTTGATAAGAAGCATGGTGAGTATTTTGCAGATCTCATTTGTTGCCACAAGTTTTTGGAAAATGAAGACAAAAACTTATTTTTTCTTTTCTTTTTTTATATTTCAAAACCTTGTGAGAAAAAATGAGATCTGCAAAATACTCACCATGCCTCTTTTTAAATTCATTGGGGTATCTACTTTCCAAAAAGGGGTCATTTGGAGGGGTTTAGTGCTATCCTGGCATTTCAGGGCCTTCGAAACTGTGATAGGTAGTGAGGAAGTGAAATGAGGAAGTTACGCACCTTCAGGTTTTCAAAGTGGTCATTGGATTTCAGGCTCCTGTATGTGGCTAGGATCTCAAAAAGTCTCACACATGTGGTATCCCCATACTCAATAGAAGTAGCAGAATGTATTTTAGGGTGTAATTCCACATATACCCATGGCTTGTGTGAGAAATATATAATTTAAATGACAACTTTGTGTAAAAAAAAGAGTATTTGTCATTTTCCAGAAACTTGTGGAAAAAAATAAATCTTCCATGGACTCAATATGCCTCTCAGCAGATAGCTTAGGGTGTCTACTTTTCGAAAAGGGGTATTTGGGGGTGTTTGTACTATCCTGGTATTTTAACACCTCAAGAACTGTGATGAGCAGTCAGAAAGTAAAAGATGTGTAAATTCCATTATCTATAGCATGCTATAACTTTCACACAAATCAATCAATACACACTTATTGGGATTTTTTTTAACCAAAAACATGTAGCAGAATACATTTTGGCCTAAATTTATGCCGAAATTTTAGTTTTTTTTGGATATTTGTTTGGATATTTTTTGGACAGAAATGAGAAAATATAGTTTTTTTCCAAAAAATTTTTTCTCAAAAACTTTTTTGTTTATAGCGCCAAAAATAAAAAGCGCACAGGTGATCAAATACTGTCAAAAGAAAGCTCTATTTGTGTGAAAAAAGGACATAAATTTTATTTATGTACCATGTTGCATGACCGCGCAATTGTAAGTTAAACTAGTGCAGCGCTGTATAGCAAAAAAAAGCATAAATTGCAGTATCTATACCACAGTTTGTAGATGCTATAACGTTCACACAAACAGGGGCGGACTGACCAGTTGGAAACTCGGGCACTGCCCGAGGGCCCGGGGTCAGTAGAGGGCCCCATGAGATGCCCCGGTACCTTTTTCATAGGCTTTTTTGAGTTTGGGAAGTACACAGGCCCCCCATGATCCCCTATTGCCCGGGGGCCACATGAGTTGTCAGTCCGCCCCTGCACACAAAGCAATCAATATACACTTATTGGGATTTTTTTTACCGAAAACGTAGCAGAATACATTTTGGTCTAAATTTATAACTAACTTTGAGTTTACTATATATATTTTTATAGCCGAAAGTAAAAAATATTTTTTTCCTTCAAAATTTTTGTTTTTGTTTTGTTTATAGCGTGAAAAATAAAAAGCACACAGGTGATCAAATGCCACCAAAAGGAAGCTCTATTTGTGTGAAAAAAGGACACTGCATAATAGAAGTATACACTGAAAAATGGGCAAATAAATGATCACATCACTACATATACAATAATAGAGCAGCAGCTCCAGGATGAATACCCCTGTAACAGATGTGAGTGGGTTGCTCTTCTGGAAGCTCATATTAGAGATCTGCTGGAGCAAATTTTAACACTTGGCAGAACTGAAAACCTTGAAAGAAGCCTTCTTCCTGCTGAGCAGGTTGTTAATGGGGTTGATGTCGAGGGTTACAGCCTGGGAGAGCAGCCCACCTAGTAGGGGTGATGACGGTAGTGCAGTAAGGCTCAGAAAGTTGATGGTCATAGGTCAGAAGGACTGATAGAATAACCTGTTGCCAGGATCACCTCAACCAAATGGTTTGCTGTCTCCCTGGTACCAGGGTTCAGCATGTGGGGTTGCTAAATTACTGGGAGTGGCTGGGAATTACCCAGCTGTCTTGGTCCATGTTGGAACTAATGACAGAATAAATGGAAGATGGAGGGTCCTTAAGAATCAATTTAAAGAACTAGGCTGCGAGTTGAAGGGAAGGAGCTCCAAGGTGATATTATCTGAAATATTTCCTGTGCCATGCACAACTCAGGAAAGACAGGGGGAGCTTAAATATTTTAATGCATGGCTAAAGACTTGGTTTAAGAGGGAAGAATTTGGGTTTGTAGAGCACTGGGCTTACTTTTTATTGGGCTACAACCTATATGCTAAAGATGGTTGCACTTACCATATTTTCCGGCGTATAAGACGACTTTTCAACCCATGAAAATCTTCTGAAAAGTCGGGGGTCGTCTTATACGCCGGTATACAGCGAGCCGGTGTCAGGGCAGTACTTTTTTGAGGGGCAGGGGTGTACAGGGGTGGGCAGAGGGGCTGCTGTACCTTACCTGGCTCCGGTCCCGGTCCCACGACGATCCGGTCCAGGAAGCGCGGCTGCTCCTTCTTTCAGTTCGGCCACTCGATGGTCGCGTGGCCGCTCAGCTCCGCCTCCTCACCGGTGATTGGGCGCCAGCACTGGAAAGGCACACAGGCGACTAATCAGCAGCGAGGAGGCGGAGCCGAGCGGCCCCGCGAAAATCGAGCCGCCGAACTGAAAGAAGGAGCAGCCGCTCCTCTCCCCCACTGACACTAACGATGGGGCACTATTCCTCCTCCACACTGACACCAACGATGAGGCACTGTTCCTCCCCCACTGACACCAACGATGGGGCACTATTCCTCCTCCCTACTGACACCAATGATGGGGCACTATTCCTCCTCCCCACTGACACCAATGATGGGGCACTATTCTCCCCACTGACACCAACGATGGGGCACTATTCCTCCTCCCCACTGACACCAATGATGGGGCACTATTCTCCCCACTGATATCAATGATGGGGCACTATTCCTCCCCCACTGACACCAACGATGGGGCACTATTCCTCCTCCCCACTGACACCAACGATGGGGCACTATTCTCCCCACTGATACCAATGATGGGGCACTATTCCTTCCACTGATACCAATGATGGGGCACTATTCCTTCCACTGATACCAATGATGGGGCGCTATTCCTCCCACTGACACCAATGATGGGGCGCAATTCCTCCCACTGACACCAATGATGGGGCGCAATTCCTGCCACTGATACCAATGATGGGGCACTATTCCTCCCACTGACACCAATGATGGGGTGCTATTCCTCCCACTGACACCAATGATGGAGCACTATTCCTCCCACTGACACTAATGATGGGACACTATTCCTCCCACTGACACCAATGATGGGGCACTATTCCTCCCACTGACTAATGATGGGGCACTATTCCTCCCACTGACTAATGATGGGGCACGATTCTTCCCACTGACACCAATGATGGGGCACTATTCCTCCCACTGACACCAATGATGGGGCACTATTCCCCACACACTGACACTAATGATGGGGCACCATCATTGGTGTCAGTGGGAGGAATAGTGTCCCATCATTGGTATCAGTGGGAGGAATAGTGCCCCATCATTGGTGTCAGTGGATAAAATAGTGCCCCATCATTGGTGTCAGTGTGAGGAGTAGTGCCTCATCATTGGTATCAGTGGGAGGAATAGCACCCCATCATAGGAATACCATACTGAAATAGCATACCATATTGAAATCAAATCTGATGTTTTTTCATTTTTATTTGGTGTGCGTTGGAAGAGGGGTAGTCTTATACAGCGAGTATAGCTCAAACCCTATATTTTAACAGGAAAAGTAGAGGGTCATCTTATACGCCCAGTCGTCTTATACGCCGGAAAATACGATATAAGGAAGAGGGTCTGCTGTGTGGTAAGAGGTTTATGGGATGGCTGAAAGTATTTAAACTAGGTAGGATGGGTAGGTGAGGGGGGGGGCGAATGAAAATGTTATGGGGCGTAAAGGTCAGACAGGGGTCAGTCCCTAATGGTGGGTGGAACGAGGTAGTATGGGGGGGTAATGGCAGGTGATAAGAAGGTCCCAATGTTACAACCAACCATTGGAAATGGTACTATTTGTACTATACACATGTCCATCTAGTTAAACCATTAAAAGGGGAAAAAAATTATACAATCCTATATACACAATCCTATACCCACAGTTGATCCAGAGGAAGGCAAAAAACCCAATAAAGCTTGATCCAATTTGCTCCAGCAGGGGAAAAAAAAATCCTTCTGGATTCCCCTGTATCGACTTTACCTATAAATATTAGTATCCAGGTATATTATGTACATTTAGTAAAGAATCCAGGCCTTTTTTAAAACAATCTACTGAGCTGGCCAGAACCAGCTTTTGAGTAAGTCTATTCCACATTTTCACCTTTCTTACTGGGAAGAAGCCTTTCTGTATTTGGAGATTCACACAAAAAACCCCAATAAATACCATGTGGACCGCGCATACAACAAACTTGGTGCAATGAAATATATATAGGATTGTGATAATCAATACACATATATTAATAATCTTATTCAGTCCCAGTTTGTGAGAATAAAGTGCAAAAGTGTTGATTGTGAACTTCGTTATAAAGTGACAGGTGCTCCACTGTGCCCAAACCGGTGCCCCACGTGGATTTGCACTCACCGTCATCACGTGACCACCTATCTCTAGGATGGTTTTATGCGCTTTGTTTGGGACTATCCCAGTGTGCTGCGTAGTAATGATAACCAATATTCCTGCGGGGGGGGGGGGGGGGGGTATGCAGCATTGCTAGTGGTAACTGATGTTATATGACAGGCTTTAAACAGCGTTGCTAATGGTAACAGTGAAACTCCACAGGGGCTGTATCAGAATTCCTCCTCTCCTCCACAGGCAGTAAAGCAGGTATTAGCATAAAAATAGAGACAAAAAATTGACATCCCATAGTGTAAAACCGTAAAAACTTTAATATTGGGGAGAAAATGTAAAAATACAAGCAACAAGGCTGAATACACTGAGTGCCTGGTTATGGGCACTTTGCTTGTGAGTTGTACAGTGGAGCACCTGTCACTTTATAACGGAGTTCACAATCAAGCATATAACATGTTTGCACTATTCTCTCAAACTCGGACTGAATAATATTATTAATATACAGTAATATATGTGTATTGATTATCACAATCGTATATATATTTATTGCAAGAAGTTTATTGTATGCACGGTCCATATGGTATTTATTTGTTTTGTTTTTTTTGTGTGAGTTCACAAATTAGGACTGTTGCTTAAATACGATTTTCTTGCATTAAGATTTTATCCATAAGCGCGGCAATATTTTCTTTATGTATTTGGAGATTACATCTCTTTTCCTCCAGACATAAAGAATGCCCCCTTGTCCTCTGTGATGACCTTAAAGTGAATAACTCTACACTGAGTTCACTATATGGACCACCTACTCTATGTATTTATACATGTTGATCCCCCTTAATCTCCTCTTCTCAAGAGAGATTAAATTCAGTTCCTCTAATCTTTCCTCATAGCTGAACTCCTCCATGTCTCTTATAAGTTTGGTTGTCCTTCTCTGCACTTTCTCCAGTTCCCCGATTATCCTTTTTGTGAATTGTTGCCCACAGTTGTACTGCATATTCCAGATGAGGTTTTACTAATGATTTGTACTGGGGTAAAATGATGTCTCTCTCTGTGGAGTTTATACCTTTCTTAATACAATACTGTCATCAAAACCCTCTCATCCAATCCTCGTCAACTCTTTTCTACCCTTAATTTCTTACTCCACCCCACACTGCCTCCACCCACCAACTTACTTACTGCACAGGAGATTGCCAGTTAATTCAAAAACAAGATTGACACAATTTGTGATGAGATCTCCAGTGTTAGGCTTCCTCCTCCAACCAACATACCAGGCCCAACACCACACTCAATACTCTCTTCCTTCGAGCCTGTTACCACCAAGGAAGTTACCGAACTCCTTTTCAAGGCTCACTTCACCACCTGTCCCCTGGATCCTGTCTCTTAATGATTATTGCAGCTTCCTTTCTGCTCTATCCTAAACTCTCTTAACCACATCTTCAACCTCTCCATGGGTACCTTTCCCTCCCCGTTCAAACATGCACTGGTTATCCCCATACTTAAAAAACCCTCGCTGGACCCCACCTGTTTGAATAACTTAATACCCATCTCCCTGCTCCTGTTTGCCTCCAAGCTTCTCTAATGCCTTGTTCACAACTGTATGAATTGCTACCTCAACAACCCTCTTGATCTTCTACAGTCTGGCTTCCGCCCACAACATTCAACTGAAAATGCCCTCCTAAAATTCACTAATGACCTACTAACTGTTAAAACCAATGGCCATTACTCCATACTCATACTCCTGGACCTTTCCGCAGCCTTTGACACAGTCGACCACCTGTTCCTCCTTAGTAAACTTCACTCCATTGGCCTCCATGACTCTGCTCTCTCCTGGTCCTCTTACCTTTCTCAGAGCACTTTCAGCAACACATACAACAACTCCTCCGCTCCTTTTCCTCTTTCCATTGGGGCACCCCAAGGCTCTGTCCTTGGGCCCCTCCTTTTCTCTCTCTACACCTCCTCCCTGGGACAATTGATAACCTCCCATGGCTTCCAATACCATCTCTATGCTGACAACACCCAGATCTATCTCTCCACTCCCCAACTCACCCCCTTAATCTCCTCACATATCACAAATCTACTGAGCAACACATCAATTCAGATATCACACCACTCCCTTAAACGTAATCTTTCAAAAACCGAGCTTGTAATATTTCCTCCTCCTCGATCCCTCATTCCTGGCTTTACCATTAAGATTAACAGCACAACCATTGGTCCATCCCCTCATGCCAGGGTGCTAGGTGCAATCCTAGACTCTGACCTCTCCTTCAGGCCCCACATCCAATCACTGGCTAAATCCTGCTGTCTCAACCTCTGCAGCATTTCCAAAATCCATCCCTTTCTGACCAATGACACCACAAAACAACTTATCCATGCCTTGGTTATATCCTTGATTACTGCAACTCCCTCCTCATTGGCCTACCGTTACACAGGTTATCCCCCCTTCAGTCTATTATGAATGCTGCTGCTAGACTCATACACCTTACCAAATGATCAGCGACTTCTGCCCCTCTCTGCCAATCCCTTCACTGGCTTCCACTAACACAACATATAAAATTCAAAATAATTTCCACAACATAAAAAGCCATCCACAACACTAGCTACATCACCAACCTCATCCACAGATATCGTCCAAATCACCCGTTCCGCTCCTTCAAGACATCTTGGTCTCCCTCGTCACCTCCTCCCATGCTCACCTCCAGGATTTCTCAAGAGCCTCTCCCATCCTCTGGAACTCCCTACCCCAGTATGTCCAATCAGTCCCCACCCTGTCTGCCTTTAGGCGATCTTTGAAAACTCACTTATCCAGGGAAGCCTACTCCACCTCCACCTAAGAACTGTACTTGTGTCACCTCCATCAGATCATCCTCTGCAACTATCACCTTTTTTACCACCTCCCCCTTCCTTTATATTGTAAGCTTCATGAGCAGGGTTGTCACGTACCTGACTGGAGGCTGCAATAGAGAGAGGGCTCCCCTTACATCTAAGTGCAGTGCACCCCTGGAGGTGGAAACAGGAGGTGCAGTGCCCAAAGAAGCACAGGTTGCCAGTGGTGTTGCTGTTTGGAAATTCCTGATGAGATGAAACCTTTGGGTGCTCCAGTTGCAGGAGGAGTTCCTCTAGAGAACACGTGGATCCCGCAGGATGGGTAGAGTAGTCAGTATCCAGAGCCAGGATCAATATGGAACAGCAGACAAGAGCAATGTCAGGATCAAGCTGGGGTCATACACAGAGTAGCAGCAGACAGGAGCAAGGTCAGGAGAAAGCCAGGATCATACACAGAGCAGCAGACAGGAACAAGGTCAGGAGCAAGTCGGGATCATACACAGAGCAGCAGACAGGAACAAGGTCAGGATCAAGCCGGGTCGGTAACAGGTAATCAGCAGGAAACTCAGGAACACAGGAACGGGAGGGGCTGACTATAATCCAGCAATCACTGAGCAGAGCTGCAGTCCTTATAAAGGCCACTGAGTGTCAGCAATTAGTGCACCCTGCGTGTGCTGGTGTGTTTTCGTGCACAGGAATGCTTTATTACGTGTCGCCCGCTTATGCACATGCGCACTTTTTTGTGCGAATTGGTGTGGCCATATTGCGCATTGGCACATTTGCCTGGGCTTCCTCGTCATTTTCCTCTGACAAGTGTCCTCCTATTCCTTTTGTACTGAAATGTAATTGTACAGTCTCCCTGTTGACACTATATCAATCCTGTATAATAATAATAATACAAGATAGGATTTTGCTCGATTTGGAAACCTCAGCTTGGCATTGCATGCCATTATTAAGCTTATGATCTACCAGAACACCCAGAACTTTCTCCAGCATTGATGACCTCAGTTGTACTCCCCCTAGTATATATGATGCATGCATATTCTTAGCCCGCAAGTGCATAACATTACATTTATCAATATTAAACCTCATTTGCCACATAGTTGCCCAATTAAACAGTGCATTGAGGTCAGCTTGTAAATTGGAGACATCCTGTAAGGACGTTATTCCACTGCATAGCTTGGTGTCATCTGCAAAGTCTTTTAATCCCAGCCCCTATATCGTTTATAAATATATTAAAAAGTAAGGGTCCAAACACTGAATCTTGGGGTACACCAATTACAATCCTAGACCATTCAGAGTAAAAATCATTAACCACCACTCTCTGAATATGGCATTTTAGCCAGTTTTCTATCCATTTACAAATTGATTTTTCCAAGCCTGTAGACTGTAGACATCAGCCATGTGGGGGGAACTGTGTCAAATGCTTTTTCAAAATCCAATATTATATCCACAGCCACTCCTTTGTCTAAGGTTTTGCTTACCTGCTCTTAAAAAGAAATCAGATTTGTATGACAAATTCTGTCTTGCATAAATCCATGCTGTCTGTTACTTAAAATATTTTTTTCTAGCAAGAACTCATCTATGTGGTATTTAATTAAACTCTCCAGTATCTTCCCAACTATAGAAGTTAAACTAACAGGTCTGTAGTTACTTGGTAAAGACGTTGACCCCTTTTTGAATTTAGACACCACATTGACCTTACCCCAATCCAGTGGTACTATGCCAGTCATTAAAGAGTCTCTAAATATTAGAAACAATGCCTTTGAAATGACAGAACTTAATTCTTATAGGGTCCATGGGTGTATGCCATCTGGTTTTTATTCACCTTTTTTCTGTCTAAATATTTCTGAACCCTATCAATTTTGAGCAATTATGGATTATTTGGGGCTGTGTCAATATCATCCAGATGATGGGCATGAGCTCTCCCATGCTCCTTTGTATACACAGAGCTGAAGAAAGTATTTAATAAATGTGCCTTCTCTTTGTCCCCAGTCACCCACTCCAGATTATTTAGTAAAAGGCCTACTTGTGTGTTCACATATAGTCTTTTGAAGAGACTACAGTCTTGAAGAATACAGTCTTGGAGAACAGCCCTCAGCCCTCGGAAATTTGCTTTCTTAATGTTAAGTGTTTTTATCTTTCCAGTATGTGTTTGTTGTTTACAGCTAACATTAAATAAAATCATGTTATGGTCACAGCCACCCAGATATTTTTTATATGAACATTAGTAAGATCTGCATGTTTAGAGATTATCAGGTCCAGCAGAATATCATTCCTAGTTGGGGCCTCTATAAACTGCACCATAAAAGTGTCTTGTAATAGGTTTATGAATTTTTGACCTGTAACTATTCCAGCAGTGCCAATACTCCAATATGTATTGTCTCACGTACTGTCCCCCACTATAATGTACAGCGCTGAGCAAAACTTTTGGCGCTATATAAATACTGTATAATAATAATAATAATATCAGTGAAGTTAAAATCCCCCAATTTCCTATATAATGCAGGCATATAGGCCCTCTTGTCTAAACAGTCGACCAAGATAGACCTCTTTGTATAACAAACAGAATTAGTGCAATGATGACAAGAATAGAAAGAGGGAGTGGAGAATAAAAATAAAGCAGAACAGGAGAAAAAGGGGGAGGGGGGAAGAAAGGGGGAGGGATAAGCAGGGAAAAGGTGAGAGAAGGACAATGGAGGGGGACTCCCACCTTCCACAGGCAACCCCATCCATACTCCTTGCTGTACATCAACCTGGTCAGTCATAAAGAGAGATAAGACCTATAGTCAAGGGATAATGTAAATTTATTTTTGGTGAATATTGCTGTTAGGGATCCGGGTATGACCAGAAATGTGTGGACTGACACAGGGAAACGCAGACTTCAGGTATAGTGTGAATAAGACAATTTATTAAGAATAAACAAAACATAGATGCAGTGCAAGACTAAACAACAACACAGTGCAAACAAACCAACCCAAACCTCCAACAGATAACAATAGAAACAATACTAAGCGTAGTCGGGCAGGCCGGGTCGGTAGCAAACGGGCAGGCAGGGCAGAAGGAGCAGGCGGAAGAGTAGTCAGGAATAGCCAAGGTCAGCACAGGCGGAGTGCATGCAGAGTCAGGGATCGAAGCAGAATCTGGATCAGGCAGAAAGCAGACAGGATGCAGGTACAGGGGCCCATGGGAAACATACACCAAGGCCCTGATCACAGGCCTGGCCATTCCTTAAATACACCTGTTGTAATCAGCTTCAGGTGATGGCTCATTGCAGGAGTGAGCCTCTGGTTGCTGGTACTGCAGCCCACAAGGCAGGTGAGTCCCACCACCACTGGCAAGTCCATTCCTGACAATTGCAGCTATGTTTTAACCATTAATTTTTTTTGATAGGTTTTACTCCCTTCATGACCAAAGCATTTTTTGCTAGCACTGAGCTACTTTAACTGGCTAACTGGCACTGACATCAATTCTTTGGGGGACAGGAAGTGAAGAGAAATCTCCCCAATGGGACACAGATGGAACAAAAAACTGACTGGGGTTATAACAGTCCCTTGCCCTATCCAAAATGGAAAAACCCTGCTTGTGATATCACAACCAATACACAACATTGTTTGAAAGGACAATAGAATCTGAAAGTGCATACCCAGTTATGACATTATAATTAAACAGAAATATACATCTTTAATTTAAATCATAATTATAAATAAACATTTACCTAAAATCCTAGATTGTTAGCAGATTATTAAAATGAAGCCTGCAATGAAGAAAAATACAGATTTTCTAGTACAGTTGATACATAAAGCACCTAAAAAATTGGACTGCTGTATTTTTTTTAGCTTTGAATGTAACATTACAGAATCACAATAATAATGACAATGACAAATAAACCCATACATTTTAGCAGCATTTCCCTGCAAAACCATTATTTACTTCTCGTTAATGCTGAAACACATGAATGACACTTTGTAAATTGCTGAATATTTAACCCGCTTTCCATGCAGAGTGATTGATATTATATTTAAACTGCAAGAATAGAAATTTTTTTTACACTGGAAAAGACTATAAACTTGCAGTTCTGTCCTGGCAGACTCTGACAAATGTCTTCCTCTACATTAATGCTCAAAGACTCCATAGGACAAAACATTTCTCTGTGTTCTTAAAGTTGCTGGAGTATCATGTCAACAGTTTTATAGATTTTCTTCTACAAAGCTTGAGCCATGTGTCCTGCAGGAGGAGAAAGCTGGAGGTAAAATATAGAGCTTTTCTGTAGAGAAGAGTTAGCTGACCCTCTTGAAGCTCACTATTCATCAATCCCTCACACCCTTGCAATACAAGCAGTTAGATATAAATGGAATACTTTACAGTATTTATTCATATGAGCTTCAGGAGTATTTATTGTCATATATAGCATTTTTTGTTAACATATATTTTTTTATGTTTGGTGGAGAGTATTATATTCAATGCTGTGGGGCTTTAATGGGTGCAGGATTTTCCCCCTTTATGGCTAATTTGTACATTGAATGGTGGGAAGAGCAATATCTGTTATCACATCACCACCCTTTTAGTAGTAAAATTCATTGGTATGGTCCCTTATTGATGATGTTTTGTTGGTTTGGATTGGAGGCTTTGAGTGCAGCTTTGACACATTTTTTTGTTATTCTAATAACAATAGTTATAATTTCTTTTGATGTTTAACTTTTTGATGTTGCTTTTGAAGGTAATGTGAACACAGGTGAAGTGATCACAAGTACTTATTGTAAACCTTTTGCAGGTAATACTATTTTGTATGCAGGCAGCTGTCACCCACCCCACACCATCAAATCTTTAACAATAGGTCAAGCTTGAAGAAACTGTTCCACTGAGGAGACTTTTGTTGAAAGCTGTAAAACCATAAGAACTAGACTACAAAGATGATTTCTGGAATGGTGTATCAAGAGTGGCAGGACTATAGCCTCAAGAAAAATATAGGATGGAATTGCTAGGAAGAACCAAGAATAGACAATGATTTTCTAGAGATAAGTGACCACCTTTTCTAAAGAGTACCATCATATTATATAATATGGATATAATATGGATACTAATATTTGTAGGTAAAGTTGATCCAGGGAATATCCAACTGCCTGTTGGGGGATCAGGAAGGAACTTTTTTCCCTGCTGGAGCAAATTGGATCTTGCTTTGTTTTTTTTGCCTTCCTTTGGATCAACTGTGGGTATTGGATAGTGTATATGGATGTTTTCTATTTGTGTGTGCGTGTTGTTTTTGTTTTTTTTCCTGTTCGTTGAACTGGATGGACTTGTGTTTTTTTCAACCAGATTAACTATGTAAGATACAGTGAAAAATAACCTTCCTATACTTTAAAATAATTAATAATTATATAAATTGTTATATCTGGTGAAAAAGAGGGCTGTACGTTTTCTAGCTGATGTACCCCAAACCTTGGCTCCCTTTTGCTGCCAAGTTACTGTATTTCACTTCAGAAACTATACAATGTACCTAGCCAGGGGCGGACTGACAACTCATGGGGCCCCCGGGCAATAGGGGATCATGGGGCCCCTGTGCCCTTGCCCAAACTCAAAAAACCCTATGAAAAAGGTACCAGGGGCATCTCATGGGGCTTCCTACTGACCCTGGGCCCTAGGGCAGTGCCCAAGTTTCCAAATAGTCTGTCCGCCCCTGTACCTAGCTGCCCTACCCCTTTGCTTTTGGAGGTAAAACTTGTAAATATTGTCATTGAAATTTACACAAAAAAATTGAGTCTTTTGCCACAGGTGAGTAATTTAACATAAACCAATATGAGAATTGTGGATCCAGTTATGTTATTAATTAGATTTGCTACAATATCTGTAGTTTACAATATGTGGACTGCACGACTAGAACTTTTGGTCATGATTAAGGTCCCTATGGGCTGAAACGCATACACTTTGTGTACACTGGATTTTTATTCCTGCATATGTAAATAAAGAAAATGTTGTACTGAGCTGTTGATTTTTCTTGGTTGAAAGTAAAACGCATTTAACCATTCTGATAGGCATAAACAAGCAGCTAACCCTAACACTGTTGGAGCAGGGGGGACTTTTTAGTTTTCTGGTATTGTTATTGGCATTTGTTATTTTGAAAAATTGGTTTAAAGGAGAAGTAGTAGAAAAATAAAAGCACTGGTATAACTGAAGGGAAAGCATTTTTTTGTTATGGATGGACTAGAGAGGGGTTAGAACACCTGTCAAATTTTTATTGCTGACTGCATCCCCATTAGGGAGATTCACCTTTTTTATTTGTCCTGTTTACCGGTATCACTGAAAGTGAAAAAAAAATCCCGCATTTTGAGTTGTCCCCAGAACAGGAATACAGGGGAAATATTACAATAGTGACACTAGTTCTGGTGACTGGGGTGATAACCAGGGAGTGCCTCAGTTTGGAGGGATTTTTCTCTCAGTTCTTGTCATGGCTATAGGACAGGAAGTGAACAGAAATCTCCCAATTTGGACACAGATGAGAAAAAATGCTGAAAGGGGTTATAACCCTCCCTTGTGCTATCCAAAAATGAAAAAAAAAGTTTTGTTTTAGCTCCACTTTATTCCTTTGAAAATTACGTAATTGGCGCATAACAGTCATGTGTCATTTGTCTACATCATTTTTGCTAAAGTTGTCCCATTTCCTCATCTGAGAAAGTTCGGAGGTATGAAAATGCAAAAAGACCATCCTAAATAATATTTATCTCCTTGCTAATGCAGCAGCACAATACACAGGCTCAAAACAGCACTTTCAATAGGTTTTATTATCTCTAATAACCAGTGACTTCTGGTACTTTCTATAGGATTAGCTCCCACAGGAAGTCTATAGCTAAGAAAATATCACTTCCTCCAACTCACAGAGGAAAAGGTACATACCAAAAAGGTGACTGCCCATGATGTCACTCATTTCTAAAGGAGGATTTCTTAAAGAAAAAGGTTCAACCCTTGTTGGTGGCAGATCAACCTAGGCAGAGTTCAGTTCCACAATATCCACACAGCATACTCACCAACATATTTCACACTATCCATACCACTGACCAGTCATCAGTCATAGTACAGTGTATGTGTAAATGTAAACTAAACGTATGTCTTACAGCTATCTCCCTTGACCAATGTGGTATGCTAAGCACTCTGTCAGGGACATGCAAAATAAGAGATCTGCCCTGCTAGGTACATGCTGAACATATTGAGCACTACTCTTTGCAGCTATCGCGGAATGGCAATCAGCCTAGCAGAATGTTAAGGACATCATCAAAATAATTGGAATGTAGAAGACAACCTTATACCTTAGTAATAGATTTTACAGTCAGAGAGTGTAGAGGGTGGCAAACTAAGCAAACAATCAGATTTTAGCTTACTGAAGTCAACTAACATGCAAATTCTGTGCAATTTGCTGTGTGTTGCTGAATTTTGCACATCATTGTTCAGCATAATCTGATTCTTCTTCTCTTCACAGGAATGCTGAAGTCTGGAAAGTTATTATTTCACATATATACAGTATATATAGTACTGTGCAAATGTCCTAGGCAGGTGTGAAAAAATGCTATAAATTAAGATTGCTTTCAGAAATAGAAGTGTTAATAGTTTATTTTTATCAATTAACAATGTGGAAAGTAAATCAACAGAAGAAAAATTCAAATCAAATCAATAAATGGTGTGACCACCCTTTGCCTTCAAAACAGCATCAATTCTTCAATTCTTCTAGGCACACTTGCGGAGAGTTTTTGAAGGAGCTCGGTAGGTAGGTTGTTACAAACATCTTGGAAAACTAACCACAGATCTACTATGGATATAGGCTGCCTCAAATCCTTCTGTCTCTTCATGTAATCCCAGACAGATTTCATGTTGAGATCAGGGCTCTGTGGGAACCATACCACCACTCCTTGTTCTTCTTCCACTGAACATAGTTCTTAATGACATCGGCTGCATGTTTGGGGTAGTTGTCCTGCTGCAGGATAAATTTGGGGCCAATCACATGATGGTATTGCATGATGGATAAATATCTGCCTGTATCTCTCAGCATTGAGGACACTATTGATCCTGGTCAACTCTCCAACTCCATTTGCAGAAATGCAGCCCCAAACTTTCTAGGAACCTCCACTATGCTTCACTGTTCTCTGCAGACACTCATTATTGTACACCAACGAAAATATACGCCTAGGTTGATTTCCCCTGGAGATAGACCAATGGTGCTCCAAAGCTCACAGTGTCTTCCTGGCACTTTAAACAGCATAGGAGTATAAAGTATAAGGTGAAGAGCTGTTCTCCCGATAAAAGTACTTTATTCATAAAGGGTACAGTGTGCAAGTTACATGAGCTTACGCATCTCCGTAAACAACCCATGGCTATGAATAAGGTTTTTTTACTGAAACTCGTAAGCTGCTGTAACTTGCACACTGTACCCTTTATGAATAAAGTACTTCTATCGGGAGAACGAGTTGCCAGCTCTTCACCTTATTCTCCTATACTCATATTGTACCCCTCTCTAGCTCTGTGCCAACAAACTCCCCTCTGCTACAACCACATATCTCAAATTTTGACCAGAGCAGCTGCTGACAATTTTCTGCACCCCAGTTCCTATGTTTTTGTGTATAGGAATTGGAAATAAGGCTAAATGACTCTATTATGCACAAAAATATAGAAAATAGGGTGCAGGAATATGGCAGCAATGTTATTCAATGTAAAAAAGAACACGGAGTTCCGGAAATGATGGTTTGGCTCACTTTTTTTATAACAACATTACAACTTTAAACACAGACATGGACATTCAAACAGGGTAAAGAAACAGAGATATCTACACAAATATATACACATACACGGTATCACGGTATGTGCAGGTTATTTTGCTTGAGCACACAGTGCGTTGAAGGATTTGCACAGGTTGGCAAGCAGTGTGGAGAAGTTCTTGGTCTCATGGATTTTCTTCTCATACACTGCAATACATTTCAATGATCACAGCCTTCAAGCTTATATTCTTCCTCTTCATTAAAGTATGCAGAAGACTTACTTTCGTGACTTTGTGTTCTTCACATGACATCCCGTTGAGGGAACATTTTAGCTACCTTCAACTTCAGAATTTTCTTACTACATTATTACGAACCCATTCGGGTCCCTATAGGCTGACTCCCTTCTAAAGTCTTTGTAGGCATAGGCCTCATGTGCCAGGCTTGATCTCCCTAGTCTACTCCGCTATCATTTCTTATCGGGCTCCCCCAGTTTGCTCCTATCATCAGCAGTGGCAATCGGAACTCGGGGGTTGTCTAGATCAGCAGGACACACAGATATTAGGCGTAACCCATCTTAGGCACTATTATTTAATCCACTAGTGGGCCTGCTCCATTCTGAACGGCAGTTAGCATCGCATCTATTTATGGTCACCAAATTGACGATCGCGAAAGCCTGGAAAACCCCTCTTCTTAGCTTTGAAGCCATTAAGAATCGAATGAACTTGATAATGGTTAATGAGAAGCTAACGGCTATGCTGTTTGACACCCACACTAAGTTTCTACAGATCTGGTGTCCTTGGATTGTTGTGGCTCAACCATCTAGATTTGATCAGACCCTTCTGTCGATATAAGATTCTCCTGGTGCGTTCCCCTGGAGCCCTTTCTTCTTCTTTGCCTTTATAATTCTTGTTTCTTCTTTCTTCACTTTTTTTTCTTTCCCTTTTCATCTTTGCTTTTTTGTTTCTGTCAGTTTTTATGTTATATGCACTGATTGAGCTACCCCTAGAGAACTGTGCCTGTAATGTTTTATATATCGGTTGGACTTTCTTGGAAGTTCTAGATGTAGAGTTCTGATATGCCTCCAGCGAGGCTTTATGCTCAACTTTTCCCATCATCTGTGTGCGACTTTAGTGACTATCCTTGGTCTTTGCCCATCAGCTCTTTGGTTACTATTTGCTGCCAAAATAATTCTATAGGGTCTCATTCTATTCCTTTCGAGATTGTTTTTATATTCCGTTTCTCTCTGTATCAATATTTTAGTGCATTTGTTATGTCCTTCATTTACATAAATGTGCACCCTACTTTTTTGTGTTAATGAGCTTGTCTCTGACTGTTCCTATGTTGTTGTCTATAATAAAGTCCATTGTAAAGAAAGTATGCAGAAGACAAATGGCAGCTTGTCACCACAAACTTTCCTGATCTCCAGTCCCAGAAGATCTTTAAACAATGCTGAAGATTGCTGAAGTTCCCTAAGTTTTTCTTTGTTAGCTTCTTAATAACCACCACCAACTTCTTGTTTAACTCTTCCCATAATTTCTTGATGTACTCAGACAGCTCCACACTTTGCTTCTTTTTCTCTTTCAGCTTGGAAATCTCCCATAGGATGTCCTCTTGCTTCTCCTCAATGCAGAACCTTGACAATCATCCACTCCCCGTCCTCTGTAATTTCTAGTACAAACTTTTGTGCGCTCCTTCAGAGACTCCATGCACATGTCCCTCTCCTCCTGGATGGATATCTCCTCACTGCTCTAAGTGGTGAAGGGGCTCCAGAATTCCTGCATTCAGGAGAACAGAGCTTGCTCATTATCTTTCTTGGCATCCATGGTGAACCCTGCTGCCTCTTCCCAGTACCGGCTCTTGATGCTCTTAATTCTTGTATGAAAATACCTGCCTGTGCTCTTGCTCATTAAAACTGTCTTGCTTCTGGCCGTTTTTTCTGTAGGAAAAACATCAGCCTTTGGCCTGTGTCCCTAGTATGTCTCAGCCTAGTCTTTCTCAATAAAATGGCCCTGTCATTTCTTACTCTGCTTTGTCATCTGCAGTCTTTCAGCTCTTGAAGGTAAACACATGCCTGTGCTCTGTGTCTTAAATACATTTCAGTTTAGGCTTCATTATGTTCATTAACACTGTGTCGTCACTCACCAATTTTTACTGTGTTTTAAACTGGTGAGAAACTAATCAGCTGGTCAAGGCAGGCCTATTACCACTTGCAAAAAAACATGTTTTACTGCTAAAGCTGTCTGAAAAATTATTTAAACTGAAATGAATCAAACTGAGATACTGCTTCAGTATGGAAGATATGATTCGTTAAAGTAAAAAAATCAATTCCAAAACCAAATATGTGCCTCTGTAAGACCACATTCAGTTTTAAGGTATATTATTCAAATTATTTTGGTATTGACCATGTTGCCCTTTATGCCAAATCAAAATGACCCTTTTCCAACCTGAGCAGTATTTTGAAAAGTGTTTTTGGCCTTGGCATATGGCTGTGCTCAGGTTTATATAAGTTTGACAATAGCTAGCCTATTAGCCCTAAACGTGGGCAGAATATCTCACTTTTTACAAATGGGCTTTAAAATTCACTGGCTCCAAAATAAAGAAGGCTTTAGGGCAGTGTTTCTCAACTCCAGTCCTCATGGACCCCCAACAGGTCATGTTTTCAGGATTTCCCTCAGATGAAACAGCTGTGGTAATTACTAAGGCAGTGAAACTGATCAAATCACCTGTGCAACATAATGGAAATCCTGAAAACATGACCTGTTGGGGGTCCATGAGGACTGGAGTTGAGAAACACTGCTTTAGGGCAACATTTCTATTGATATCATAGCAACAGGTACCTTTGCAAGTGGTTAGGTCCCAATAACATTTGCTACGGGGTCTTATTGTTTGTGGATGCAGAGTGACACAAACTGCTGACAAGCTGCTAAGTAGAGCATGTAGGGACCAAAGGAGGGAGGTGGCAGAGGTCAACTTTAACACATGTGCCTCTAAGTCAGTGTTTCTCAACTCCAGTCCTCATGGACCCCCAACAGGTCATGTTTTCAGGATTTCCATTATTTTGCACAGGTGATTTGATCAGTTTCACTGCCTTAGTAATTACCACAGCTGTTTCATCTGAGGGAAATCCTAAAAACATGACCTGTTGGGGGTCCATGAGGACTGGAGTTGAGAAACACTGCTCTAAGTGCACATAAATAGGTATCAGCAAGTACAGTATATACAGTATACTGTACATCAGGGCTTGAAATTTCCAATGGCCAATCGCGAGTGGAAATTATGGTGGGGGCAAGTGTGTCCCCCAGGGCTGTCTTGCTGAGCAGGCTCGAAGCTCAGGCCGGATCTGTCACTCGCACTGGGAGCTGTCAGACTGCTCAATAGCTGAGCGTAGTGAAAGCAAAGCAAGGAGTGTGTGCTGTGCTCTCTGCCACCCCCTAGAGTGCAGTACCCGGATCTGTGAGTGAACTGCAACTTTTTATGGGGGGGGGGGGTGGTGGTGTGTGTGTGTTTGTGTGTAAGAATGTTTACATGTCTGTGTGTTTTGCGTGTGTCTGTGTATGCATGTACAATTGTACATGTGTCTGTGTGTATGTACATGTGTGTATCTAGATGTCTCTGCATGTATGTACATGTATGTGTGTGTGTGTACATGTGTGTGTGTGTACATGTGTCTGTGTGTGTTTGCATGTACATATGTGTTTGTACGTACATGTATGTATGTATGTACATGTGTCTGTGTATGAATGTACATGTGTTTATGTACATGTGTCTGTGCATGTGTATTTCTGTGTATGTACATGTATCTGTGTGTATGCATGTCTGTACGTGCCTGTGTGTGTATACATGTGTCTGTATGTGTGTGTGTACAGGTTTCTGTGTGTGTATGTGTGTGTATGTACATGTATGTGTGTGTGTACAGGTGTCTCTGTTTGTGTGTGTTTGTTGGTGGCGAGTAACTCTAAGGCCTGGCTAGTAGCTCAGGACATGAAATTTTAAGCCCTGCTGTACATGACACATAACATATGCTGCTTTCCTTGCTTTAAAAAACACAGTGACCATACTTTACTATTTCTCCCTCTCATTGAAAGAACATCAATTTCTGTTTGAAAATAAGGCAATCTTCACATGGCTTATCTCATCTAATTTCTACAGTCTCTCAGCAAAGGAGCCTAATGCTCTTTGTGAGATATACTTAAGCCATTATAAGGATAATTACTATTGTACCTTTTAAAGAAAGATGGGAACAAAAAGCAAGTAGAGATGTGAAAATTACGTGAAAATTAATTTCATGTAGACTTTATAGTACTAACTCACAGTAATTGAGATTGACATGGTAGGTTTTCATTTACAGGGGACATGTCATTTGTTTCAAAATTCAAGCTACCATTTATTGCACCACATATTAATATTAAACTAAATGCATTGAAATCCCAAGAAAACTCACAGTTCTCCAAGAAACACAGCAGCCATGTTTTGTCAGGCTCTATAGTGCCCATGGCCTTTTATCATGTTACTTGATATTATACTTATGAGATAACAGTAGAAGAATCATGGTTCTAATACTAATAGACTTGACAGCTCCACTGAAATTATGATGGGTAAAATATGAATATAGCCTAGCATCACATTTATTAAGGAAGATGTAAACCCTAATTAAACATGTATTTTGTAAGAGTCTTGGTTACAGAATGTAAAACTGAGCATATTTGCATGCCTGCATTTGCCTACATTTGTTGCCTAATTATTATGCTCCAATCATTAGACCTCAAGATTCTAGTTAGATATAATGTGGCTCTTTGGCAGGTGGAGATGACATGTGCAAATGAGGATTTTAGGCTAAAACCCATATTAGTTGTGTGTCAAATGTATGGAAAATGTGAACAAAGCATTATCAACTGCTGCCAGGTTTCCATGGTATAATTAACAAATCACTGAAATAAGTAATGATTTTCCATTTGCAAGCAGAAAATGTGTAAAAGTAATTGGTATCAGTAAATGTAACTTTGAGCATATTATAAATAAAGTGAGTATTGCTGAGGCCTGAATTTGTCATTGACAAATGTGCATGATAGTTGAATAGCAGTGAACTTGTTGGTGCATTCACCCTGTGAATGTGTCCTAAACATGGTAAATGCTGCAATGTGCATTCAACTGCAAAAAAGTGGTGACTGATTAGTGAATTGATTAGCCAACACTTTAGGAATATGCTCCTAAGCAGTTAGTGTTCTATTTTTGTTCTTTGCTTATTATCTTCATTGTATATATTCTTTGTTTGGATAGGATTCCTGTAAAAATCTAAGTCCTGACAGATGGTCTTCAACTTTTAACTTTGTTTTAGAATGTAAACTTAACTTTATTGGGGAAATGTCAGATAAAAATAATTCTATGCACCTTTTTAAACTGTAGAGTATGAAGTTAAAGCTGACATGCAGACAGATACAGTGGTATATTTAAGTTTTGTGCTGCCCTAGGCAACACAAAAATTGGCCACTGCCGACCCCCCCCACCCCACACTTCCCTGCCCCAGTTCTACCGCTCCCCCCTCAAAAATGCTGCCTTGCGGTAAATACGCTCCTGCTCTCCACCAAGGTTAGATCCCCCCCTCACCTTAGTACAGACCCCCTCTCCACCAAGTATAGATCCCTCCCTCACCTCAGTACAGACCCCCTCTCCACCAAGTATAGATCCCCCCCTCATCTCAGTACAGACCCCCTCTCCACCAAGTATAGATCCCCCCCCTCACCTCAGTACAGACCCCCTCTCCACCAAGTATAGACCCCCCTCACCTCAGTACAAACCCCCTCTCCACCAAGTATAGATCCCCCCCTCACCTCAGTACAGACCCCCTCTCCACCAAGTATAGACCCCCCTCCCCACCAGGTATAGTCCCCCCTCAGTACAGACCCCCCTCTCTGAGTACAGACCTCATTCCCCTTTAAGTATAGATTCCACCCTCCCTCAGTATAGACCCCCCTTCGACTAAGTACAGGCCCTTCTCCATCATTATAGCCCCCGTCTCTCAGTACAGACCCCCCTCCACTTGTGCTAGTTGTGAGGTGCGGGGGGGGGGAGGGGGTCGGATATGTGCTGGGAGGGAAGAAGGCATATTCTCTTGTGTGGGGTCAGATTTCAATTCCAAAACCAACTTCTAGTATAGATCCTCTCTCCTCCCAAAGTGCCACCTCAGCACATAACCTCCATCACTAATTTTTTTTAACCCCCCCCCCCTTCCCGGTCATTCTGTCTCCCTCCTCTGCCCAGGAACAATAAAAGAACTCAGATCAGCACAGACCTGCACAGCGGTGTCTCTCCTCCCCACTCCTCCTCCCGTGTACATATAGACAGTGGAGGAGAGGGAGATGGCTTTGGTGCGCTCTGCTGGGAGCCAGTCGGGGACAGAGCTGCGGATCAGTGTCACTGGTGTGGTCAGCTCCGAAACCTCTGCCGATGGACCCTGCATCAATCCGCCTCCCATTGCACACAAAATGAACAGAGCTGAGCCCCGGCTGCTCCCAGACCCAGCACTCAGATCACTCTGTGTCCTGTGTCACTTCTGCCGGGAGAAGGGGGGCCGTGCCGCCTCCCTGAAAAGTGCCGCCCTAGGCAAACGCCTTGTTTGCCTTGCGGTAAATACGACCCTGGACAGATATAAAAGACACAAATCAATGCAGCTCTGTATTCAATAATATATTATACATACAGTACTTACCAAATAGGAGATTTATGAGGTGCCAAAATATGTTATATTTATTTATTTAAGGTATTTTATATAGAAGTGTCACTTTACACAGCGCTTTACATATATATTGTACATTCACATCAGTCCCTAACCTGCAAGGAGCTTACAATCTAAGGTCCCTAACTTACATTCATACATACACATATTAGGGCCAATATAGACAGGAGCCAATTAAGCTACCAGCATGTCTTTGGAGTGTGGGAGGAAACCGGAGTACGCAGAGGAAACCCACGCAGGCACAGGAATAACATGCAAACTCCAGGCAGGTGGTGCTGTGGTTGGTATTTGAACTAACGACCCTAGTGCTGCCAGGCAGAAGTGCTAACCACTTAGCCGCTGTGCTGCCCTTATTACAATCATAATCAATGATATAAAATCGCATAAAATATTGACAGCTCAAAAATCCCCCAGTTGGAAAGTATGTGTTTAGTATTAAACTGATGGGATATGGTGTCCTATGATCTAATGGAGGAACTCAGCCTTCCCTTCAATAATACATTGCTTTATGTATTTTTATTATTAATGCAAGCAATACCTGAATTTTACTTTACTTTGCTGAATTTTAGCCTCTTGCAATCCCCTATACAACAAAGCTCAGACTGGTAGAGGGGGAAGCAGCACAAGGTGCCAATCAGTTTCATGTACTGACAGGGAGTATGCTGATAGGAGGAGAGGGTAGACTGACAGAGTTGAGCTCATCACTGTACAGTCATAAGATGGGGTAAGAAAAAAGACATGCAAATGTCACTGAACAGCAGCAAAGAAAATCAGGGTTCCTAACAAGGCTGTTCTGTTTTGCACAGCTATGTATATCTCAGAACCAGAAGGACAGAAATACAAATCTTTTGACAAGTAAAACAGTTGCCTCATATTTATTTTCATCTGTATATTTAGCTATTTGTCAGAAGTAACCTTTCAATACAGTTCAACAATTCAACAAAAGTGTGAAACAATTATTTACACTGAGGTGGTTCTACCATAAAAACAATGGCATTACTTTTAATGAAAGCTGCATAATTCAAAAGATTAATATAACTGTTCTTAATATAATAACATTTTAAAGGTTATGCAAGATTTTAGTGATTGGTTTTAAACAGTATAAGTGCTTGTTCGCACCAAATACGTTCCAGTGCGTTTTTTAATCTGCACCAAAAATTCCTGCACAGTGTTTTCTATGTATTCCAACTGCCCTAGTTTACATTAGTGCATTGTGTTTCAGTGCAGTCAACAAAAGCAGAGTATGCTGCATTATTTCTCTATGGAATACATCTGGAACGTGGCAAAATGCATCAAAAATGCACTGGAACACATAAAAAATGCATCAAAAACATATTAAAAAACACACCTAAGCGTATCACAAATGTGCACGAAGAAATGCATCCAGAATGCAGAAATTGCAGTTTGAACTGGCCCTCATAGGTAACTCAAATTTCATAGAAAAATATGTTGAATAAAAGAAAATATATCTATTAGCATATGCAACCAGTGCACAAGCAATGTAATTTAATGTTATTAAAGATTGACATCCTCTAACGGAGGATCCGATTATTAGGCATTTTGTGGATGAGAAACCCCATCTTACTTTTTAGAGAGGTAAGTCCCTTAATGCAGGCCATAGACGGGGAGAAAAACGGCCGATTTTTCTTTTAAAAAATGAAAAATCGGTTGTTCAAGCGGCCAACGTTACCATCAATGGTAAAAAAAAATCGGCCGATTTTCATCCCGTCTACAGCCGGCAAAAAGTGTCCCTGCAGAGAGCTCTGCTATTTCTTTGACAGTTCTTTGACATTTACAGCGGTTGCAACAATGTATCTATTTGTATCCATTTAGGATACAGATGTTTTTATTCGGAAACAAATAGATACAATGTTGCAACTGCTGTAAATGTCAAAGAACTGTCAAAGAAATAGCAGAGCTCTCTGCAGGGACACTTTTTGCTGTACTGGAATTCCTCTTATTTTTCATCCTTCTTCATCTTCCTCTTCCTCTTCCTCTTCTTCATCATCATCCTCTTCTTCTTCTTCTTCTTCTTCCTCTTCCTCTTCATCCTCTTCATCCTCTTCTTCTTCATCATCATCCTCTTCTTCTTCTTCCTCCTCTTCATCATCCTCTTCATCCTCTTCTTCTTCTTCATCATCATCATCCTCTTCTTCTTCATCCTCTTCATCATCCTCTTCTTCTTCTTCTTCATCATCATCATCATCATCCTCTTCTTCTTCTTCTTCTTCATCATCATCATCCTCTTCTTCTTCTTCATCATCATCATCCTCTTCTTCTTCTTCTTCATCCTCTTCTTCTTCTTTTTCTTCTTTTTGTCTTCCTCTTGCAGGTCACGGCTCATGCGCAGATTTTTTATCGGTAAAAAATCGGCCGATTTGCCCATCATTGCCGCGAAAATCGGCCGATCAGCAAAATCGGCCGATTTTTTTCCCCAACTTTACCGATAAAAAAAATCTGCCAAAATACTGAAAAACGGCCGAACAAATAGCCCACTAACGATCCGAAAATCGGCCAATTCTATTTTCGGCCGAAAAATCGGCCGATTTTCGACCCATCTATGGCCTGCATTAGGAGTTCACCCTCCACCTAGAGGTAGGGATGTGGACACAATTTTGTTACAAATTGAAATGAGGGATTTTCAATTACGAGTGACACAAAAACCCAGCTTAAATGACTATATTAGGTATACCTCATTTTTGGACTAGATAGACAAGGAATATTAGGACTCCAGAGTTCTCCTGTAAATTCATTTGTTTTATTGACATTGTATTTGTCATGTTTTTCCACAGAGTTCATCCATTTAGAAATTATTGATACCTGTATATGTCGATACAGAGTTTTTAGATTGTGAGCTATACACTTGAATTCGGTTACTAGTACTACTAATAAAATATCTTTTTTTTAATGTGTTTGTTTTTTGTCCATTGCATTTGTTTTTGACTTTTTTGCCCTCTGGTTTTTGGGGTTTGTTTGTGTTTGTTTTGTCCTTTCGTTGTTTATTTCTTTTTTTTTTTTCTTTTTGTTTCTGGTTTGTTCTTTGTGGTTTGCCTTGGGTTTTTTTTTTTGTGTTTTTCTTTTTTAACATGTTATTTGTCCTTGTTTGATTGTTTTGTGTGTTTGTTGAGATTTCTAGTGGGTTCTTTTTCTCTCCCTCGGCCTGTGCTCTCGCATCTTTTTTTATTGTCTTGCCTTCCTAACCTATGGGAAATTGGCTTCACTGATGTTCTGCATGCACCTCATGTTGAGGCGCATTTGCTCGCAGATTGGTATAAGTGTGTATATTGCAGCAAATCTTGTCATCATTGGGCCATTTCCTCTTCAACTTCCCCTCTTCCCATTGCGCTTCAACAATCCTTTTACCCAAATTCAGTCAGTCAACTGTTTACGGGAAAAGACAGACTCTTTTCCCCACAGTGCTAAATAAAGGTTTTAACCACTTCTTGACTGCACTATAGCCGAATGACGGCTACAGCACGGTCATCCAGTTCTGGGAGGGCATCATTTGATGTTCTCCGAGGAACGCACCCCCCCCCCTCACACGCACTCCCAGCAGCGTGCACTTGCACTCTCTGCAATCGCTGTGTCCTTTGGACGCAGCTGATCACATGACACGGTAAAGGGCCAATCACAGCAGCCTTTTACCACATGATCAGCTGTGTCCAATCACATCTGATCACCATGTGAATACACTGGCAGTATATTCCCCATGCTGTCACAATGGGAGGAAAGCAATGCTGATAACTGGCAACTGTGAAAGAAGACATCTGCATTGATTATCAGTGTCCCAATTGTCAGTGCAGCCCCAAAAGTGCCCATCATTGCCCAGCACTGCTGCCCATCAGTGCCCACCAGTGCTGCCCATCAGTGCTGCCAATCTGTACTCATCAGTGCTGCAAATCTGTGCCCATCAATGTCGCCAGTCAGTGCCACCTATCAGTGCCACCTATCAATGCCATTCAGTGCCCATCAGTGCCACCTTATCAGTGCACATCAGTGCTTCCTATCAGTGCCTATCAGTGCAGCTTCATCAACGCACATCAGTGAAGCAGAAAAATTACCTGTTTGCAACAGTTTATAATAGAAACAAATAAAATTTTTTTTTAAATTTTAGGTCTTTTTTCGTATGTTTAGCAAAAAAAAAACCATCCAGTGGTGATTAAATACCACCAAAATAAAGCTCTATTTGTGTGAAAAAAAATGATAAAAATTTCATATAGGTACAGTGTTGCATGACCGATGACTTGGTTTCAGTCTATGGAACGCACACCAGCTCAACTTGTCAGCGGCAGTGTTTGGTGTCTTAGCCACAATATGAGCTGAAGAAGTGCCAGTAGCGGCACTTTTAAAAGTGAGTGTATTTTTAATATTTAACTTCTGCATATTTAATAAAATTTGCTACACTATGGGAAACATTTTTGTTTTTTGAGGGTGTGTATTGTCAAACTGGTTGAAAGGAATATCTCAAAGGCGTCTGCTTCCTCCTTGACTTTGTGATATGCATGAATTTTTATGCATCTGGTAAGCATTCAATTTTAATGCATGTGGTGGTGAATCAGCACCAAGTGGATTTCACACAGGTGTTGGGCACACAAGCGGATGAGAAATCAATGGATGGACTGTGATTTATTTATGGACACTTTTGAGTTTATGATTTATGTTCATTTATTCAATGGATAATATTCAGTTTATGTCAATCATGATCTAATAACATTAGCACTTGGTTCATGTGTTTTACTGTTTCCACCAGGGGCAGACTGACAACTCATGGGGACCCCAGGCAATAGGGGATCATGGGTCCGCTGTGTCCTTGCCCAAACTCAAAAAAGCCTATGATAAAGGTACCAGGGGCATCTCATGGGGCCCCCTACTGACCCCGGGCCCTCAGGCAGTGCCCGAGTTTCCAAATGGTCAGTCCGCCCCTGGTTTCCACTGGGTTGGTTTGAACTTATTTGAAGTGGGTCGAGTGCCTTTTTTTACATAGAAATTTGTGACACCGTATAGTTTACACCGTAAAGAGCTGATTCCCTTTACTTTCTTTTCATATATAGGTTTGGTGTGGCTCCTCATTTGATTTGACTTAATGACCGCACAATTGTCATTCAAAGTGCGAGAGCACTGAAAGCTGAAAATTGGCCTGGGCATGAAGGGGGTAAAAGTGCCCAGTAGGCAAGTGGTTAAAACACCCTGGCTGCAGGGTGATCTATTAGCTCAATTGCATACTGGGTAAGCTCTGTCCAGTGGTCTATCCTTGTTGGTGGGTCAAGGGGGTCAATCCAATATGAGGGTGTCAACATCTGCCCTTAACCCTATGTAATCTGCAACCATATGCTTCAGCTGCTGTCTATGGCTTCTAGCAGCAAACAGCCCTGAGAGATGGGAATTGAAGAATGTCCTGAAAGCTTAGGCATCCACTTTACTGCTCCTTCTTCACCAACAGGAGGCTCCAAACCACCTTTCCCAAGAAATGGCACATTTCCACCAACAGGTGCCTCCACAACATGCCTTCCAGATGTTATCTTTTGCTCCCTCTGCGAGTACAGGATGATGTCTGCAACTTTCCTTTTATAACATATAGATTCAGGAATGTGGCCAACCAGCAATGGTCCTTCAACTTGATGTCACAAATCCTGGGATCCCCTTTTAGGCACTGCAGCATGAAGAAGCCCATCCACTACAAATTATCAGAGGCAAACAAAGCTGAGTCTTCGGGGTAGCTGAGGACAACTTTGCCCACAGCTATCTCCCCCAACCATGTTTAAAATTCTAGGGTTTGTGAGGGATAAATCCCACCCTTGAAAGCCTGCCCTAAATCCTCAAAGCTTCCACTGCAACCATACTCCTTCCTTTCATCTGTTTCTTCATGCTCCCCCTTGGCCTGCTGCAACCTCACAGAGATGGTATCTCAATAAAACTGGGCCCTTAGACATCAGGAAGTGCTATTCATTCTCTTGCTGCCTTTGCTCAAGTCTTGGGTCTATCATCCCCCACAGTGTGAGCTCCAGAAGGAACACTACAGGAATAGTGTCACTGATGCATATGTTGTCATCGCTTACCATTCAGGTTGCCTCCTCATATGGGTACAATATGGAGAATAGATCCTGAATGAGGAGTGACTAAAGTAGGGACAAAAACAGCTTCCCTGAGCCTTTACAAATCCTGGGATTAATTGCACTCTGGACCCCTACTATATTCTGTTGTCAAGGGACATATTAGTTAATTCTCTAGACAAACTGACTCACCTAACACCAAAGACTAGGCTATCTCTGGCTGTTGACTCAGGAATCCAGCTCATGAGTTGTGTAAATCCTTCCTCCCACTGTATTGGATAATCTTAACAATGGATGCTAGCCTGTTGGTGCAGGGGACTTGGTCAGCAGGAAAATCTTTTCTCCTAATCAGTATTCTGGAGCTTCAAGCACTTTGGTTGCCTGCATGTGGGACACCTCAACTGGAAGATCATCCTATCAGGGTTCAGTTGGATAATGTCACTGCAGTGCCGTACATTAACCATCAGGGAGGAACCAGATAGGAAGGCAGTCTACCTCAGCTGGCAGTGCATGGACCCAGGAGAGTGGTCCCTACACCTGGAAGTATTTTAGGACCTCTGTCATAAGTGGGGATGCTGAATGTGTACCTCCAGGTTCTACAACAAACTGAACAGGTTTGCTTTCAAATGTAGAAATCCTCTGGTGGAATCAGTGGATGCTCTAGTGGCTCTGTGGGATCATCACAGCCTGATCTATGCCTTTCCTCCTCTGAAACTTGTTTCTTATCTGTTACACAGGATTGAGATGGAGGGAATTTTGCTTATCCTCATACCTTTGAATTGGCCCAGATGGATGTGGAACTCTGAAATGATCAAAGTGCTGGCAGAGACTCTGTGGGTCCTTCTAGATCAATCAGATCTCTTGTCTCAAAAACTACAGTAGTTCTTAATCAGGTCTTAAGAGACAGGGTTTCTGCCTCTGTAATTCTCACACTGTTAAAAGCTAGAAAATCTACTTCCAGCAAGGTCTACCAATGTACATGGAAGGCTTCTGCACCTAGTTCAAGAAAACAAGTTTTCACCCCAGAAAATACACTTTGGGAAGGGTCCTTACCTTTTTGCAATCTTGTGTGGAACTGCACTTGGCTCTGAGCAAGTCTCAGTTGTACTAATTTTATTTCCAAAGACTGCTATTCTCCCATTTATTGATTATGACCTTTGTACAGGATGTCTCTCACATGGCTCATCCTCTGCAACCACCTATGTCACCTTAGGATTTTAATGTGGTTGTGTGGCTTCAAAAACCACCTTTCAAAACGAACAAAACCCATATATTTAACCTTTTCCCCAAACATTTACATTCAAGGCATGCCATAAATAACTCTCACAGTTGCCAGTGTGCTTGGTTAACTTTGAACTAAATTGTCAAGCCATCAAATGGCTGGTGTGATGACCAGGGAGGAGCTCAGGCATGTTCAGATCCTAGACTGAACCTACCTAAGCTTTTCTGCCAGAAAGCCATCAGTGCAGACTGCCAGTTATAAGTAATCAAGGCATTCCCTGCTGAACAGCCAGTGTATACACTTAACTGCCTGGCTGGGATTGTCTTGGTGGAAACATTTTTCACTTGTCAGCGAGGTCACTTGTCAGGGCTTGCCATTGTGAGTAATATACTGTTTTAAAGTCTCCAGCACTATTTGGTGAAGTTTTAAAGTGCTGGTCCATTAAACCAGCTGGTGGTACACGCATCAGGGACCGGAGGGGTGGGTGTAATTAAATTTTTCATTTTTGGTGAAAAGGTAAACTAACACCTTAATGAATTCAAATGGAAAATATAAGTGGTATTTTTGTAGTTGCTGTCTCACCTCGCTGTGTTTATGATTCTACATTCTAGTATTGCTTCCCTACAAAACTAAAGCATGCTGGGAGGGAAGAGGTTATACTTACTTACTACTGTTTTTTTTTGTGCCGAATCCTCCTGTAGGTAGCAGTATAACCCAATTATCACTGACTAACGGAATCTGTTCTCCCTTAATAAATTCCAAGAAACAACTTTGATGATAAATACAAAAATCCTAGGATCAATTTTATGCAAATATTTTTTAGGTTTATATAGTTTTCATCTATTGTTTTATTTCTGTGTTTATAATATATGACGGTTTTTGTTTTACTAATCAACATTAAATATGGGGTGCCTTTGAGACACAGGATAGTGGTCTGTTTGTCCAAAGTATTTATTCATACCTGAGGAACATGAGATTTTACTAAATTTACGTTTTCAGCTACATGGCTCATAATTATCTGAGATGTATCCAGTTTGTAGACAACTATTGGTCATTTTAGAAGTATTTCTACTATCAGACTGGGGTATAATTCCTTCATATATACTGATGCTGTTTTTTTGTACATTCAAATCATACTAGAGAGCAACTATTTTCTTCTCAAAGACTTTGATGGAAGAATATTTTTTTCAAGTATCACTATGGACAATGAGGAGCCTAAATCCAAAAACCATTGTATTAGGACAGATATTGACTGTTCACTTCCTGTTATGTTCATGGCAAGTTCGTGGACAATCAGAAAAACCTCCGACATCTTTAATGTTGATAGGATCAAGTAGACTGAATTGCCTGTGTGGTTATAGATTCTAGGATTTTTGTTCTGACACTCAGAACTATGGAAGCTACTTGGATAAATAGAGCAATGTTTCAACATTACAGAACAAGTCCACTTAAATGTGACCAACTACGAGGGGCGGACTGACAACTCATGGGGTCCCCGGGCAATAGGGGATCATGGGGCCCCTATGTCATTGCCCACACTCAAAAAAGCCTATAAAAAGGTACCAGGGGCATTTCATGGGGCCCCCTACTGACCCCGGGCCCTTGGGCAGTGCCTGAGTGCTCGAATGGTCAGTCCACCCCTGCCAACTACTACTAGGTATTGTTTGATAATGCCTTCCAATGCCCTGTCTTTAGAAAGGCATCTAGGTAAAGAGGATATTCAATGAAGCAGAACAGCAAAATTCTGGTGGTAATGGGCAGGAATTCTGAACCTTCCAGTCCCCGAGCCAATGTTATAGGGCTCTTTCTTCCCTTAGCTGCAAGGTACTAATTTATTTAAGGAAAATGTGATATTTGTCATCCAAAAAAAGAGAGCTTGGTATGAATTTAAGAAACAATCATAGTTTTTATAAGTATGAATCTTTTTCCATTTCAATAAAAATAGTAAAGCCAGTAAGTTAGACAAAAAAGATATCTTGTGAAGCAGAGTAGACATTATTGAGAGACGTTAGTAACTGCAATGTCCTACAATATTCTGTTACCATATAAAATTTTTACTCATTCATGGAAGCCTAAACCAATGTTAATGATTGCTACTGATAATAAAAATTTTTGGAAATCTGCTCATTCGGCAATGTATTTTTTTTAAACCAGCTGGTTACTATTGGTCACAAAAAGACCACTTTCTATACTTTAGCTGGTCATACACTAGTCGATTTCTGAATGAACATTCATACAAAAATTCTCATCACTACAGCTGATGACTTGATGAATATTGTTCAAAAGTACTTCAAAATTTTTAACATTCGATTATGGAGTTAATCAACTTTCCCAAATTAATTCTGTTAGAAATTCATTAGTTTCAGAAACATTTTCCATCCTGTTCCTTTACATTTTCTTGCCACTGCGATCAAAAACAGACATTGATTTGACCTCATTAATGAACAGTAAATTGTACAAACCTTCTTAAAATAAAAACTTTTGAACAAAATTCAAATGGTCAGCTTTAGTCATCTCTCCAGATATAGAGAGATAATATCTCAAATCAGATGGTGGATGGATATAACTATATAATTACTTCCCTAGAGGGTTACAAAAACCATAATATAGGATGAAATGCCCACTAGGAAGTACAAACTGTAAAAATGTAAAACCATTTTCAAATAGTTTTGAAGAGAAACAAACATTTTCTAAGCTACCCCTCATAAACATTATGTCTGTGGTTTCTCTCAATTGACAACTATGGCCTCCATTAAAAATGACACACTGCAGCACTTAATTGTAAGTGTATCTGCCCTTACAGTTTCCCCTTTGTTCCTTTGCAGAGCCCTCACAATTATGTGTTATATTAATGTCGACCTCATGCAGCTGATTGCAACAGATTGACAAAATTGCCGCACTGTTCCTGAATTCAGAGCAACTTTGCCCCCCTCATGTTGGCTGTGTGTACTTGCACTACTGCTCATACCTAGCCCTGCCATTGTATTCTGGCTTACTCAAGGTATGTAAGGGTCATGCCAGGGGGGCTATGTTTTTAGAAGCTATTTTTCAAAACAGTTTCTCGCTAAGGAAATCCGTTATTTTCTATGGAATTGCAAATTTCTAATGTTACAGCGATTTGTAAATCAGTCACTGCGGAAATTTTTTAATGTTAATTTATGAGGCTTGTGCATCACATAGTAACTGGATTTGAGACCTGTTTAGACTGTCACACAGAAGGCTTTAGATGTGCTTTAATCATAATATAGCAGCTTGTGCAATCAACTACACTGCAGTCACTTACATGGCAGTAGAGGGGAGTAACTGCTGTGAAGTTGATTACCATTTTCCCTGGTATATGCTGATTCAATCTCTAACTGAAACTTTGCATCTTTCAGAAACCGAGCATGGTTATTTTTTTTTTTCCTTTACATTTTTAATTTAGTTTTAATTTAATGATGTAAAGTTATAGTTCTGGTGAAACAGTCAGAAATTTCTTGTCCCCAGTTTTGCTTTCATAGCAAAGATCCAAGTGCATGCATCTACTGAATAGTTACTGTATATTCTACCTTAAGCCCTGGTTCACACTGATGCGGTGCGGAATTCGCAGCGTTTTCTGTGTGAATTCTGCACCGCATCAGAATTGAACCCCGTTCATGTGAACAGCTGCGGGTGTGTATGTTAAGTTAACAACACCCCAAAAGCGGTCCGCAAAACACGGTGCGATGTACAGAATTGGATTGCATAGGTGTGAATACCCATGTGATCTGATTCTAGTGCAGATCAAAAAAGGGTCCTGCACCTTTTTGGTGTGGGTGTGGTGTGATTAGAGCCATACAAAATGTATGGCTCCAACTGTAACACACACAAATCGAATGTAATTTGCACAGGAATGCAGTGCGGTTTCTGTGCGAACCACATGAGATATACCGCACCGCATACATGTGAACCCAGGCTAACTCATTAATTGTGTCCTCCTGTGTAGGGTAGGGAAAATCTATAATTTTCTCCTATTCCCATAGAACAGGGGTGGGCAACTGTGGCCCTCCAGCTGTTGGTGAACTACAAGTCCAATCATGCCTCTGCCTTTAGGAGTCATGCTTGTAACTGTCAGTTTTGCAATGCCTCATGGGACTTGTAGTTCTACAACAGCTGGAAGGCCACAGTTGCCCACCCCTGCCATAGAAGTAAGATATGCTTTTACTTCTTATATCACTGTTCATGCGAGACAAGGAGCACCCACCTCATTCAAAAACAGCCATTGCAAAGGAACTGAGCAGCTGCATATGGTTAGCCTGTGCTGACCTTGCCAGTCACAGCTCATGCTCTGCAAATAATATATGACTTAGCAGAATATAACATCCTGAATCTTTTTTCCCTACTGTTACATCAATTTAAAGTGATTTTGCAGGGCAAACGAGTTCATTTAATTGCCTACACCCCTTGCTGCTTATATTTATCTTCCCTTTGCTACAATACCACTCTGACCTCCCTCTGGACTAAAGAGTAAACTGCAAGTCAATCTGGTTGTAGGACTCTCCTGTCCCCATGTGACAGTAGGACCTGATGCTTTTTTTCAATAGGAATCCAGTTCTACATAATGGCAAGAAAGGGAAAGGGTCACATTCTCTCCAGAACTGGGTGTTTCATTTTATCTAACAGAGTGGCAGGGAGCAAAGCCTAGGATAAGCAGACGTTTTGAGGGGGCACAATTAAGTAAACTATTTTTTGTCTTGCAGATACTTGGAAAATGATATACTCCCTATACATTTGTCTTTTTAATGGCTAATTTAATACATAAAGTAATACAATTATAGAATCATGAATATGTGAAAATCAAATCAAAAATCTACTTTGAAATAAGTAAAAGTATTCATTCCCCTCTATTTTCCCTTCAGCGTTGTTGTTGTATTTTGAGCTTAGTTGTAGTTCAAATACACAAAGTCATTGAAAAGAAAAAAGACAGAAAAGACGTTCTGTGAAGATAACTGGAAAATTGATGTTCGTACTAGGCAAAAATCCTCCTTGAACTGTGTATTAATGAAAAAAAATTAAGAACTTCAGGCATTCAACTGAATCTTACACACATACCCCATGACCCCGTAACTGGTGATTGCAAGGAAAAGGAGTGCTTGCTCTACATTATTAATAGCACAATTGCAATAATAGAGCCCTGCTATACTTGTCAAAAAAAGGACACTTAATTGTTTTTTAAAATATGAGCTGAGAAGTCTAGTGCCGCACAATAGAACAATAAAAATGCATGATGGTATATATTTTTTTGCTAAGAATTTAAGACATACAGCAGTAATTGAGTGCAGGATGGTTTGATAACTGGCTGTACAAGAAAAAAGCACCAGCAAAATAAAAGTGTACGCTGCTATTTTTCAAAACAAGGTCACTTCTGTGTCTAATTTGCAACTTAGACACTTCTTTTTACCAAATACTATTTTGTTCAATTGATTTCACAAACATGTTTCCACTATGGTCTTATATAGGTCATATATATACAGTGGGGATCGAAAGTTTGGGCACCCCAGCTAAAATTTGTATTAATGTGCATAAAGAAGCCAAGGAAAGATGGAAAAATCTCCAAAAGGCATCAAATTACAGATTAGACATTCTTATAATATGTCAACAAAAGTTAGATTTTATTTCCATCATTTACACTTTCAAAATAACAGAAAACAAAAAAATGGCGTCTGCAAAAGTTTGGGCACCCTGCAGAATTTATAGCATGCACTGCCCCCTTTGCCAAGCTGAGACCTGCCAGTGTCATGGATTGTTCTCAATCATCGTCTGGGAAGACCAGGTGATGTCAATCTCAAAGGTTTTAAATGCCCAGACTCATCTGACCTTGCCCCAACAATCAGCACCATGGGTTCTTCTAAGCAGTTGTCTAGAAAACTGAAACTGAAAATAGTTGACGCTCACAAAGCTGGAGAAGGCTATAAGAAGATAGCAAAGCGTTTTCAGATGTCAATATCCTCTGTTCGTAATGTAATTAAGAAATGGCAGTCATCAGGAACAGTGGAAGTTAAAGCAACATCTGGAAGACCAAGAAAAATATCAGACAGAACAGCTTGCAGGATTGTGAGAAAAACAATTCAAAACCCACGTTTGACGGCACGATCCCTCCAGAAAGATCTGGCAGACACTGGAGTTGTGGTACACTATTCCACTATAAAGAGATACTTGTAAAAATATGGTCTTCATGGAAGAGTCATCAGAAGAAAACCTCTTCTACGTCCTCACCACAAAAATCATTGTTTGAACTTTGCAAATGAACTTATAGACAAGCTCATGCATTTTGGAAACAAGTTCTGTGGACCGATGAGGTTGAAATTGAACTTTTTGGCCGGAGTGAGCAAAAGTACATTTGGAGAAGAAGGGGCACAGAATTTAATGAAAGGAACCTCTGTCCAACTGTTAAGCATGGGGTTGGATCAATCATGCTTTGGGGTTGTGTTGCAGCCAGTGGCACAGGGAACATCTCACGAGTAGAAGGAAAAATGGATTCAATAAAATTTCAGCAAATTTTGGATGGTAACTTGATGCCATCTGTGAAAAAGCTGAAATTAAAGAGAGGATGGCTTCTACAACTGGATAATGATCCTAAACACACCTCGAAATCCACGGGGGATTACATCAAGAGGCGTAAACTGAAGGTTTTGCCATGGCCTTCACAATCTCCTGACCTCAACATAATTGAAAATCTATAGATAGACCTTAAAAGAGCAGTGCGTGACAGACAGCCCAGAAATCTCAAAGAACTGGAAGACTTTTGTAAGGAAGAATGGGCAAAGATACCTCAAACAAGAATTGAAAGACTCTTGGCTGGCTACAAAAAGCGTTTACAAGCTGTGATACTTGCCAAAGGGGGCAGTACAAGATATTAACTCTGCAGGGTGCCCAAACTTTTGCAGACGCCATTTTTTTGTTTTCTGTTATTTTGAAAGTGTAAATTATGGAAATAAAATCTAACTTTTGTTGACATATTATAAGAATGTCTAATCTGTAATTTGATGGAGATTTTTCCATCTTTCCTTGGCTTCTTTATGCACATTAATACAAATTTTTAGCTGGGGTGCCCAAACTTTCGATCCCCACTGTGTATATATATATATATATATATATATATATATATTTATTTTTTTATTTTTTTACTTTTTTTCAGTACAACAAGGAAACATATTCCTTATGGTGTTCCCACGCAAGTCATTCCTTCGTTGACCTGAACACAAGTTTAAGTCCAGATGAAAATATCACATGGAAAAAAGGTGTCTTATTCTATTGGCATGGGGAAAACGACCAAAATATTTTTGGTCATCAAGATTATTATAGTCATTATTGAGTCTGACAATTAAAAATGTATTTCTGGCATTGCCTGGCACATATGGCCTAGTGGGCCCCCTGGGGCATGCAGCTGCATGATCCCATGACCACTGTGTCCAATGAACACAGCAGATCATCATCGTTGTAAGCGGCCAGGGTGATCGCTATGACCAATCATGACCAATCATAGTGATCACATAATTACAATGTAACAGAATAGTCTCCATTCATAACTGCTTACTTAGATTGGCCCACAGCTATCACATGGTACCTGACACCCTGAGCCATGTGATTAGCTGTAGTTTTTTTTTTTTTACAAACTGTCACTATCCTTGATCACCACCACAACAGTTATATGATGACGCTGTACTGCACTGGTGACAGTAAAAGAAAATTGTGAAAAAATATTTTTATTTAATTTCTTCATTTCCAAAAAATTGTGATGAAAAATTACAACTTTAAAAAAACTCACCATGCCTCTTATTAAATACTTTGTACTGTCTACTTTCCAAAAAGGGTTCATTTGGGGGCTATTTGTACTGTCCTGGCATTTTAAGGGCCTTAGAAAATGAGACTACGGCTTTTGCTGTAGGATGCGACTAAGAAAATGTCAGGAAAGACCTAGAAAAGCTGAACTTTATTTGGGGTTAATCAGAGGCACTTTATACGATCGCAGGTGTGCACTGACTCCTATTTAACTTTGAATGTGATTGTTTAATTCTGAATACAGCTACATCTCCAGTTAATTGAGCTGTACAGTTTATAGGTTACATTAAAGGTGGAAAAAGCTTTGAAATGATTTATCGTTGTCTCATTTTTTTACATTACAGAAGCCTGACATTTTAACAGGGGTGTGTAGACTTTTTATATCCACTGTAATAGAAATCTTTGCAATAAACATGAAATGAGATTAAAATAGACCCTGCAGTAAAGTTCAAGGTCAGCTTGTAATAGCTGCACATCTCCCTATGTAAAAAACACTAGCTGGTTTCCAAAATGTAATTGTAAAGAAAAACTAAAAAAGTAACGAAAAGTAAGATTTCTACTTACCTTCCTTTCTGACTGAGGCTCCAAGTCAACGGTGACTTCATGCTCCATCCATTGGAATACAGAGAAGCTGAAATTTCCTGAAAAGGTGGTCTTGTACTGCCCTAGGCTGTATTTTTGTGAGATTAGGGGTATACATTATTTCCCAGGAATCCTCCCTGAAGGATAGCAATGTCACACCCAGTGATGTGTTAGATGTGGGTAAGTATAACATCTAACCCTTTTCTTTTTCTCTTTACAGATATATCTTGAAATAAGAAAGCAGGGATGGGCTCCACTTTTGCTGCAATGCAGGGTTTTCAGCAAACTTTACCTGTTTGCAGTTTACCTGAACAGGAGAACTAAATAGCCAGATTTGGTCAGTTCCCATGCACAAGTATCTGATTGTGATGCTGAAAGCCATTTATTTAGTGGTGGTATCACTATGTCCACTAAATGACAACTTCCCGCTGTGCACGCCACAAGCCTCTTTAGTTTCTGGTGTCCTTAGTTGCTAGCAGACTGGTTGCTGCTTTCATCCTAGCAACCAAGGACACTATGTAGGCTGTCTGCCTGCACCTTAACAACTGGTGTGATTGGTTTCTAGGACACCAGAAGCTTAATAGTCATTGTTTGCCATGGTGCACAGTAAAAACTAATGAAGCTGTGAAAAACAAACATGTGCCCCCCCCAATCCATATCCGATCCTTATCTTAAATATTTTTTATGGGGATACACCAGGCAAAAAAAACTTGGGATCCCCCAAAATCCAGATCAGACTCTGAACCATAGCAGGCTACATGCCTTCAACTTTAGGGGGGGAGGGTCCTTGGGGCAAGGGCCTCTTCCCCACATCCCTGGCTCAGTGGAGAGAGTATGTGGGTGTCTGTGGGGGGGACTTATAAGAATCTTGAAGACACGTTAAAATAAGTAGGGGCCCAGATATCTGGCCCCCCTCCTACATGAATGAGTGGGGTTACATAGTACCCCTGGTTACAAAAAATGAGTAGTAAATAAACACACAACACACTTGTCAGGGACCTTTATTAAATTAAAAATAAAACATTGATGGACCCAGAAGCTAAAGGTGCACAACTATCCAAAGCAGTGTGCACGAGCTGACAGGGAGGAGATCTGTTTTGTTTACAAACAGTTCTCCTCCCCGCCAGAGATGCTCTGCAATCACTAGGCACCGGTGAGTAATCACTGGTTGGGACCCTGTAATTGACAGCCGTGGCCGCGAATGGTGGCCCGTGTGCGCCTCGTGTGTGCCCCTACGCACAAATGCAAAGTCACGTATATATACGTGATTTTGCACACCCGTGCCACCCTGTAGCAGTATATCTGCTATAGTGTGGTCAAGAAGCAGTTTACATCACCAGATCATATAGCTGCACCTCCAGTAATGTTGTGTACGTAATCCAGTGCCACAAATGTAGCAAAGGATCTTATGTTGGCGAAACAGGACAGAAGTTACAAACAAGGATGAATTTGCACAAGCACACCATCGAGGAACATAAGGAGGATATTTTGTGCACACCATTGGGACATCATTGTGGGACATCATTTCTCACAACCAGACCAAACTATGGAATACCTCAATGTCTTAGTCCTTAAGGGAATTTTAAAACTAAAGGAAAGAAAGTAAAAACTTTTGAACTGAGAATGATAGTCTAAATCTATCCTGGGCTTTCTAAATCACTATCCAACAATTTTACAAAAGCTCCCCGCCCTCCATAGCTCTTTCTATGTCTTATCTCACTAACTATGCTAGTTCAATTACCATTGCTGTGAACATTTGTTTGTTTTGTTTTTTTCCTTTCACTCAGAGATTGTCTTTGTTAATATTCTGCTAAAACTTTATGTGTTAGTACTGCTGGGACCTTGAAGAAGGGGGTACACCCCAAGAGCTTGTCCTGTAAAATTGTATGTTAGTGCAAATAAAAAAAGTATTACGGACGGTACTCAATTGTTTCTGTTACAAGTGCACTGATATGGCTACAATCACCTCAAGCAATGAATTAGTCAGAAATTTTTACAGGAGGAGTGGGCTTAGACATTATACGTGAACCTTGCATTATGCTGCAAGGTCCATTTTAACTATGCTAGCCTTTCAACATTTAAATCTATGCAAATATTGTCATGCAATACCATTGTGGGGTAACACCATACGAGATAGTGTATATAATGCATATATTATTGAAAAAACTGTTAACACATTTTCTTTAAAGGGAAAAAACATCACCGGGTGATGTATTACCTTCATGAATTTTGCCTTGTGTTTATAGTCACTAGTGTATGTTCTGCATTTCACAGGTAAACGATTTTAATTATTTTTTCATTTCTAAGTTGTGGGTCCTTGAACCACATGCTGTGGGATTATACAATGACTTAAAGGACACATTTGATCACTAGATAAAGTCAGCAAGCAAATTCCTTTTATGCTTTTTTTTGCCTTTTGTTAAAACATATACCAGTTATTGAATTGCCCTTCAGCTTTTTTTCCCTTAGAATTACTTTCCCAGACATGAAAATCATCATAGTAGGTTCTTTTTGGAAAGAATAAAAAAGATTTTTTTTGTTTAAAAATCATCATCAAGCTGCCAATATTCATTGTAGTCTGCTGACCCATATAATCTCTTTATTAGCATTATAAAGCAATGACAGTTTAACAGAACATTACATCAAACGTATCTGTACTTTGACTTAAAGTGAACCTATCAGGAAAGGAATAAAAGGGCTATCGTTGCTGAATTGTATTTGAAGTTGCAAGCCATGGCACTGTCACCCTCATTCTAGTTTCCCAACATAAAATATACGTGTATTCAATTACTAAAGTGTCATATAAGCTTTAACATGTTATGTAATTTCAAAGTAATTTTCTATATTTTTAAATCTGTAGCCTGCATTAAAATAATACATGGTGATCTGGTTATGAAGGTCCTTGTTCAGTTCCTGTTATAAGGTGATAATACTTTGTCCCGGTCTCTCTTGCTTTGTCATTTCACACAGGTTCCTGATTGAAATTACAAGTAGCCTTTTCAGTACACATTGCACAGCCATGGTTTACTGTTCACCATCAGGATTTCTGCCCTGGAAAAATTTAATGCAGCCATCACTGGAATGTGCACATGTTTACAGTGAAGGAAATAAGTATTTGATCCCCTGCTGTTTTTGAATGTTTGCCTGCTCACAAAGAAATGATCAGTCTAAAAATTGAATGTGAATGTATAGGTGTATTGTAACACTGAGAGACAGAATAGCAACAAAAAATTCAAAAGAGATGCAGGTCTAACAAATTATGCACGGATTTGCATGTTCATGAGGGAATTAAGTATTTGACCCCCTTCACAAAACATGACTTAGTACTTGGTGGCAAATCTCTTGTTGACAATCACAGAGGTCAGACGTTTCCTGTAGTTGGCCACCAGGTTTGCACACATCTCAGGAGGGATTTTGGCCCACTCCTCTTTGGCAGATCCTCTCCAAGTCATTAGGTTTGGTGGCTGATGTTTGGCAACTCAAACTTTCAGCTCGTCCACAAATTTTCAATCGGATTAAGGTCTGGAGACTGGCTAGGCCACCCAAGGACCTTAATGTGCTTCTTCTTGAGCCCAGGGGCAGACTGACCATTTGGAAACTCGGGCACTGCCTGAGGTCCTGGGGTCAATAGGGGGCCTCATGAGATGCCCCTGGTACCTTTTTCATAGGCTTTTTTGAGTTTGGGCAAGGACACAGGGGCCCCATGATCCCCTATTGCCCGGGGGCCCCATGAGTTGTCAGTCCGCCCCTGCTTGATCCACTCCTTTGTTACTTTGGCCGTGTGTTTTGGATCATTGTCATGCTGGAACACCCATCCACGACCCATTTTCAATGCCCTGGCTGAAGGAAGAAGGTTTTCATCTAAGATTTTAAAGTGCATTGCCCCATCCATTGTCCCTTTAATGTGGTGCAGTTGTCCTGTCCCCTTAGCAGAAAAACACCCCCAAAGCAGAATGTTTCCACCACCATGTTTGACAGTTGGGATGGTGTTCTTGGAGTCATAGGCAGCATTCCTCCTCCTCCAAACACGGCGATTCGAGTTGATGCCAAAGAGCTCGATTTTGGTCTCATCCGACTACAACACTTTCAACTAGTCCTCCTCTGCATCATTCAGATGTTCAGTAGCAAACTTCAGATGGGGCTGGACCAGGGGTGGACTGACGATTTGGAAACTCGGGCACTGCCTGAGGGCCCGGGGTCAGTAGGGGGCCCTATGAGATGCCCCTGGTACCTTTTTCATAGGCTTTTTTTGAGTTTGGGCAAGGACACAGGGGCCCCATGATCCCCTATTGCCCGGTGGCCCCATGATCCCCTATTGCCCAGGGGCCCCATGAGTTGTCAGTCTGCCCCTGGGCTGGACATGTGTTTTCTTGAGCAGAGGGACCTTGCGGGCACTACAGGATTTCAATCCTTGTTGGCATAGTGTGTTACCAATTGTTTTCTTGGTGACTGCGGTCCCAGCTGCCTGGAGATCATTGACAAGATCCTCACGTGTAGTTCTGGGATGATTCCTCACTGTTCTCATGATCATTGATTGTCCATGAAGTGAGATCTTGCATGGTGCACCAGACCAAGGGAGAGAATGATTACACCAACTGTTGTCACCTTCTCACCAAGCTGCTCGGCGATAGCTTGGTAGCCCAGTCCAGCCTTGTGTAGGTCTACAATCTTGTCCCTGACATCCTTGGACATCACTTTGGTCTTTGCCATGATGGAGAGTTTGGAATCTGATTGTTTGATTGCTCCTGTAGACAGGTGTCTTTTATGCAGGTAACAAAATGAGATTAGCAGCACTCCCTTTAGGAGACTGCATCTAATCTCAATTTGTTACCTGTATGAAAGACACCTGGTAGCCAGAAATCCTGCTGAATGATAGGGGATCAAATACTTATTTCCCTCATGAACATGCAAATCAGTGGTAAATTTGTTAGACATGCATTTCTTTTGAATTTTTTGTTGCTATTCTGTCTCTGTGTTACAGTACACCTACCATTTGATTTTTAGACTGATCATTTCTTTGTGAGTGGGCAAACATTCAAAATCAGCAGGGGATCAAATAATTATTTCCTTCACTGTATATGAAATGGATATAAATAAATTTCAGGGGATCAACAGTGATGAAATGAAACAAATGAAATAAAAAGGCTGAAAACAAGTATTTTATTTTGAAGACAATGGTTTATGATACATAGTGCTTTAATAGATTATCATTAAATAAGAGTTAACATCTTCCTTAAGGAATTACAAGTTGTTACTTGACAACTTATTTTGGCAACTGGTTACTTGATATTTCTGAAACAACTATTTATTTAAAAGAAATTTAGAAAAAAAACAAAATAAATGTGGCTGTTTAGAAAAGATTATAGAATGCCTGCAGGTAGAGAATGTATTAATATAAAACATTAAATTCAGATTAGTTTTCAAATCCCATAGGTTTGATATATGACCTGACCCATAATCATATCATTCATTTAATCTTGGCACAGCTGGAATAATGACTTTATCGTTATCTCTTCTTTTAAAAGGAATGTTAGCCCTTTGAGATAGTGACTTTACTGAGATGAATATATTCACCTCCAAACCCTTCTTTTTCATTGGAAAATTCATTTCTAAATTGCAAATGTAGTCAGATATTAATTATCACCCTCTAATCTACAATAGTTATGTATTCATTAAAAAATCTAAAACGTACTGTTAAATAGTACTTTAATCTGTCTTTGTATTATCCTCCTGTATTCGCCTACATATCACATACAGACTGAGAGAGAAGCTGGCAGCACTGTTTGCAGATAGGTTTAATAGCATTGCACAGTTATCTAAATTTAACAGCATTTACTAGGTGGAGGATGGAGCACAGGGATGACCTAATAAGTGAGCCACTGTTTCTTCGCTTTCCAATCACAACAATTGATAAGTTGTATTGTTTTAAATTCAGTGGCGAAAAATAGATGGTCAGGGCTTTTTACAATGCAAAGGTGTCTGAATTAGAAAAATAGCTGAGAGTTAAGTGATTCTGGAGATAGAAAGAGGAGAGGAGAGTTGGCTAAGGTTCTTACCAGAAATAATCAGTGCTATGAAAATAAGTGCATGCAGGGGAGATATAGTAAGAGACATAACAGTAGGTATGTTCAGGGCAGGCAATGTACTAGTGAGGTCAGGTCAAATGAGATAGGAAATAAAGCAAGGAAAATAGAGTATAGGCAGGGTCATCTTTAATATTGATTAGACCCTAGGCAAACATTTTATGGGGGCCCCCCCTAGCCGCCACCCCCTCCCAGCCCCCAACTCTGAGACATACATTAAATAGCAGCTAGACTCAAAATCAGGTTACTGCAGCAGATCAGGCAGCAATTGCTTGTCAGAGTTTACAGCATATCATTCTATCTATCTATCTATCTATCTATCTATCTATCTATCCATTCAGTCGTATCTGACCCTTGGTGATTGCATGGACCGTCACTCGTAAGTGACTTTTTCCATGAATTCTCTTAGCAATTATTCTACAGGGTAGGTTGCCAGGTCTTTCCCCAACCCCTACCATGCAGGAGATCCTGCATGGCCAGGGATGAAACTAGGACAGTTTAGACAGGAGTCAATTAACCTACCAGCATGTCTTTGGAGTGTGGGAGGAAACTGGAGTACCCGGAGAAAACCCACGCAAGCACAGGGAGAACATGCAAATTCCATCAGGAGGCGCCATGGTTGGGAATTTAACCCATGACCCATTTACTGCATGGCAGACGTGCTAACCACTAAACCACTGTGCCGCCCAGAGCATATCATTACTACTCACTAATTCCTAGAGGTTACAGTACACATTATGGCTCAAAGATCAGTTGCTAGAGGGTACTGCACATCCTTACTGCTCACCAATTGGTTCTTAGAGGTTATTGCACATCATTATCACTCACTGATTGGTTGCTAAAGGTTACTGCACATCATTACTGCGAACTGATTGGTTGCTAGAGGTTACTGCACATCATTACAGCTCATCGTTTGGTCGCTAGAGATTACAGCACACAATCTCCTCCCTTCCTGCACACCGCAGACGATGGAGGGGACAAGATCCACCAATAGACAGCAAATTCTAAAACTTTTTATTAGCAATGACCATAGCAGAGAATACACAACTATGGCAGTTGACTGAGTGCAGGTAGGAACAGAGCTCAATGTGAGCAGCATTTCCGAGGATGGGCTGCCAGGGTACATAAAGAGGGCAGGGTTGAAGAGGACACAATCATACAGATTGCAGGGTTGAGGGGTGCACTGTGTACAGAGTTCATGTTTGTGCTGTGTATACAGTGCAGGATTGAGGGGTCTGCTAAGTATGCAGTGCAGGGTTGAGGGGTGCGCTATGTACAGAGTGCAGGGTTGAGGGGTGCACTGAGTATGGAGTGCAGGCTTGAGGGGTGCTCTATGTATGGAGTGCAGGGTGGAGGGGTGCACTGTGTATGGAGTTCAGGGTTACACAGTGTATGGAGTGCAGGATTGAGGAGTGCGCAGTGTACGGAGTGCAGGATTGAGGGGTGCCCTGTGTACAGAATACAAGGTTGAGGGATACGCTATGTATGCAGTGCAGGGTTAAGGGTGAGCTGTATACAGAGTGCAAGGTGGAGGGGTGCGCTGAATATGAAGTGTAGGGTTGAGGTGTGCGCTATGTACGGAATGCAGGTTCTATGTATGGAGTGCAGGGTTGAGGGGTGCACTGTGTACGGAGTGCAGGGTTGAGGGGTGTGTTGCGTACATCCAAGTTCTCACCCTACCCCCACAAGTACAAAGCTCTCTTCCTAACAGATTTCATTTCAGAGCTCACCCATTGAAAGCACACACACACACACACACACATGCATACACACACACTCAGAAACACACATATATACACACACACACACACACACACACACTCAGGTGCATACAAACACACACGCATACACACACACATACACTCAGAAACACAGATACACACACACAGATACACATGCATACACTCAGACACACACACATGCATACACATACATACACTCATAAACACACATAAACACATGCAGACACAGACACATGCGCACACTCAGATACACACCCATACTCAGACACACATACATACACTCATAAACACACACACTCAGATACACACATACATACACACTCAGAAACACACACACACACACACACACACACTCAGAAACACACACTCACAGAAACACACATACATACACACACACACACACTCAGACACATGCACACACTCAGACACGTACACACTCAGATACATACACACACACACTCAGACACATACACACACTCAGAAACACACACACACACATACATACATACACACACACACACACACACACTCAGACACATGCACACACTCAGACACATGCACACACACGCAGACACACACTCAGAAACACACACTCAGACACATACACACTTATAAACACACACACACTCTCACTCAGAAACACACATGCACACACACTCAGAAACACACATACATACACACTCAGACACATGCACATACTCAAACACACATACATACACTCAGAAACACACACACACACTCAGACACACACACTCAGACACATACACACACACACTCAGAAACACACATACATACACACACACACACTCAGACACATGCACACACTCAGACACATACCCACTCAGAAACATACACTGAGACACACACACACACATGCACACACACTCAGAAACACACACTCAGACACACACACACACACACACACACACACACTCAGAAACACACACACATTCAGAAACACACATACATACACACACACTCAGACACATACAGACACTCAGACACACACATATACACTCATACATACACACACACTCAGACACATGCACACACTCAGGCACGTACCCGCTCAGATACATACACTCAGACACACACACACACACACACACACACACACACACACAGAAAGACACACACACAGACAGACACACACACTCAGAAACACACACACACACTCAGACACACACATATACACTCAGAAACACACATACATACACACACACTCAGACACACGCACACACTCAGACACACACACACACACACACACACACACACACACACTCAGACACACACACACTCAGACACATGCACACATACACTCAGAAACACACACACGCACACACACTCAGACACACACACATATGCTCAGAAACACACACACACACACATGCTCAGACACATACACACACACAATTTGCACAGTGGGACTATAGAGGAATACTTACAGTATATCCGTGTAGGCTGCCAGTGAGGAGGAGCTTCTGCTCTCCTATGGAGATCGATGTGTAGAGCAGGGAGGGTTCTGAGTGGCCGCCGGGAGAGCACCTTACAAGCTGTCACTTGTAAATGCGGAAGTGAACAGTGCAGGAGGTGGTGGAAAGTTGAAGAAAAAAAACTCAGGTAGACAGTGTGGGCTCAGGGGGCAGCTGCTTTGGGTCCCACAACAATGACTGGGCCCTGGGCAGCTGCCCCATTTGCCTTGCGTTAAAGACGGCCCTGGATATAGGAACAGGAACTACTGTATGACAGGGTTATTAAAGACTGGCAAGCATAGCAACAGTGAATAAGTACAGGATCACACAGAAGCACACCTTAGTGATAGCAAATTAAACAAATGTAGAGCCCCTTTAAAGATAGTCCAACCCTGTTTATTGTTTAGAGGGTGCCTTACAACTTAGGTTGCTTGGTACTAGGGGTATATTAGGAGTTTTGGGGGGGGGGGAGTCAAGAGGCATGCTAGAGAGGCAGTGTCTTGAGGAGGAACTCTTTTCATGAAGGATGAGGTCAAAATAAAGAAATATAACGGTAACTTGGGTTGAGATTCTGCCATGGGGAGTGGGATTTCTTCCTGGAGGAAATCAGGAAGGAAAGTTGGATCATTGCCTTAGGATCATTGCCACAGTGGAATGAATATTTTAAAAATAAATGTGTCCTTTTGCTAAAAACTGAGAAGTACAGTAAAGAGCTCTTTTTATGCAAACAGCAACCAGATGTGGCTATAATGTAATTGGGAACTGAAAATGATTTTAGAAACTACTATTCCTCTTACTGGAGAATGCTGACATATCCCAAGAGACAAGGGCTGGGACTGAGACTTGAATAGTGGGCCTCTGGCAAATCGCAGTGTCAGTTGTGTACAACTTGTGATTGATGGTTCACATACTTATTGGAAGACTACAACCAAATAGTGCTGACTAATCTATATAAAATGTAGAGCACAGTGACAACCAATAGTATTAAATGAGAATTAAAATGAGTAGTTATACCAAAGGAATTTTAATCTGCAATGGACATAAGGAACAGTAAGCACTGAATACAGATGCTATGGCTAGAAAATAGCAGTTAGAAGTATGAGATACACTCATGCTCCAACTCGGCAGCCTGCCACCCAGCTGCTCCCTTCACTGACTGCATCTCTATTACCAGGCAATGGAAACAACACCCCCTCTGCTTCCATTGGCTTTTGGCAGTGTGGCTTGCGGAAGGCGTCCTTGTTGCTAGGCAACGGTTTGACTTTGCCTGCCTAACCTTCTCAATGTTGATTGCTCAACAGCCACACACCCCCAACTCTGGTTTCCTCCCCTGATTGGCCGCAGTGTTATGGTGCTTTATATAGGCATCACATGTCCAAGGCTCTGGGCTTATGATAGCATTTAGTATTCCAGCTTCCTTGCTGAGAGGCTGAGCCAGTTGACTGTCAGGAATGGACTCACCAATAGTGGTGGGACTCACCTGCCTTGTGGGTTGCAGTACCAGGACTGGCTAGCGGGTGCTCTCAGCAACCAGAGGCTCACTCCTGCAGTCAGCCAAAACACCTGAGGCTGATTGCAGGAGGTGCATATAAGGAATGGCCAGACTTGCAATCAGGGCCTTGGTGTATGTTTCCCAAGAGCCCCTGTACCTGAATCCTGTCTTCTTCCTGTCTGATCCTGCTTGATCCCTGACTCTGATTGAACTCTGCCTTTCCTGACCTCTGCTATTCCTGACCACTCTCCAGTCTGCTCCTTTGGTACCTTGTCTGCCTGATTGTTCCTGACCCGGTCCGTCTGACTACGCTCTGCCTGCTCCTTTGTACCTTGCCTGCCCGTTTGCTACCGACCCAGCCTGCCCGACTACGCTTAGTATTGTTCTTTTGTTATCTGTTGGGGGTTTTGGTTTGGTTTGTTTGCACTGTGTTTATGTTTAGTCTTGCACTGCGTTTATGTATTGTTTAGTCTTAAATAAATTATATTGTTTATACTATATCTGAAGCCTGCGTTTCCCTGTGTCAGTCCACACACCTCTGGTCATACCCGGAGCCCTGACATTGACACTCTAGACTCTGGGGTGCATCCCGACTTCACAGTCGGGATCTTTCCCCAGCCTAGACCAGCTGAGTGATGTTAGCTGACAGCAGTCTTCAGTCTACTGTCAGCTGAAAATGGGTTACAGGAGTGCAGACCAAACTGCACTCATATGATCCACAGGAGAAGTACAACCAAAAGAGCTTTATCTGTACTTCTCCTTTAAGTTCCTTCCTGCCTTGCCTGATGATTGAATTCACCTGCTACTGATTCTTTGCCTGGAATTCACACAACTCTTTGTATTGACACCCGCCTTTCCTGCCAACTGAATGCCCAAGCAATAAACCCTATTATGGTGGTGTTGAATTATTGTGTCTGGATGTCAATGTAATTTAAAAACCAATGGACACTTTATTGAGTCAATAGGGAGTTAAAAACAAAGTCCACAGCGAGTAAATGGTATCCACATAAAAGCAGAAATCATAAATAGTGCTGACACTGGGTTCTGCAATGTGCAGTGGATGAAAAGCATAAACCACGGTGGGACTCTTGTCTGAGGTGCACTCTCATAAACAACCTGGCCAGCAGGTATAATGTGGCAAGATCCGTGCTCCCGGGAAGGTAACAATGGAGGAAGCTGGCGAGGAGCCACACCACGCCGTGACGTCACGCCGCCGGAGCAACGTGGAGCTCCGGCGGCCATTATTTACTACCAGCTGGTCAGTCCTCTTACAGACTACTGTCTGCAACGTTTTGCACTTTTTATGTGATGCACCTTTTGAATAAAAGTTTAACCTACTACACTATGGGAGTGTCCTTGTTGTCCCCTGGGGGAGTACTCTAGCCTGCAGGTCCATTGCTAAGACGGATCACCACCTACCACCCAGGCCATTCGGAGTGACAGCACCCACCAGGACCACACAGGCATATCTGAGTGAGAAGGACAGCTCATCTGGGTTCCAACAGAAGGAAGACCTCCTATCACCTGAGATCAGGATTATTACATACAAGGCGCATTTAATATGCGCGTCCCGTGAGTGCGCATTTCATTACCACCTCTACCCGGACAACGAAGTCACCTTTATTATCCTGATTTATTTATATTTATGGGACTACTTCTTACCTTTATTTGAATTCAATTTGATTTATGTTATTGTATTTCATCCATTCACTCTATTAGCTACGAGCGCTGCACTTGTCACATACATTGTCTCTTTCATAGGTTATTGGTACCTAATTCTGTGCGTAGCAGCTTGTCTATTTATACTAAGGCGCTTTTTACTACTATTGATATATAAATCCTGTATTATATTAATAATAACTTTTAGGTGATTTTGTGCAACTTAAATCACACTAGTGTGAACCAGGCCTTAATGTTCCTGTTCAGATTCATAGCTGAGATATATGAAAAATTAAGAGGTGTATTTATAACACATTTGCAGAACTGTTTGTCCTGTGAAATTATATGCACATGCATTCCATGTAACTGAAGACAGAAAGGAATACTTATTTACTATGATCTTAAGCGCCATCTAGTGGCCATACTCTAGAATTTTCCCAAACCATGATATTCTGGATGAATAAATAACATTTGAAAAATACCCTGGTAACATTTAATTTGCCACCATTTGCACAGAACAAATGTACATGCAGCTTCAAAGGATGAAAAGCTCTTCAATTTTTTTTTATAATTACACCCCATAGTGTCCCGATTGAGGAGGTGAGACAACTACAATCTGTAGATTCAAAAATTAGGTCTTCGGATCATTTTTGTTTTTATAACATTGATTTGTTTTTTTATGTTTCCTTTTTTTTTTTTTTTAGCACATGATCTGTGCTCTGACACCAACTTGTCCACATATTTGACATAACGTGACATAGTCTTCATAATTGCATATCCATTGTTATTATACTTTCAGGTAACTGGTATTATGGTATTTCACTAAAATATTTTCACTAAAAAATTGCACTAATGATTTACAAAAACTGGAGAGTGCAGAATTTGGTGCAGCTGTGCATGGCAGCTTCAAAAACACTAAACCAAACAAAAAACCTGGAAGCTGATTGATATCTAGACAGGGCTGAACCAGATTTTGCACTTTCCAGTCTTATTAAATCAACCCCTATGTGTATTGTAGGTGATACTTTTTGATCAGTATGATGCTCTGTAAACCCAACCTCTCTTTTAGCTCTATATCATGTGACATTATTATTGACACTGAGTACCAGTGAAAGATGGAGATAAATCAAGGCTTCCATAGCAGCAGCTTGCTATTTAGGTCAAGATGTGTGGGAGGCTTAGGATGTTAACTCTTACATGTTAGGAAATTTCCTGGCTTTCATAAGTGACAATAATGCCAATGATTTCACCCAATGTTGTTTGTGAAAAACCAGTGTTGAGATAAAAAAAGTAGACTGTGATAGCTACCCCCTCCTTCTGAAAATCCTAGTTGCTTGGCTGTCATTCTGTTCCATTTGCTTTGTTTCTTTTTTTATTAAATGACCTGATACGAATATGCAGATCAGGTTTCTTTTATTTCACTCTGAATTCACGTGATGCATGCTTGTTCCACGTTAGTGGTTTAGAAAGTATTGAAACCATTGATGGCCAGAAAGCTTTCAAAAGGATGTCATCAATTGAACTGTAGTATTTCTACAAGTACAGAATACTTAAAGATACACATTTATGAACTGCATTTTTTAACTCAGTTATTTACTTCCTACTGCTGTATCTGATAAACGCCTATCAACATGGAAAATCTGACAATGTTAAAGTGAGTTTCACTATAATTTCACTATAATTCGTGTAAAGTCTGTATCTTCCCAGGGTGTCCATTTCAAATAAAGCCCCAGAAAAGATCTAGTCAACTTAAATACATCATTAATGAGACATATATCTGTTCTAAATCATCAGAACCCCTTACTAATCGTAAAGGAAACAAAAACATTCGGGTATAAAGCGATAAAGAAACCTTCATTGCACATGTAACAGTATATATATATGCAGGTCAACAAGTCAACAAGGTGTTCTGAAAGCTCCTTTCTGCGAGGCATGGTTCACATCAGACAGTGCTTCTTGAAACCAGTAAACCCAAAACAGGTGTGTGTTTTTTAAGGGCAGGACAGCTGTCAGCAACACATCCAATATCATCACACTGATTGGAGTCAAGGTTGGCTCACTCCTGGCTCCAATTAGCTCTGGGAGAAGTCATTAAGCAAGGCCTCACATACTTTTTCCTCCCTGCACTGTGAATGTTTACATGCTATGTGCAATTAAACCATGGCAGCATCTAATGTTTGTGTAGTATTATGTTCAGCAGACTGTGTTCTTCTATTGTTGTGACTTAGATGACGTTCAGAGCACATTTTATGCCCAATTCATGCAAAACTCCACATAATCCCAAGGGGTTCACATACTTTTTCATACTTTTATACAACTGTATATACAGTATACGTGATTTTGCATCTCCGGGTAGGGGGGCACGTGTGCGCGTCGGCCTAACCATGCTGTCATTGGCTCCTGTAAGTGTCAATCATCAGGTCCTGGCCAGCGATTCATGGCCAAGATTCGGTGATCAGCGGAGCAGCTGACAGCAGAGAGATCTGTGAGTGTAAACAACACAGATCTCTCTCCTGTCAGCAAGACATGCTAGTTTTTATCTCTGTGAAAAGCAGGGAGATAAAAGTCAGCATGTTCATTAGTAAATCACAACACAGTACAAAGTCTAATCACTCCCTAACACACAGTTAACACTTTAATCGCCCCAGATATTAACCCCTTCTTGCCCAGTGTCATTAGTACAGTGTCAGTGCTTTTTATTAGCACTAATCACTGTTTTAGTGTCACTGGAGATGTCAGTGGCAGTTAGTCAGTTCCCACCCAGTGTCAGTTAGTGTCAGAATGCCCACTGTACTATTGCAGTCCTGCTATAAGTCGCTATAACATTATAACTTTCAGGCAAACCAATTAATATACACTTATTGGGATTTTTTTTGACCAAAGACATGCAGTAGAATACATTTTGGCCTAAATTTATGAAGAAATTAGATTTTTTACATTTTTTTATTGGATATGTTATATAGCAAAAAGTACAAAATACTGTTTTTTTTTTTGAATTTTTGATCTTTTTCATTTATAAGGCAAAAAATACAAAAATCCAGTGATAATCAAATACCAGCAAAAGAAAACTCTATTGATATGAAAAAATGATATAAATTTCATTGGTCTGGTCATGAAAGGGGGATAAATCTTCCAGAGAGAAATTCGTTAAGGATGGTGTTCATGTTTCTTGTTTGAGTGGAGTTGGTTGGTGTTTCTTGAACTTTTCTGGAGGTAAAAAAGGCTCATATAAGCTTTTGAGAGGTAATGAGGAAGCAGAGCTTGGATTTATATAGCTACCTGCCAAAACAGAGCTCAATGAACATTTTATGTTTCAATCATTTTTATTTTAATTTTCTTTCCAAGTAAAAACAAAGCATAACAACTGAGCAAATACTTAGAAAGTTAATGGCACACATATAAACCATAAAGTCCTGGTTAGACTGCTCAGAAAGCCCAGTCCTATCCCGGAGGGGAACATAGTACATGGGAAATGAATGTGTCAGTGAACATGAGTCCAAGTTCATAATAGCAAACAGTCCAGACCCTGTGGTGGAACAGCGATCTATGGATAATCATAACAAAATAACATTTAGGAGAGTTACAGTTACTTGCCCCCCCAAGTCTGATGATGCAGCATATCTGCCTGGGGTATTATATGATGCATCTGACTAAAAAAATAGTGGGGATCAATAGGGCCCGCAGCACCATTAGTACTGAGCATAAAAAAGGTTGACTATAAATTGTCAAAGTGGTTGACATGGGTTATAAAGTACCAAAACCTATGTCCAGTATACATCTTATTCATCCTTTGGGACAAACAACTCCTTGACTAAGTTAAGGTTGCCATAAGACATAACATAAAGAAGAAGTAAAGAAAGATGGAGGAAACATGAAATTGACAAGAAGGAAAAGAAAGGGGAGAAAGAACTAAGATAGAAAAAGAAAGAAACAAAGAAAGAAAGAATATAGGTCCGACTGGAAGCCCAGTTCTCGCCAACCCAGGAGTCAATCCCGGTAAATGGACATTTCCTATGACACTCTGGATCATACATGGATTTCAACAGACTTATTCCTTTCCCTCCTTATTTTCATATTAGTATTACTTCTTTTCATGTAGAATAACATCTCCTTTTTTTATATTTTGATCCATACAAGGTAGGACATGTGCAGATAACCACTTACTATAGATCTCCACCCTGAAGTTTCTTATTTGAAATTCAAGAAGGAACTTTGCATTTACAATAGCTTATTTCATTGTTAGGTCAAATATTATAAGCAGAAAGCAAAGTAATTTTCCATTCCTATACATTTTGCTTACATCTAGAATCTTTATTTTTATCCTAGTGGTTCAGCTCATGCTGTTTCTGTATCAGCTGTCCTACAGACTCCACCAAAGTATTTGTATAAATGTTTGATGACTTAAACTCAAAGATATGATCAAACGTGCATCATTGCTTTGTAAGATGTACAGATATTAAAATATAAATACATATTTGATGATTGTTTATTAAGTGTTCTTGCATAGCAAGGAACACTTATTGTTATCTCACAAGTATATTCTTATTAAGTGTTCTTGCATAGCAAGGAACACTTATTGTTATCTCACAAGTATATTCTTATTCTTATTCTTATTCTTATTATTATAGCCAAATTTGCCACGCTAACTCCTCCCACAGTTTTTACACTACAAAGACAAGTAATATATCAAAACGTGCGCATTGTTCCCGATCGGATTGCTATTACTTTGTGGAACGTTTCGCCGAATCGTTCAAGAAATATCGCGGTTTTTGTGGCGAAATTTTCCCATAGGAATGAATGGTGCATCTAGAGTGGGAGCAGAGCACAGCTAGAGTGTGCAAAGGAAAAATCAGAACATGATTTGTAAACTGCCATCACTCTGCCATTTTCAAGCCCACCTACACATATCTTATATCAAAACGTTCAGCTAACCCTGCTGTCACTAAAAATGTTCACGGCTAGGACATACTCCTGATAGTTTTCAGAATATGACCATTTGTTTGCACATCACCCCTCCCATTGACTTTCATTGAAACTCCACTCTAGACACCAGACATTTTAAGGGACGTTTTTAAACTGCGACTGTGCCTTCATTTGTTATCTTTCAGAGACATACTATACATCAAACTGTAGGTCTTTTTCTTGTGATTGTCACAATATAAACCTTTTCACGGTAGCATTTATACTTTTAAAACTACAAGTGTTTGAAGATGGCAATCGCCAGTGAATTTGGCAAGTTTAAATAGCCTGTTTAGAGCACAGCTCCTCACACACCTGTGACTGACTGAGGTAACAGGTGCAACCAAAGGTCACTCAGGGGGCAGCTGAGTCACATTAGAGTGAGAAAGCTGCAATGTGGAAGGAAAAATCAGAACATGATTTGTAAACTGCCATCACTATGTCATTTTCAAGCCCACCTACACATATCTTATATCAAAACGTTCAGCTAACCCTGCTGTCACTAAAAATGTTCACGGCTAGGACATACTCCTGATAGTTTTCAGAATATGACCATTTGTTTGCACCTCACTCCTCCCATTGACTTTCATTGAAACTCCACTTTAGACACAAGAAATTTTAAGGGACGTTTTTAAACTGCGACTGTGCCTTCATTTTTAATATTGCAGAGACATACTATATATCAAAATTTAGGTCTGTTTCTTGTGATTGTCACAATATAAGCCTTTTCACGGTAGCATTTATACTTTTAAAACTACAACCGTTTGAAGATGGCAATCGCCACTGATGTCAGCAACTTGGAGCAGTTTGTTTATAACCATGACTCTGCCCTTGGTGTGGAGGGAGTTGCCATAGGAACCCAGCTGTGTGAGCAGGAAGCAGAGAGACAAAAGCTAACCTGCCCACTCCAGTTGTGTGGAGGCCAGAACACCACACAATTTCCACAGAAATTGTGAAGACGCCAGTGAAGTAAGCAATTTGAAGCAGTTTGTTTTTAACCGCTCTTCTCTGCCATATTTGAAATCTAATTCTTTTTCTTATTATAGCCATATTTGCCACGCTAACTCCTCCCACAGTTTTTACACTACAAAGACAAGTAATATATCAAAACGTGCGCATTGATCCCGATCGGATTGCTATTACTTTGTAGAACGTTTCGCCGAATCGTTCAAGAAATATCGCGGTTTTTGCGGCGAAATTTTCCCATAGGAATGCATTGAGCAGCACAGCACAGCTAGAGTGTGCAAAGGAAAAATCAGAAAAATCAGAACATGATTTGTAAACTGCCATCACTCTTTCATTTTCAAGCCCACCTACACATATGTTATATCAAAACGTTCAGCTAACCCTGCTGTCACTAAAAATGTTCACGAATACCAGTAGTGTACCGCGCTCCAATATATTCTACCTTATGTGATATAATGAATTCATAAGTGTACCACCGATAATCAAATAATTACATCAATTAATTATACTTAAATATATGATTTGTGTAAATATATAAAATAAATTAATTTATCAATGTGAAAAAACAAAAACTATGAATGAAAAATATAAATAAAAAATAAAAAATATTTGCAGTGGGAATGACAGTTCCTTCTGTATAAATGAGATGGTGTTATTATTCAGTCTGGATAAAAATAAAAATAAAATAAAATTAAAATAAAAATAAAATTAAAAATTAAAATTAAAACAAAATAAAAATTAAAAATAAAATAAAAATTAAATAAAAATTAAAATAAATAAAAAATATTTGCAGTGGGAATGACAGTTCCTTCTGTATAAATGAGATGGTATTCTTATTCAGTCTGGATAAAAATAAAAATAAAATAAAAATTTAATTAAAATAAAAAAAAAAAAAATTAAAATTAAAATAAAATTAAAAATAAAATAAAAATTAAAATAAAAATAAAATTAAATTTAAAAAAAAATTAAAATCAAAATAAAATTAACATAAAATTAAAATAAAAATAAAATTAAAAATTAAAATAAAATTAAAAATTAAATTAAAATTAAAATAAAAAAATTAAAATTAAAATAAAAAATTAAATAAAAATAAAATTAAAATTAACATAAAATTAAAATAAAAATAAAATTAAAATAAAAATAAAATTAAAATTAACATAAAATTAAAATTAAATTAAAATAAAAGTAGAAATAAAATAAAAATAAAATAAAATAAAAATTAAAATTAAAATAAAAAAAAAATTAAAATAAAAATAAAAATAAATAATTGATATCCCGGATAAGACACTATGTTTCTTTTCTTTAATATTTAATTAATACTAATTTTAGCACGCAATTGAACTTGGCAAGTTTAAAAAGCCTGTTTAGAACAGTCATGCTGACATTCCTCTCAGAGTGAGTTGTCATAGCAACCCAGCTGTCTCAGCACAGTGAGCCTACTCCGACCTCTCCAGGTGCAGCAACCAAAGGTCACTCAAGAGGCAGATGACTCACGAGGCTGGACTGTGAGCTTCAAAATACAAGCTGAAATGCATTTCTCACTATCAGGCTTGCAATGTGCCCTGCTTACATTTCATCAATCATTTGGTAAAGGTTGCGGCAAGAACACTTTACACAATTTCCCCAGAAATTGTAGATTGTCTAGTTCTTATTAAGTGTTCTTGCATAGCAAGGAACACTTATTGTTATCTCACATATATATTCTTATTCTTATTCTTATTATAGCCATATTTGCCACGCTAACTCCTCCCACAGTTTTTACACTACAAAGACAAGTAATATATCAAAATGTGCGCATTGATCCCGATCGGATTGCTATTACTTTGTAGAACGTTTCGCCGAATCGTTCAAGAAATATCGCGGTTTTTGCGGCGAAATTTTCCCATAGGAATGCATTGAGCAGCACAGCACAGCTAGAGTGTGCAAAGGAAAAATCAGAAAAATCAGAACATGATTTGTAAACTGCCATCACTCTTTCATTTTCAAGCCCACCTACACATATCTTATATCAAAACGTTCAGCTAACCCTGCTGTCACTAAAAATGTTCACGGCTAGGACATACTCCTGATAGTTTTCACAATATGACCATTTGTTTGGACCTCACACCTCCCATTGACTTTCATTGAAACTCCACTCTAGACACCAGACATTTTAAGGGACGTTTTTAAACTGCGACTGTGCCTTCATTTGTTATCTTTCAGAGACATACTATACATCAAACTGTAGGTCTTTTTCTTGTGATTGTCACAATATAAAGCTTTTCACGGTAGCATTTATACTTTTAAAACTACAAGCGTTTGAAGATGGCAATCGCCAGTGAATTTGGCAAGTTTAAATAGCCTGTTTAGAGCACAGCTCCTCACACACCTGTGACTGACTGAGGTAACAGGTGCAAGCAAAGGTCACTCAGGGGGCAGCTGAGTCACATTAGAGTGAGAAAGCTACAATGTGAAAGGAAAAATCAGAACATGATTTGTAAACTGCCATAACTATGTCATTATCAAGCCCACCTACACATATCTTATATCAAAACGTTCAGCTAACCCTGCTGTCACTAAAAATGTTCACGGCTAGGACATACTCCTGATAGTTTTCAGAATATGACCATTTGTTTGCACCTCACTCCTCCCATTGACTTTCATTGAAACTCCACTTTAGACACAAGAAATTTTAAGGGACGTTTTTAAACTGCGACTGTGCCTTCATTTTTAATATTGCAGAGACATACTATATATCAAAATTTAGGTCTGTTTCTTGTGATTGTCACAATATAAGCCTTTTCACGGTACCATTTATACTTTTAAAACTACAACCGTTTGAAGATGGCAATCGCCAGTGATGTCAGCAACTTGGAGCAGTTTGTTTATAACCATGACTCTGCCCTTGGTGTGGAGGGAGTTGCCATAGGAACCCAGCTGTGTGAGCAGGAAGCAGAGAGACAAAAGCTAACCTGCCCACTCCAGTTGTGTGGAGGCCAGAACACCACACAATTTCCACAGAAATTGTGAAGACGCCAGTGAAGTAAGCAATTTGAAGCAGTTTGTTTTTAACCGCTCTTCTCTGCCATATTTGAAATCTAATTCTTTTTCTTATTATAGCCATATTTGCCACGCTAACTCCTCCCACAGTTTTTACACTACAAAGACAAGTAATATATCAAAACGTGCGCATTGATCCCGATCGGATTGCTATTACTTTGTAGAACGTTTCGCCGAATCGTTCAAGAAATATCGCGGTTTTTGCAGCGAAATTTTCCCATAGGAATGCATTGAGCAGCACAGCACAGCTAGAGTGTGCAAAGGAAAAATCAGAAAAATCAGAACATGATTTGTAAACTGCCATCACTCTGCCATTTTCAAGCCCACCTACACATATCTTATATCAAAACGTTCCACTAACCCTGCTGTCACTAAAAATGTTCACGAATACCAGTAGTGTACCGCGCTCCAATATATTCTACCTTATGTGATATAATGAATTCATAAGTGTACCACCGATAATCAAATAATTACATCAATTAATTATACTTAAATATATGATTTGTGTAAATATATAAAATAAATTAATTTATCAATGTGAAAAAACAAAAACTATGAATGAAAAATATAAATAAAAATAAAAAATATTTGCAGTGGGAATGACAGTTCCTTCTGTATAAATGAGATGGTGTTATTATTCAGTCTGGATAAAAATAAAATAAAATTAAAATTAAAATAAAAAAATAAAATAAAATTAAAATAAAAATAAAATTAAAAATTAAAATTAAAACAAAAATAAAATTAAAAATAAAATAAAAATTAAATTAAAATAAAAATTAAAATAAATAAAAAATATTTGCAGTGGGAATGACAGTTCCTTCTGTATAAATGAGATGGTATTATTATTCAGTCTGGATAAAAATAAAAATAAAATAAAAATTAAATTAAAATAAAATTAAAATAAAATAAAAATAAAAATTAAAAAATAAAATAAAATTAAAATTAAAAAAAAAATTAAATAAAAATAAAATTAACATAAAATTAAAATAACATAAAATAAAAATAACATAAAATAAAAATAAAATTAAAAATAAAATAAAATTAAAATAAAATAAAAATAAAATTAAAATTAACATAAAATTAAAATTAACATAAAATTAAAATTAACATAAAATTAAAATAAAAATAAAATTAAAATAAAAATAAAATTAAAATTAACATAAAATTTAAATTAAATTAAAATAAAAATAAAATTAAAAATAAAATAAAAATTAACATAAAATTAAAATAAAAATAAAATTAAAATAAAAATAAAATTAAAATTAACATAAAATTAAAATTAAATTAAAATAAAAATAAAATTAAAAATAAAATAAAATAAAAATTAAAATTAAAATAAAAAAAAATAAAAATAAAAATAAATAATTGATATCCCGGATAAGACACTATGTTTCTTTTCTTTAATATTTAATTAATACTAATTTTAGCACGCAATTGAACTTGGCAAGTTTAAAAAGCCTGTTTAGAACAGTCATGCTGACATTCCTCTCAGAGTGAGTTGTCATAGCAACCCAGCTGTCTCAGCACAGTGAGCCTACTCCGCCCTCTCCAGGTGCAGCAACCAAAGGTCACTCAAGAGGCAGATGACTCACGAGGCTGGACTGTGAGCTTCAAAATACAAGCTGAAATGCATTTCTCACTATCAGGCTTGCAATGTGCCCTGCTTACATTTCATCAATCATTTGGTAAAGGTTGCGGCAAGAACACTTTACACAATTTCCCCAGAAATTGTAGATTGTCTAGTTCTTATTCTTATTATTATAGCCAAATTTGCCACGCTAACTCCTCCCACAGTTTTTACACTACAAAGACAAGTAATATATCAAAACGTGCGGATTGTTCCCGATCGGATTGCTATTACTTTGTGGAACGTTTCGCCAAATCGTTCAAGAAATATCGCGGTTTTTGTGGCGAAATTTTCCCATAGGAATGAATGGTGCATCTAGAGTGGCAGCAGAGCACAGCTAGAGTGTGCAAAGGAAAAATCAGAACATGATTTGTAAACTGCCATCACTCTGCCATTTTCAAGCCCACCTACACATATCTTATATCAAAACGTTCAGCTAACCCTGCTGTCACTAAAAATGTTCACGGCTAGGACATACTCCTGATAGTTTTCACAATATGACCATTTGTTTGGACCTCACCCCTCCCATTGACTTTCATTGAAACTCCACTTTAGACACAAGAAATTTTAAGGGACGTTTTTAAACTGCGACTGTGCCTTCATTTTTTATCTTTCAGAGACATACTATACATCAATATTTAGGTCTGTTTCTTGTGATTGTCACAATATAAGCCTTTTCACGGTAGCATTTATACTTTTAAAACTACAAGCGTTTGAAGATGGCAATCGCCAGTGAACTTGGCAAGTTTAAATAGCCTGTTTAGAGCAGAGCACCTCACACACCTGTGACTGACTGAGGTAACAGGTGCAAGCAAAGGTCACTCAGGGGGCAGCTGAGTCACATTAGAGTGAGAAAGCTGCAGTGTGAAAGGAAAAATCAGAACATGATTTGTAAACTGCCATAACTATGTCATTTTCAAGCCCACCTACACATATCTTATATCAAAACGTTCAGCTAACCCTGCTGTCACTAAAAATGTTCACGGCTAGGACATACTCCTGATAGTTTTCAGAATATGACCATTTGTTTGCAAATAACCCCTCCCATTGACTTTCATTGAAACTTCACTCACAGCCACCTGAAATGTTAAGGGGCGTATTTAAACTGCGACTGTGCCTTCATTTTTAATATTGCAGAGACATACTATATATCAAAATTTAGGTCTGTTTCTTGTGATTGTCACAGTATAAACCTTTTCACGGTAGCATTTATACTTTTAAAACTACAAGCGTTTGAAGATGGCAATCGCCAGTGAATTTGGCAAGTTTGAGCACTGTGTTTAGAGCAGAGCTTGTCACACACCTGTGACTGACTGAGTCACAGGTGCACCAAAGGTCACTCAGGGGGCAGCTGAGTCACATTAGAGTGAGAAGTGAGAAAGCTACAATGTGGAAGGAAAAATCAGAACATGATTTGTAAACTGCCATAACTATGTCATTTTCAAGCCCACCTACACATATCTTATATCAAAACGTTCAGCTAACCCTGCTGTCACTAAAAATGTTCACGAATGCCAGTAGTGTACCGCGCTCCAATATATTCTACCTTATGTGATATAATGAATTCATAAGTGTACCACCGATAATCAAATAATTACATCAATTAATTATACTTAAATATATGATTTGTGTAAATATATAAAATAAATTAATTTATCAATGTGAAAAAACAAAAACTATGAATGAAAAATATAAATAAAAAATAAAAAATATTTGCAGTGGGAATGACAGTTCCTTCTGTATAAATGAGATGGTGTTATTATTCAGTCTGGATAAAAATAAAATAAAATTAAAATTAAAATAAAAAAATAAAATAAAATTAAAATAAAAATAAAATTAAAAATTAAAATTAAAATAAAAATAAAATGAAAAAAAAAATAAAAATTAAATTAAAATTAAAATAAATAAAAAATATTTGCAGTGGGAATGACAGTTCCTTCTGTATAAATGAGATGGTATTATTATTCAGTCTGGATAAAAATAAAAATAAAATAAAAATTAAATTAAAATAAAAAAAAAAAAATTAAAATAAAATTAAAAATAAAAATAAAAATTAAAATAAAAATAAAATTAAAATTAAAAAAAAAAATTAAATAAAAATAAAATTAACATAAAATTAAAATAAAAATAAAATTAAAATAAAAATAAAAATAAAAATAAAATTAAAAATAAAATAAAATTAAAATAAAATTAAAATAAAAATAAAATTAAAATTAACATAAAATTAAAATTAACATAAAATTAAAATAAAAATAAAATTAAAATAAAAATAAAATTAAAATAAAAATAAAATTAAAATTAACATAAAATTAAAATTAAATTAAAATAAAAATAAAATTAAAAATAAAATAAAAATTAAAATTAAAATAAAAATAAAATTAAAATTAAAAAAAAAAATTAAATAAAAATAAAATTAACATAAAATTAAAATAAAAATAAAATTAAAATAATATAAAATAAAAATAAAATTAAAATTAAAATAAAAATAAAAATAAAAATAAAATTAAAAATAAAATAAAATAAAATAAAAATAAAATTTAAATTAACATAAAATTAAAATTAAAATAAAATTAAAATAAAAATAAAATTAAAATTAAAATAAAAATTAAATTAAAATAAAAATAAAATTAAAATTAACATAAAATTAAAATTAACATAAAATTAAAATTAAATTAAAATAAAAATAAAATAAAATTAAAATTAAAATTAAAATAAAAATAAAAATAAATAATTGATATCCCGGATAAGACACTATGTTTCTTTTCTTTAATATTTAATTTATACTAATTTTAGCACGCAATTGAACTTGGCAAGTTTAAAAAGCCTGTTTAGAACAGTCATGCTGACATTCCTCTCAGAGTGAGTTGTCATAGCAACCCAGCTGTCTCAGCACAGTGAGCCTACTCCGCCCTCTCCAGGTGCAGCAACCAAAGGTCACTCAAGAGGCAGATGACTCACGAGGCTGGACTATGAGCTTCAAAATACAAGCTGAAATGCATTTCTCACTATCAGGCTTGCAATGTGCCCTGCTTACATTTCATCAATCATTTGGTAAAGGTTGCGGCAAGAACACTTTACACAATTTCCCCAGAAATTGTAGATTGTCTAGTTTTCTATAATCTCTCCAAACTCATTTCTGTTGCATCCTGAAATATCTATATACACATTTCCTAGGCAGATGAATGGCCTATTCTCCATAGGAAACTATCATGATGGCTGTAGCTGGTTGCAAATGTTAGTGTCCTGAGTATTATGTACACTATGTGGCATCCAACTACCTGCCCCCCGCCCCTACCCTAAACTTTTCTTTTCAGTTAGTATGGTTTATAAACATATATATATATATATATATACTTATGGTATCTAACCGAAGTCAAATTTCATAAAGTGTTTTCTCAGGCAAATTGTTCTCTTTGTTGGTGGCATTAATAAGTGGAACCCTAAGAAAAAGACATGAAAATAAGACTTTAGTAGTACTGCATGACGTCATTGTATACCTCTAAGTCTAAAGAGAGAAACATACAAATTGTTTGTATAAATATTACAACATTTCATTACAAAATTATTAAAACATAATTTAAAAGATGTTGGCAATGGCATATGTACATATAACCACCAAATAGTTGACACCTCCCAGTCTCAGCCCATTAATACCTCCCTTCAATATTACAGTATCTTGAATAACTATCAACTAAACAAATAATCCAATTGAAGAAATACTCAAATGCCATACATAAAGTGAGCTGAGAGTTAGATCTCTCTATGTATTGCTTGGATTAACATCCATTTTATTGGAACATGTGGAGGTGTTTCTGCAAATTGTATATTGATATAAATATTCAGACATCTGGTTTAACATATTTATGATCATGCCATAATATCAGATCCATCAACAGAGAATAACTTACATGTATCTAACTTTCTGCCTAGAAGTGTATTGCATTCTTGCATAAAATTATGTGCAGTGTATCTGGTGGGGAGGCTGGAAAGGTCACATGGGGCCAAATCAGGAGCACTCACCACCACCAGCTGTGCCTGGACAGAATGACAGGGGGGAGCATGCATGTTTTTGAAAAAACCCAAACATCCCATATAAATTTTACTTCTTGTGTTAGTATGCACAGAGAAAAGGTGCAGGAACTCACTCCCCTACCCTAGGTCACGCTTGTCTCTGCCCCTAAAACCACCCCCTTTTGGAGAACAGGAAACTAAGTATAATTTGGGGGGCTAGCATGAGCCCTTCAAGTTTGTTATTGAAGTAAAAGCAATAATAGACCAACTACAGCAAGAATAGATTCCGCCAGCAACAACAGACAGCCCCCCCATATCAAGCAGCAATAGAAACCCCCCATATATCCAGCAAAGAGACAGCCCCCCCTCCCCCATATATCTAGCAAAGGGACAGTCCCATATAAGAGACATCCATATACAGGTGAAACTCCAAAAATTAGAACATCGTGCAAAAGTTCATTTATTTCAGTAATGCAACTTAAAAGGTAGTTGCTGGATACAGAAGAGACTCTGCACATTCACAGCACTTTTGCACGTTTAAGATTGTGGATCACCTGTGTTTATATACACTAATTTTGGAATTTGATTGGACTTTTTTTAATGTATTTTGATTCACCTGGTTGTTGCAAATATTTTCAATATTATATGTTGATGTAATTTTTTTGAAGCACTGTTCACTTCAGTTTGTATGATTTATCCCCCAGTGCTGGGATCACGTTATCACCGTTTATGTTTGATCAGTGACATTCTGATCACTTGTCTTGTTTGCGCTGTTTTTTGATCCTTTTGAATTTAAGATTGGGGAATTTTGAATGCATGTTTTTTAGTATATCACAATTATTTTCACTATCTCACTTTGTGTTTATCACACTTTGATTGCAATAAGACACTAGTAGGAGATTTATATAGAATCTCTTGCACTTTAGGGTATTATTTTATTTGTGGATGATTGGGTCTATTATATATAATTTTGAAGTTTAGATCACATAGATATTTTTTTTATGCATAATTTTCACTGTTTAAGCACTACATCATTATTTTATTATTTATCCATTGTCACTTTAGGTAATAAGTGTAGGTGTTAGCAGCCCCCATTTATATATCTATTTATTTCAATAGAGTTGCTGTAAGCTTCCTTAGCGCAGAAGGTACACACTATTTTTTGTTCCAATCTCAAAAGAGACATCCTCATATATTCAGCAAAGAGATGGCTCAATCCAACAAAGAGACATCACAATATCCAGCAGAGACATCCCCATATATTCAGCAAAGATACAGCGCAATCCATCAAAGAGACATCCCCATACAGCAAAGATATAGCCCAATCCAACAAAAAGACATCCCCATATATTCAGCAGAGACAGCTCAATCCAGCAAAGAGACATCCAAAAATATCCAGAAAAGGGACATCACCATCCAGCAAAGAGACATCCCTAATCCAGCAAAGAGACATCCCCATTTTTCAGCAAAGAGACAGCCCAATCCAGCAAAGGGACATCCCCATCCAGCAGACAGCCCAATCCAACAAAGAGACATCCCCATATATCCAGTGAAGAGATATCCCAAAATATCCAGCAAAGAGACAGCCCAATCCAGTAAAGAGACATCCCAAAATATTCAGCAAAGATGCATCTCCATATATTCAGCAAAGAGACATCCCCACACTTCAAAGATACATCCCCAATCCAGCAAAGAAACACCCTTATACATCACAGAGACACCCCCAATCCAGCAAAGAAACACCCCCATCCAGCAAAGAGACATCCCTATTCAGCAAAGAGACATCCCTAATCCAGCAAAGAGACATCCCTAGTCCATAAAAGAGACAGCCTACATATATACAGGGTTCAGGAGTGCACTATGTACAGGGTGCAAGGCCCAGGAGTGCACTATGTACAGGGTGAATTACATGTCTGATGAAGGGGTCCTACATGGCTCTTAAACATTGCACCTTTCCTTTGTGATGTGATCATTTTTCAATAAAAATAACCTTTTGGATAACATTGGTGATCCATGGTGTGCTGATAAATATGAACATTGATTTATGATGGTTGCTGCACAAAGTATAATTTAAATGATCAAATTCAACTCTGGAAGTATCTGTCCATATTATGAACATAAATATTTGAATGTGTGATGCTATTAGCCCAATTAACTTACTTGGGAACTGCCATAAGTAATAATTGGCATGGACCACTAGTGGGTGGTCCTGTACATATCAAACAGGTCATATACATATCTAGAATTCTTAAGAGAACAGATAAACATAGAAGTTGATTTACTAAATGCAAGTAGAATGTTCATTTAGCAAGGAATTGCCCCAGAGCTTAGTTATTACAGTGAAATTTCCATTTGTGAAGAATACCCAACTATGTGCAAGGATAATGAAAAACAAAAACAGCATTTTGCTTGGACATAATTGGATATTGTAAGTCAGCAGAGCTTCCTAACATTCATGATGCATGAAAATTCCCATACAATGTAAATAATCTATTTGGATTTAGCACATTAACCCCATAGTATATCATGTAAACATAATAATCGAACTATCTATCATAATAATCCATACATTTATTCTACACCTGCACACAATACAATAGTTTGCTAGATGCATTCACAGCTAGGTAAGCTGAAATGTCCCCAAGGGTGCAGTATATGTAACAATCAGCCTATATATCCAAACTCTGCCTGTGGCCATAGTTCTGAAAACATCTGATAATGCTGGAGCAAATTGGATCATGCTTTATTGGGTTTTTTTCCTTCCCCTGGATCAACTGTGGGCAGAGGATAGTGTATCTGGAGGTTTTCGATTTGTGTGTGCGCTTTTTTTTTTCTGTGGGTTGAACTGGACATGTCTTTTTTCAGCCAGACCAGCTGTAACTATGTTATGAGAATCATTAATGGTATAACAGCCAGTATATAATACTATTTACAGTATATGGTTGTTAATACCTGATTGTCAGTGTTGATGTCTACTTACATCATGATAGTCAATGTGGTGCTGACAATCCCTTTAGATCATACAACCAACAGATGTAAACCTAAAAGTACTAAAGCGAACAATGCCATCACTCCAGACAACAGTGGCACTAATACTTGAAGTGAATTTAACACATGGATCACATTCCCTAACCTTCCTCTGCACCTGACTCCCTTCTTACATTACCCAGACAGCTGGAGGTCATATGACACATAGCACCTTCCTTAAATGCCCTATGATACACCAGACTCCAACTCAAGGCATTTCAGTGCACGTCCATGATGACACCATGTATGTAGGCCACACTCACAAGCATGGTGATGCCATCACATACAGAATGGACCTCATAAAAACAGTGTCCTCTGCCCACTGAAAGTCCCAGCAACTGTACTTCACCTAGTGGTTGGGAGGGAATTGACAGAGTAGAGAAGGAAAATAACAGGCAGTTTAATCAAACAATTATTCCAAACTAATTTAAATGATACAATAAATTGTAATCAATAGAATTTGTACAGTATCTGATTATAACACTTGCCATATGGAAGTTTACAAGCATAATGGCTCATACCAGATATTGCAAACATGACTTGAAGCTGATTGCTTTATTAAGACCAGGTGGAATGGCTGCCCTTAGTTTAAAACTTCATTTCATTTTGCCTTGTATTAATAGAACCTGGAAGCCCTATTTTAAAATAATAGACTCACAAGACATACGCCTCCCCCTTACATGAATAAGTACCCTTGGTTAGTCATTCACACACAAAAGAAAGAATAGTAAATAAACACCAATACCAATAGTGCTTTATCAAAAACAATCCCCAAATATGTATTTGATCTTGTAACCTGTTTGCTAATTCTTTCTTGGTCTCTTATATCTGCAGATAGATCTGTAATGGGGAATGTTTGGCAGGCATTTCCACTGGCTATTATTAGGTATTTTCCTGCTATCATGAATTATGCTCCACCTTCATTTGGTTGCTGGGAAAGCCATTTATCCTCACCTCCTAGTCAGCCAGATGCCTTCTACAAGCATCTTTATTGGGCACTAGTTCACCTGATATTTCTCATGAGCTAAATATATTTTTGGTTTTGGGTTCTGCCAAGCTTTGTTTGTTTCTTATTTCAAAATGAAATTTACATTATTACAGAGTTCCACGGTTTGTCATGTAGTTACCACTTAGACATGAGTAGAGACAACAGTAAACTGTCTCCTGAACCTGAACCAGTTTGGGATTACTGGTCAACATGATCTACATTATAATATACCTTATTGGATTCTTTCGATAACAGATGGAGAAACTTAAAATGCTAATAGAGACATAAATATACAGTAGGCTTAAAGCAGATTTTTCCCACCTTTCAGTAAAAATCAAAATCAGCATACGACTCTGCATGACATGAAATCTCTTCTATTCATTAGTTAAACAAATATTTTTTGCTTTCACTTAGATTTCCAATTTTTCCACTTTCTGATTGGGGGGGGGGGGGGGGCACTGGTGATACAACTGGTGCCTAACAGCAGAATCCTGGTGAGTTTCTGTCACATTTTCTAGGAGGCAGACCCAAAGTTCCAGGAAGTAAAAGGAAATTTATTCAGCTGCCTTAATAAAAATGGCCACCATAAGAACCATGGGTTGGGAAAGAAAAAACTAAGCAAAAATAGGAGACCTCCAATTACCTGTAAGTATACAATATGTGTTTTGCTTGAAATTACTAAACATTTCTAAAGGTGCCTTTGCTTTCATTTGTATGATAAAGGTAATGATTCTTTTTAAGTGTGCCCTAGTCCCACAGGTCACAAGGGGGTGACTGTTGCAGTATGGGGTTAATGTGAAATCTCCATTGGCAGGTGTATATAGGTATGTGTATAAATATCTCTTAGACAGTTTATAAGTATAAGTGAATGTTATAAATGTGATTTGCTATGGAAGTGGTTTGATTTGAATGTAAGCTGTCAACATAGGGGTATTCTATTAATTACAGATTGTACAGTTTGCTAGAATGCATGACAATAGGCCACATAGCTTCTCACAGATGATATGGGGCCAGATTAGTTTATCTAAACAATGGAACCAACTCTCTTTGTCCTCCAGATATCCATATCAAAGGATTCCCTTTGTTAATATAAAATATATTTCAAAGTATACAATCCTCAAAGGATTAGTCATATTTAAAGAGATTGTTTGGAGAGATGCTCAACCATCAATGCTCCTCCATGTAAGTCTATAGTAACAAGCTCTATATTAAGCCAGACCCTGAAGGAGAAAAACGAAATATCCTGGGATCATCAGAAGGACTCCTCCATGCAATACAGCTGATACTTATTGGATATTTCCCAGACAGCATGCATTCAGGGTCACACACCCATGCCTGCACACCTACCAAATGAGGACCTGTGGCTATGTTTGGACAGCTGTTGCATCCCCTTAGAGTAAAGCTGCATAAACAATCCACTTATTCACATGGCCAGTGTACCTGTGTGAAAGCGTCCTTAGGGCTCATTCACACATGAGGTTGGGGGCAGTAAAAACCCATGGCCCACCAATTGCTACCCCCTTTAGCAACAGAGGCAATGGCTAGGGGTGTACTCATGCCATGGCTGTGATGCTATGCTTTGCATCCATGGCAGAAATTATAGAAATCAAAGCATATGTGAACAAGTTCTTATTTATTATTTAAAAAATCATTTTTAGAATTTAATTTTTTTTACATTTTATTTATTTATTTATTTACATTTTTTAAACTGCTGTGTTGGGTGAAATGTCAGGAGTCTCATGTTTGAAACTGAGAAGGGACTGAGGACATAGATTCGTTGCCCCTTTTTCTGCAGCCTCAGCTGCACAGATAAATATATGGGAAGTGCTCACAGAATTCCTGTATATTCACAAACTGAAGCATAGTAAACACAGTTTACTATGTTTCAGTGATGAATGGACACAGATGCGATCTGTGACAATCACTCACTGCGTTTATTCAGGAAAGGAAGGGGCTGGTAAATATAACATATTTTTTGGCCCCTTCCCCCACTCTCCATCCTTAAACATCCCCCATGTGCACCTGCAGCAGCTGCCGATGGGAGAAGAGAGAAGGGGGAACACAGGAGGGGGCCCAAATAGCAGGGGGATGGGGGAGCAGATGCTAGAAATGATCCACCTGTGGCACAGTTGGAGGGAGGGAGGAGAAGCTGGCAGCACTGCAGGGGGAGGAAAAAGAGAATAGGTATCTGCATTAAGGCAGCACAGCTGGCCCTCCTACTCAGCAGGTGCCCCACTTTTGAACTAAAGGGGCCTGGGCCTGGTACAGGAAGGCCAGCTGCACTGTCTTCCGTAGTCCTGGTTCCAGAGAGGTGAGTATAATAGCTATTCTGTTACAGGTAAGTGCTCTTTTAATTTTTTATGTGTATGACATAATCACTAGTATATATATTCAGATACAAAATATTCACTGTCAGCAAGAGGAATGCAAAGTTATTCACAGCGGTAGGTTAGAATCTTTGCTGAAATGAGCAAGAGCAAGGACAGTATAGTGATTAACAGGGACAGAGGTGACATATAAGTAAGGGGTCTGGATGCATGATAGCAGATATTACGTATGCATGCAGCAGCTCTGTTAAATACAGTATGGTCAACTCATGCTTTACACAGAGGCTCACTATGTAGATGAAATAGAAAGGAGAGGAGCGGTGGGAATTAAAGGTAAACTGATAGTTAGAGAGAATAGGCAGTATATTAAAAATTAAAAGCAGGAGCAGAACTGGGTGAACTTGAGTAATAGAGGACACAGGAAATGGAACGGAGGATTAATAAGTTAGTCCCACAATTCACTCCACTAGTGAATATCCACCCAGGGGCGGACTGACCATTTGGAAACTTGGGCACTGCCCAAGGGCCCGGGGTCAGTATTGGGCCCCATGAGATGCCCTGGTACCTTTTTCATAGGCTTTTTTGAGTTTGGGCAAGGACACAGGGGCCCCATGATCCCCTATTGCCCGGGGGTCCCATGAGTTGTCAGTCCGCCCCTGTATCCACCTCACAAAACTGAGAACCAAAGAAAACAGGGTGAATGAGAATCCCATCAGAAAGAGGTTTAGAGTAGTAGGAGAAATAATAAGTAATTGGAGGTGAAAAAAAAAGAGGAAAGAAAGGAATAGGAAATTGGGTAACCACTCCTTTATGTTTTTTTTGGTGACATGTCTTCTGAGGTTCTTATGAGTCCGTTGCAGGATCGCTGCAGAGGCTATCCATTATCATCCACACATTGACCACTTGTCACGAGAGCACAGTTGACGTCAATTCATTAGAGTTCATATTCATTTTGTACGAGGCTTGTTTTTTATGGTGATGGTGGAAAAAGTCACTTCATTAGATATTCATGAGGATTTTCTGTACTATGTAAAGAATCCTTTTGGATGTACACTTTCACTATTTTAATATTTTGGTGTTATAATGTTTCACTATGCTGATTATTCTTTACACTGAAATAATGGTATTATTTTTAAGGTGTTTGTTTTACTAGATTGGATTATTATATATTTAAATGGGTATCACAGCATTTATAGTTTAGGTTCTAAACTCTTACATCTTACTCTTACCCACTTAGGTGACTAATCCTCCTCCATAAGTTGTACCTGTTTATCTGCAGATCTTTCTTCTTTATAGACTTCTAAAGTACACATTTCACACAATATCTCTCAGAAGTAAAATACTGTGATCTGATGTCACGCACACTTCAGAGCTACAGCACAGAGCTCTGTGAAATCTGATAGCTGATTAGAGGAAAGGGACACAATCCACTGTACAGAGGCTCACAGATTCATAGAAAAAAACATACAAAGCTGAGGCAGTGAGTCACCTGCTGCATTCTAGAGGGGGCTGGACATCTCCTGAGAGGCTAAGGTGTCTACATAAAGTCTTTTTTTTTGTAGGTTAGTGACCAGGGGCGGACTGACCATTTGGAAACTGCCCGAGGGTCCGGGGTCAGTAGGGGGCCCCATGAGATGCCCCTGGTACCTTTTTCATAGGCTTTTTTGAGTTTGGGCAAGGACACAGGGGCCCCATGATCCCCTATTGCCTAGGGGCCCCATGAGTTGTCAGTCCGCCCCTGTTAGTGACTCATACAGACATCAGAGGAATCAAAGATCAGAAAGGAACTGCACTTATGCAGGCCATAGACGGGTCGTTTATTGGCCAAATTTTCGTCCGCATGAAATTTGGCCGATATTCTTGTTTATTTTTATCGGTCATGCTGGACAATCCACGAAAAACGGCCATTTTTCGTAGACATTGGTGGCAGCATCGGCAACAACCGATTTTTCATTTATCGGCGACAATTCGGCCAATAAACAGCCCGTCTGTGGCCAGCCTAAGGGCTTTGGATTCAGGAAAGTAAACATTATATAGAGATATGCTTAGTTCATTTTTTATAATTTAGATTTTCAACAACGTTAACATATTTTGATATCTGGTATTTGGATATTTTGCAAACAGCTCCTTATTAGATGATTTTTGACTTTTGTTCTTTTATTTTTAGTTTACACTGAGTGTAGAGTTGACACAGAGGGGGAGATTTACTGAAACTGGAGCATACAAAATCTGGTGCAGCTGTGCATAGAAACCAATCACCTTCCAGGTTTTATTGTAAAAGCTTAATTGAGCAAGCTGAAGTTAAAAGTTGATTTGTTACTATGCACAGCTGAATGAGATTCTGAGTGCCCCAGTTTTAGTAATTATATAGACGCAAAATATACAAGCAAGTAAAATATCCATTTTGAAAAGGGAGACTCAACCCATTCAAGAGTGTTTCTTTGGAGTCCATTCTGTAAGCCTTTTTAATGAGTTCCATAATAACAATATGTAATTTGAAAGTGTTACTAAACCCAGGACCCTGCATTCACTCTATCTGGTCTCCCACAGTACACAGAACATAGAAATGCAATTAGTTTAGGAAAAATAAACTGCTAAATACCTTTGTCTCATCAGCAGTTAAAGCAGTCTTGGGACTTCTAACAGTGTTCAGCAGAGCACTGGTTAAAGCTTGTAGGAGGAGTTTTCTTTCTGCTCTAGGAGGATGCAAAATCCCTGACCTTTGTCTGGACAGTGCTGATTGCCCCTGTGCTGATCACATGCACTCTCCCAGGAAAAACAAAAACCTCTCTAGCAATACACACCAAACTGAGCATGTGCAGAGCATCTCCACATTATATGTCTTATCAGGAGATAAGAAGGGGACACTGGAAGAAGGGGAGGAATGGAGAAGTCAGGATCAAACAGCATTTTTACACAATGCAGAGGATTAACCCTTTAAGTTCCACAGTGAGTATATCAAGCATGTTTTACTGCATATACAGACTAATTTTACTGTTGTGGGCTTAGTAACACTTTAAGGCATAGAGTCCAGGGAGGTCCATAGGTATTACATGATATACAAAAATAGTTGCACAGCATTAAAACAAACAAACAAACAAACAAACAAACAAATAAAATCCAAATGTAGTGCTGTGTGAATCCTTAGTAAAGACAAAGTCCTCATAAACTATTAAAGTGAATTACTGAAACATTGTAATGCCCATCAATTGAATAGTGAGATTCAACAATATGCACCAGTGAGCCCACTACCTCAAACACACAGCGTCTTACCAAATTGTTAGACCTCAAATTATAGGCTGTGGGATTTTTTGAGGTTTTTGATTTTTGACATTTTGATAATCACATTTAGCACCGAGCGCAGTATAAATTTATTGTTAGGTATGTGTACCCAAAAGTGTTTGAACAATCCCCGTGCCTATTGAAAATGGAAGAATTACACCTTTTTGGTTGTGTTCACAGCATGGGTTAGACCATAAGAAAGAAGCAAGCCAGGACTTTTTTTTGAAAATACAGATGTATTGCCCTCTAGGTTTAGCAAGATAGGTCTGTTGTTTTTTCTTTTTTTAGATAGAGGCTGAGTAGCAGCCTGGGAAGAATCAGCCTGGGAGTGAGGCAAGAGTTCACCTCAGGAAAGCCTGGGAGGTTCCACAGGTCAGGGTTTCTGAGCCCTCCCACCTTTTCAGAAACTGAGAGAACTTTCTGGAACAGGGGTGGAGGAGGGGAGGAGGCCCTGATCTGCATGTTTGAGGGGCCTTGGCCAATCTCCTGGCAAGAGGCTGGGCATGGTGACTAGGACAGCCCTCAAATATCATAGAGCCTGGGGAATAAGGGCAAAGTCAGTGGAGATTTACCGAGAGGAAGGCTGGAGAGTGGAGTCTGGGAGGGGGTCCCAGATATTCATCTGTACTGGAGCTATACATGAATGCTGCTGGCTCCTGTGGTTTCGGTGCTTTCTTTTAAGGAGAATGGTTCTCTGAGCATTGGCCGGCCTCATGGACCCGCATGGACCTGTTATACAATCTGACCTTACTGGAGCCTTTACCAATTAGTGGCCGTTGAACTGTGGGGTGAGAGATTGCGCAACCGTTGTTTTTTTGGTCTGATAATATGAGTGTGGTGCAGGTGGTTAACAAGCTATCCACTAAATCCCCTCCGGTTGTGTCTTTACTGCGTTTTCTTGTACTTAGATGTTTGCAGTTAAATATATGGTTTAAGGCTAAGCATGTCCCTGGAGTTTCTAACAACATTGCTGATGCTCTCTCTCGTTCCTAGCTTGAGCACTTTCACTGCCTGGTTCCATCTGCATCCCTGCAGGGCCTTCCTTGTCCAACCTATTTGTGGAACCTCATTTTCGACGACTGCTAGACATCCTGCAGGCTTCTCTCTCCCCCAGCACATGGGCGTCATACTGCCGGGTCTGGGACGACTGGGTTTAGGTCTCCTGTGGTGAGTTCTGCATTACATCCCATCATGATCAACTTCTCGTCCTATTTTCTTATCTAGTGTATTTGCTCCAAAAGGGCTAGTTCGGCATTGTCCATCTTATCCTTCCAGTTTAGGCTCCTTGCCTGGGAGGATGTCACAAAAGAATTTCTGGAGCGGTGGGTATTACATGGTTGGAAGTGCATGCTCTTGATTCCCGATGTCCAGATGCTCCTCGACATCCTCACACTTGTGCTAGTGGTTTGTTTTTCAGATTTTGAGACCCTCCTGTTTCAGTTGGCCTTTTCCTGGGCATTCTTCAGTGCTTTCTGCATTGGGGAATTGGTTTCCAAATCTAGATGTTCTCCTGGTGGCATCAGATCTGAGGATTTGCTGCTCTCTGGGAACTGCTTCTCTATATTATTGCGGTATTCCAAAATGGACAAGCATGGTAAGGGAAAATGGGTAGTAAAGTATGCCTATGGAGGTTCATTTTACCTGGTTTTGCTTGCCTCTGGTTTTTTGTCTGGTGTCTCTGACCTTCCGCGTTCACTCTGATTCTTCCTCATTGAGTAGATTCCAATTTTTACAGATCTTTAATTTTTTGCTTAAAAAATTGGGCTTTCCCCCCACGTGCATTTATGACACACTCTTTTCGTATTGGCCACATCGGCTTCTAGCATGGGTTTCTCTGATACTGAGCTTCAGCATTTGGGTAGGTGGGAATCCTCTCACTTTTACTTTGTATGTTCATCCACACTTGTTGTCTTGATTACAGGCTGATGTTTTTTTTTTTGGGGGGGGGAGGTGAGCTCTAACGGCACAGGGAATCTTGTGACAATTGATGGCAAGATGAATGCAGTATGTTATCAGAAAGTACTGGCACACTATTTGCATTCTTCTGCATGAAAGGTGTGCATGGGATGCTCTTGGCCTTTGCAGCAGGACGATGACCCTAAGCACAAAGCCAAGCTGACCCTCCAGTGGTTGCAGCAGAAAAAGGTGAAGGTTCTGGAGTGGCCTTCACAGTCTCCTGACCTTAATATCATTTAGGCACTCTGGGGAGATCTCAAATGTGTGGTTCATGCAAGACGAACAAGGACTTTGCATGATCTGGAGGCATTTTGCCGAGATAAATGGGCAACTATACCACTTGCAAGAATTCGGGCCCTTATAGACAACTATTACAAAAGAATGTATGCTGCAATTGATGCTAAAGAGGCAATACATAGTATTAAGAACTAAGGGTATGCAGACTTTTGAGCATACGTCATTTCATTTGTTTACTTGTTGCCGTGTTTTCTTTCATGATTGTGCCATTCTGTTATGGTCTGCAGTAAAATATAAATCCCATAAGAAATAAAAGAATGTGTTTTGCCTGCTCACTCATGTTTTCTTTAAAAATAGCATATACTGTATACATTCTCCAAGGGAATGCAAACATTTGAGCACAACTGTATATAATGTTCAGTATATAGTGGGCTATTGAATATAGGTATTACATTTTCATCTTGACAATCAGGTATCACAACTGTCATAAAAAGAATCTCTAAATATACCAAAAACATTCTTAGAAGTAATTTATTTAGAAAGATAAATACATTTTAGTGGACTTATTCTTTTGAGACAATATTTGTGTAATCAGCATATTCCTAATAGGATATAGTGTACTTACATAAACTGCTGGTTTAGGTAAAAACCTTGTCAACTAAAGGAAGGACAGCTTTACCTGAATAGCACACAAGAACAAACTTGTTTTGGAATGGCAAAAAGTTAAAAAGTGTATTTATTGCAATAAGAATATTGGAATATAGTATAATATATATGCAAAAAGTATAATATCTTCTAAAACCTTCAGCACCGTTTCCAGACAGGTATCCAATTAACCAAATCCTACAAAGAGTGTTAGGCTGCCCATACATGGTTCAGTTTTTTGTTCAGCCAGTAACGAAAAAAATGGAACCAATTCCCCATTCGCACATTCGAGGTGGATGGGGGAAATCCCTATCTCTACTCTACTGTATTCTGACAGCGGGGAGACTTCTTGTCAGAATACCCAAACAGCGCTGCAGCCTATTGGCTACAGCTGCTGATTGAGTGGCTTTTATCTGACAGGGCAGTTGAACAGAGTTGATTGGTAGATTAACTTCTGTTTAACTGCAGTGGGCACACATAGATCAAAATTCAGCTGATCCCTGCTGAATTACTGCAGAATTGTCTGTGAATGACTATTAACAGTTATGTTTATAGCCCAATTCTAGGCTGATAACCTGAATTTGCATACATTAATTTAAAAGTTGTTTTATACTTTACTTTAAAAATGTAATTAAAATTTATGGTTATGTGATGACCATGGCTTCTCCTTGATTTTAGTGGTGGGCTTTAACAGTGCTCTGTGTGAACATTTTGACATAACAGCACTGTTCTATGACTACATTTCCCAACATGCAAATGAGTGAAATCATTCATTTCGAGCCAACTTTTGTTCTGACCAAATGTATCTACTCTGTAATTTATCTGTAATTTATCCATTGTTGCCATTCACGTACAAGCCATTTGTAATATAGAGACTGTGCCTCACTTATCCTAGTTCTCTAGGAAATCAAATCCTTCCCTATTTCAGCTAATACAGCTAGACCTACACCATGCTCTTATATTCCTGAACCCCCACTGCTTGTTCTTAGTTACACAGGGTACAATCAATATTACAAACAATACAACTTTGAATGACATTTTTCTTCAACTTCCAGCCTTGTTCTCTAAAGAATTGCTGGATCATGCGCTTTTTATGCTATTTACCTTGCCCACCACTTCAAATGATCCTTCATTTCATGTATTCTTTGAGCTTTTTTTTAATTTCTTTTTGTTTATGTGAACTCATTTGCTTCTCTCAAAAAGTGATATTATGACAACTTGTAAATTTGGAAAAAAGGCGCTTTGTAAGTATCTAAGATTTGTTTTCAGTAGCAAATACCCTTGATGTGAGCTGAAGCCTGCGACAATGTTAGTGTTTTGACACTTTGTTTATAGCCATATGTAATGAAAAAGACTGTATACTATATTAGTTTCCTGGTTTAACTTTCCCCTGAGAATAATTTGTTTTATTGGTGAATAGTTGTTTGCCCTGGAGGAAAATCACTGGTATAGTTTGCTTAATTTCAGTGTATTTCAAAGAATGAGCTGAACAAATTCTCAATTTTTAAAAGATCTCTTATGAATGCTTCACCAAGCTAGTTATTGAATTGTCCTTTACTTTGCAGCAATCATTAAGTTCACAGCCAAGAGAATATCCTTAATATTAAACTAATGTTATCTTCATTGGTTTAAAAATATATATAAAAAAGTTTGCTTTTTTATCACCATTAAAGTAACCATTTATAATACAGGACCCATATATTTAAGGTCCTGGAAAGTAAAGATACTGTAGAGGTAGAGTTATATAATTCCTCCTTATCTAGATTACATTTCTCCAATATATTATCTATGTAAAAAAAGAATGGCCTTTGTGTTAGACCTAAAAAGTAACACGAACCTGAACCTCTGTCAAATTTTAAAGAGGAACTGAACTCTGGAAGTTGTGCCAAGATAAAGACAGATTGAAAAACATTACAATTGTTTGTGGTGTATCTGCATCTGATTCCTTTCCATTACTAACCTATATGTCTTGTTCTGCACCTTGTCTCTGTTTGGATGCGACTATCTCGGTGGAAGTAGGGCCTTTGCTTCCTCATATCAGAGTCTCTGCATAGGGGAAGATTAGGACAGTTAGAAAATTGTACTTCAATTCTGTTTGCAAGCACGTTCGGTAATCAATCCATTTGCTGTCTTTTTTGTTCTTGTTGTTGAGCAGTACATCACAAACTATATTTTGATACAAGGCTTCCCTTTTAAAAGAGAAATAGCTTTTGTTTAAGGGAATGGGAATTTTTGGAGTTTTCATTTACTTGGGAAAAACTGTATATTGGATTTAATTTTATTAAATTGACTTTTCCTGAAGGCTCCATGTTAGCACAGTTGGGGTGAGGCCTCTGCCTGATCAGAACGTAACGCAATAACTTTTTGACCCATCTCAGTCTAGGTCAGTGTTTCTCAACTCCAGTCCTCATGGACCCCCAACAGGTCATGTTTTCAGGATTTCCCTCAGATGAAACAGCTGTGGTAATTACTAAGGCAGTGAAACTGATCAAATCACCTGTGCAAAATAATGGAAATCCTGAAAACATGACCTGTTGGGGATCCATGAGGACTGGAGTTGAGAAACACTGTTCTAGGTGTTCCTTTTTCTTCCTCCTGTAATCAGGACAGGTGGCGCCTCCCCTCCTAGCTGGTCTAATGGCTGGCTGTTTGTCCAGAATCGCTCTCAAATTTGGACGTGGTCCATGTACTCCTTTGCTAACAGCAGTTTGACCAGGGAGCCCGCTGCTGGTCCTCGGGGTGGCATAAGGCCATGGTGAAGTACTGCTGACTATAGGGTGTTACACCTGTGGGGGTTCCTTGGCGGCTTATGGCAGGGATAAAATGTTTTCATGGTGGCTGCTGGGAATGATGGTGGTGGATAGAGCTGTGGATACTGCTAAGGGGAGCAGTGCTGGTCTCCCCACTTCTTATCAGCTCCACTCGGTCAATGTGTCTGGGCCAGCATGGAGCGCACACTGCAGCCCGCTCTGAGCATGTGCAGGACCACTCGGCCAATCAGGAGAAGGGAGGCAGGGCCTGGCTTAAGGGAGCCAAAATTTAATTTAAAGATGCTTCTGGCTGAGGCATCTGGTTCCTATGTGACTGTGTGCTTCTGCAGCCTGCCTGTGCCTGCTATTCCCTCTCTCTCCTCCAGGTATGCATCGCACCTGCAAGGCTGTGCTCCTGTGGTTCTATCTGCTGTATTGCCCTGCCTCTTGCTCTTGGGTTTGTCTTTTTACAGTAGTGATAACATGCTTACCCCCTCTAAAGTCCAGCGTTCTCAGAGAAGGTGGGAGAAACATCGTCAGATGAGCATATTCTTTTTTTTGTTGTTTTTCAAGTCAATTACTAATTTTGTCTTTTTTTTGTCTGTGCTGCCCCAGATCCTCAGGTCTTGGTCATGATCTTTCCTGAATATCAGAATGAAGAAGCTTTAGAAAAGAGTAGGAGATGGTCACCTGCAACATTCCCGGAGAAGGACAGAGGTCTTGCATTCCCGTTCAGCCTCTTTGGGTCAGTACTCCCCATCATGATATGGCAGAGATTCACATCATTACCAACCCAGACCAGGAGGATGCTTGGAATTCCCTAGAAGAGCCATGCTGGACAAGACAGCTTGTGAGACTTGCTTCAAAGAAGCAACCAAACACCAAAGACCCAATAAGGCGGAGATGGTATCGCTAATGAAGCAGGCATTTGAGGAGGCGCTAAAGGCATTGAAGCTAACAGCTTCTTTTATGGTGGAGGCATCCATTGACCTAATTAAGATGTTGGCCAGGATCATGCTTAATGCAGTAACAGCCAGAAGAGCCCTATGGCTGAGGCCCTGGGTGGTGGTCCCAGCCTCCAAACAAGATACCGTTTGAAGGGCAGTCCCTGTTTGGAAATAAATTAGACACTGTCATCACAAAAACCACAGGGGGAAGGTGGGGTTTATTTCCCAGGATCAGAGGCTGCTTTGCAGAAGAGGTGCAGCACACAAAAATTTGGCAAGGACCAAAGGTAGAGATGCTAAGTCTTACAGGCCAAGGAGAGAATTTCATTGTCAATGGTCTAACCACAAGTCGAAGAGACCAACTTCGTCTCTGGGACAAGAATCCCAGAAGTCTTTTTGCTTATCTGCCAGCTCACACTTGTTGGGTGGAAACCAGATTATGCAAGTTCCAGCAGGTATGGGCACAAGAGGTAAATGAGCCTTGGGTAGTTTCTACTATCCGGGTCGGTCAAGCTTGGAAATTCCTGAGGCACCCCGCAGAATCTTTGTCCCAACAAAATTACCTTTGGCAAGAGAAAAGCAAGATGTTTTATGGGAATACATATAAACCCTCCTCATTCAGGAAGTGATAGTTTCAGTACCCCAGCAAGAACATTTTTTCTGGAATATACTTGCCTCTATTAATAGTGCAGAAAAAGTCGGGAGCGTGGAGACCGGTGACAGACCTCAGGAGTTTCAACATGTATATCAAGAAAGACAGATTCAAAATGGAATCAGGGGATTGGCTTCTATCAGTGGACCTCAAGGATGTGTATTGCCATGTACCAGTAGCCCCAGTCTGCTAGAAATATCTGCAGTTTGCGGTATGGCAGTTCCACTTCCAGTTGGTATGCCTACCCTTTGGGCTGACCACATCACCCACAGTATTCACTAAGATTCTTCTGGCCCTAGTGGTGTACCTGAGGTCACAGGGAGTGCGAATATATCACTACTTGGACGAAATTCTGCTCCTGAATCAAGACACAGAGATGCTTTTGTCACACCTGAAGTTAACCATGGAGACACGAGAGAACTTCAGATGGTTAATCTACCGGCAGAAGAGTCACCTTGTACCAACCCAGAACCTGGTGTAGCTAGGCGCAGAAGTGAACACTCAGGCAACATGAGTGGCGTTACCGGAGGACAAGATGTCATGCATCCTGAACACAATGTCAATAGCCCAGAAGAGGCTCTACCTTCCTGCAATAGAATGTATGCAGCTGTTAGCTATTATGACTTCGGCTATTCCAATGGTCAAATGGGCACAATGGAATTCACGTCCCCTTCAGGTGGGAGATTGGAGGATCTTGGGCAGAAGATACAAATCACTTCCCAGATGAGATTTGAAGTACTCCTGGCTTTCAAAAGGTTAATTCAGGGTGAAGCTGGACAATACAATGGCAGTAGCCTACATACGCAGACAGGGGGGCACCCGCAGTATACACCTCCTGAGAGAGGTTAATCCAATTATGGAATGGGCCCAAGCCAACTTACAACTGCTAAAAGCAATGTATGTGCCCGGTCGCTTGATACCCAGGCGGATTATCTATCCAGAACGAGTTTGGACAACGAGTGGGTCCTTTCACCGAATGTTTTTCGGAGTCTAGTGGCATGGGCTTTTCTGCTGGAAATAGACCTGTTTACCTCCCCAGAGTATATCAAATTACCTTGTTTTTTTCTCCAGGATCAGTCACCCACAAGCTATGTGGGTGGATGTGTTGAAAGTGGCATGGAATTTCAAGACTGCGTATGCCTTCTCTCCAATTCCAATGGTTCTCAGCTTGCTGCACAGAATACACCAGGAGAGGGAGATGATGCTGTCAGTAATACTAGATTGCCCAAAGAGACCCTGGTACCCGCTACTCCATTTATTGAACATCAGAAAACCATACCCTCTGTCAACGACACCGGATCTGCTCATGCAGAGACCCATTCTGCACCTCGCTCCGGAGAAACTCAGGCTGATGGTCTGGGTTTTGAAAGGCAAAGCCTGATCAATCTAGGATGCTTGACTAAGGTCACAGATACCTTGATGAGAGCCAGAAAGGACAGCACCAATACAGCCTATAGCAGGATATGGAGCAAGTTCGTGGAATTTGCAAACAGGCATGGCTTTGCACCAGATACCCTGAGAGTCTGCCATTTTTTGGAATTCCTCCAGGTTTAGTGGTTCAGTTCTTTAAGGAGGCTATCCGCCAAAGACCATCCAAGCCTCTGATTTTCTGGAAATGGGACTTGCCACTGGTGCTGGCCTTCCACACATCACACACCTTCAGTCATCCTGTCTCACTATGGCATCTTACTCTGAAAACAGCATTTCTTGTGGCGATAACATTAGCCAGAAGAGTTTCAGAACTAGCAGCTTTAGGGTTTAAAGAACCGTTTCTTTCGTTCTTTCTGGATAGGGTCGTGCTTAGACCAATGCTAGGATTCTACCCAAAGTTGCCTCCAGGTTGCACATGACGCAAGATATTACACTCCCGATGCTTCTTTCGGAACATTCCCAGAAGTCCATTGATTGGGCACTCATTGGAAGACACTACTTCCAAGCTCAGGAAGTCAGATCATCTTTTCACCATCCCTAACAGAAAGACTCGAGAACTTCTAGTAGAGTAATCTCTACATGGTTGGTCAAGACCATCTCTTTAGCTTACAGAATGAGAGGGTTGCCTGTGCCCGAGGAGGTCACAGCACATTCCGCTAGAGAGGTTTAAACTCAAGGGCAGCACTGAGCTGAGTTTCCCTGGAAACAATCTGCAAAGCGACTACATGGTCTTCTGTTCATACCTTCATGGCTCATTATTGTATAGAACCTGTGGCCTTGACTACTGCTGATTTTGGCAGGGGTGTCTTGGCCTCTGCTTCCGGTCTAAATTAAATTGGTTTTGCATTACCCTCTCATGTGTAGCTAGTTAAATCCCAGCTGTGCTGACATGGAGCCATCAGGAAAACGGAAATTGAATTCCAATACTTACCGTAATTTTCCTTTATTGACGAGCTCCATGGCAGAACAAAACCCATCCAGTTTAGTAGTACGAGTTACGGAACGCCTAGGCTGAGGTGGTACAAAAATGTATTGAGTTACGTCATGATCAGGCAGGGGGTGGGCAGGGCCTCACCCCAGCTGTGCTGCCATGGAGCTCATCAGGAATGGAAAATTCTGGTAAGTATTTTAATTCATCTTTCTGTTTTTTACCGCAAGGCTTCCCATCCTTTTGTTTCATGGGGTATTATTTGATTATTTTTTCTATTTATTTTGAGACATATTGATTTTTACTATCTGTTCATAGAAAATGATATTTTTTTAAGATTAAACTGTTTTTTTGTTTGTTGAAAGGATGGTAGGGTTAGTGTTTTTATTTTTGGGAGATTTCTTGATTTTTATTTTATGCTGATATGACCTTTTTTTAAAGTGAAAGTTCACCTTTAGTAACTTTTTACAAAATGCCAATTCAGATCCCAGCAGTCCTCATTTTAAAATGCAAATGTACACAGTTTAATTGACTGGAGCAGAAACAATAGGGTGTGCACTTGTAGAATTCAGTCCACCCTGAAAATGGCAAGACAGTAGGGGATCAAGCTTCCAGAAGTATCTTAAAAAGCTGATCCTGCTTTTCTTTACATATGCAGATATGGGGCACCTCTTCACAGAAAATCTCAATCCCCCTACATCTTACCATTTGCAGGATAGGCTTGACGCTACAAGTGCCTAGTCTTAGTCACCAAGATCAGCCACTGCAACTAGAGAAGGAGAGAACTCACAGCATATACATGCAATTTGAATGGGCTGGAGAGAATGCTAGGTGGTTTTTTCAAAGGTAAGACTGACATTTTCAACTTTAGACTCAGCAAGTAGGAATGTGGTTCAGGTTCAGGACAGTACAGAGTTTGCACCAAACCTTGCCTTGTTGTGGTTAGCGGACCAAGCTAACTATTTCGGATGTTTGCCCTGTTCGCCTGTTGAACCTCCTGCTGCTACTGCAGTAAGAAATCAATATTCATTTATTAATGTTCACTAGAATTCTTCTTTTGCGGTGAACAATTGTCTGGAATGGAAGTTTTGGTGGATCGGTGTATTTTTTTCTTTTTGGCAGGTTGTTAAGCATCTCTGATCATTGCAATTGATGTGGATCTACATCACTGGATTCATTGATTAATTGATTGATTAATGGCTAATGAATTTATATCATGGGACTTATCTTAAAGGAGTTCTATAGTCACAACATATATTTTTTTCATTACATCAACATTGTAATAGCTATAATAATGGTAGAAGTCTTATGCGCTGCCAGACAGAACCACATATAAACCTAAGAAACTGCCAATACAGTAAAAAAAAAAGTAAAGGAAAGCTGCAAGCACCCATTAAGTGTTCCATCACTACAAAACTTTTTAGTAGGGATATAGTGCTGTGTTAACAAATACGTTCAATCAATACTGTACATATGAAGGTATCAAGTATAAATATATAACATCCTCAAGCAATCAACAATATATGCATAAATGGGGTCAGTGTATATTCCTCTAAAATATCTAGTGTGAATTAGGTCCACATATAGAAACACCTTTAAAAACAGGTTATATAAAATATGTGACCAATAATAAACAGTGGAAAGAAATGATATATATAATATTTCCCTAAAATAAAATTGTAATAGCTATATAAACAATAGTTATTTTAGTAATAAATAAGCAATCCAATATAAGCTTAAAATCTCCTATTATTTTTATGAGCTTCCTCTTTGTTGGCTACCTCTACAATTTATTGGATTCCATGCGTGCTTTGCAGCTTCTCCTCTGCAATTTCTTTTCAATTTCTAAGGACTACATATCCTATGGAACCTTGCTGCCTGCAAACTGTATATTCCTGTAAAGACTCTGTTTCCTGAAACTCTCCTTCTCTTCACTTCTGTAGGCAAACTCCATGCATTCTGTACCTACTCACAGGGCACGGTGACTATGTGTCACAGAATTCAAGGAAGTAAACATGTAGGATTTTTCTGAGTACGTTTACAAGCTTAAAGATATTCAGTTTAATAAGAGAATACAATAAATAATTGAATTACAAGGTAGGAATTAATAAATTGATTTTAATTTTGACAATAGATAAGCTTTATTAAAGAGGTTTTGTCATGGTGTTTATTTACTATTTGATCTTTTTTTGCAAATAAGTAACCAGGGGTACAATGTACTTCTTACTCATTGGCTTATAGGGATGGGGCATTGATATTTTAATAAGCCTCCTGCCTGCACACCTCCACAACTACTGATCCAGGATTGTGAGGTAGGGGCCCTTGCTCTAAACAACACGCAGACAGACTGCTGCTTTGCCATGCAAGGTCTTCTCTCCATGCTGATGGCATGTGACCTGTTATGGTCTGGAGGGAGGGGGGTGCATTCTTTCCCCCATCCTTCTTTGCTAGCCACGGTGCATACTCCTATAATGGACTTGTTGGATACTCAGGAGGACACAACACTTTTTTTGTTTTGTATAGGTTCAAACTTAGAATACAAACCAGACTCTCATCAAGGATAAAGGTCTGCTATATAGGCTTAAGGGGGAACCCTACTTTCTTTTTAACCTGCCATTGGTTTTTTCGATGCACTTGCTACAAAGGCTTATAAAGACATGCTGCACATCTGGTAAGCCTTTGTAGTAGGCTTCACCCGAACAGGGAGATGATAGGCATTTTTGATTCAGAAATAAAAATTACACTTGATTTTGGCAGAGACACAAGGCAGATATCTCACTGAGACATACTGCACAACCTGAAAGCCATTTTAATAGGCGTTAAGAGGGTGACACAAGGCCTTTTTTAATCCAGAAATAAAAATTACAGTGGAGAACAAAGCAGAAAAATTACAGAGACATACTACACATCTTGTAAGCCTTTGTAGTAGGATTAATTTAAAGAGGGAGAGTTAAGACATTTTCAATCCAGGAATATCAATTATACTTTCATAAATTTTATAGCATTGCAGTACATTATGCCAAAGACACAAAGTAGACATATTGTACAGTCAGCATTGGACCACTCAGCTTGCATCTTTTCATCCAAATATTGTCCACACTTCATAAAAAACATTTAAGCTGTTGAAATAAGCCACATTTTAAGCTAGAAACCCGCAGGATCCCTCAAATCCTAATAGCTTGTACATGCATTTATCTATCAGGTGCTCAAGAGGTGTAGCCACATATTAACACTAGAAATTCTGGAGGAACCCTCTGCACGCTGTGAATTATTCCAACAAACGTTGCAATAAAAATAGAGATTTTTGTTCACACATATTGCAATACATGTTTAAGTTGGCCTACTGTGTCAAAGCAATCCCTCTATGGCCAGTCCTACTCTGTTCTTTAAGCTACATTTTAAGCTAGGCAGAAAGCATTCAGCTGTACAAGCAAAATATATACAACCACATCCCATTTTAGTATTGGAGCAACAAAATATTTTTTTTTTAAAGAATACAACAGGATTAATATGCTATGCAATGCATACATAATATTTCTACAATTTCTTTTGGACCTGTTTCTTTAAATCACATCCAGATATATCTTGTAAAGCCCCCAAAAAGGTATAATTTATATTTCTCAGATTCTAATGGAAATAATACGCCACACCCAGCATATGTAGTACAGTATTTCTGCAATTTCTTGTAGACCACATTGGTTAAACTGCATCTCCATTTGTGCATGGAAGAATAAAACTAGTACATGTTTTTATTTTTCTGATTGTAATAGACATAGGATGACATACATAACATATGTAACAATTCTACATTTACTTTTAGACTTCATTGTCTAAACCATGGTTTTATTTCATGTGGGAGTTTCTAAAAATGTGTAGTTTATCATTAAAATGGAAGAAACATAGTACACACTGCATAGGTAATACATTTCTAGGAAGTCTGAAATAGAACTAAATCCCATGCAGCTTTTGAGGACAGAGAACATAGCAAAGTGTTTATTTTTCACTTAAAAAAAAACATAAGGAATAGTGCACACACTGCATAGACTATATTGCAAAAATCAATTTTTGCCTTCATTTTGGAAATGGCAGGATGCATGCATTTTTGCATGAAAATAAAATAAATAATTCAGTAACTCCATAAACCTTATTTAAGCTATTTAGTTAGGCTGCATTTTCAACAGGGGAGACCACGTTTAGCTTTTTAGTTAAGCTGCATTTTCAACAGGAGAGACCACATTTAGATTTAAATCAACTTTTGAGTGTATTTTTTCCTCAGAAAAAAAACAAATAATAGTCCTGATTCATACTACATTAATTAAAAAGTGCCTGCTCTTTAAGCAGGAGAGAAATCAGGCAGTTTGAAAGCAAAACTTTGACATGGACATTAGAGTTTATTATGTAACCCAAAAATCAAGTCAGCAAAATACTTAAAAAACCATACATGTTTACCAGCCCAAAGTAGAGACACTAGGCAGGTCTTAGGGTAAAAAATTCAGAGACAATAGCAACAAATATTCTGGGTTAATGGAACACAGGACTAGGCTGAAAAAGATGAGATAAAGAGCATGATTGTTAGAAAAGGAATATCCAGGTACACAGACACCCTGGATTGAGGAGCTCTGCCTATGGCCTGATCGCAGGTGCGTGTGCACGAAGGAACTTTCATGCATGAACGAATACACATGCACAAGTTTACGCACATGCACGAGTGCGCATTGGCACCATAGGCGCTATTCAGGCTGCACTGTGTCATTGCATCCTTGCCGTTTGGTCTACTACGTTCCCTGAAGCATCTGATACCTGTTCCTGTGTTGACTTCCCGATACTGACTCGATCTGCCTCTGACCCTGCCTGAATGCTGCATGTACTGACCTCTGGCTTGTCTCTGGATTTCATCTTTGCCTGCTCCTTCTGTTTATCCGCCCTTCTACCTACTATTACTGACCCTGGCCTGTCTTTGACTTTTCTTCTGCCTGCTGTATTGTACTCTGATTTGCCTGTCAGTTGCTGACCAGGACTGCCTGACCCTGCTCTCTTGCATCTAAACATGCTGTCTTGTGCCTGCCTTCTGTTCCAGTCTTCCACCAGCATAGCCTGCTCAATAATTATGCACCGTCACTTATATCCACTCTGAGCTCAGGTGCTCCTGTCACTTTATCAGGGCTCCTGAGCCAGAGGTGTAAGAGAAGCCTACTTCCACATGTCAGGCTCCACCACCAGGTACGTTACAATGATTTTGCCTGCATCAAGAACTATAATGTTTTCAACATGTAAGCAGTTGCCTAAACTAGGTGTGGCACCTTGAAATCGCTGAAGAATAGGACTAGAGCCATAGAAGCAGATGGAAAACCTAAATCAGTGGCAGAAGATGGCAATGTTGACAGAAGATGTTAATGGGTGGCAGACCAGCAGCAGTTTCAGGAGATGGTAATGGTGGCAGGAGATGGTAATGGATGGCAGGCTTGCAGCCGTATCAGATAATAGTAATGGTAGCAGGAGATGGTAAGAGTGACAGACTAGCAATAGTGGCACAAGATGGTAATGGTGACAGTCCAGCAATGATGGCAGGAGGTGGTAGGGGTGAAAGACTAGTAACCCCTATCAGAAGGTGGCAAGGGTGGCAGGCCAGCAGTAGTAGTAAAGAATGATGATCCTGGTATCCTTTTTTTGAGGTCACATTCAAATAAAAATGTAATTGTTAACAATAGTTTCAAGGGTTTGGTACTCATCACTGATCATTTTTATAAAGATGAGCCAGTCAACAGTGTCTGGGGACAGGGGGATTGTCTGTTCTGAAAAGACACTGGCCACAGGACAGCTCAGCAGCTTGATTGCATGCTTGGCACTCTCAGGCCATTGGTTTATCCTCAATAACCAGTAGCCAAGTGGGTCATCCATTGTGAGAGTATCCACATCTGCCCTTGACCCAAGTAATTACTGATTACATAGGTTATGAGCTATCTGTGACTGCTCCCAAAAGCCAGGCCTGGGCAATGCATCACGCAAGAAGACCTAAAAGTTTTATTTAGGCAGCCACTGCAACCTCTGCTCTTTCTTTTAGCATGGGTGCTTGAGGCACATTGGCCATGAAAGGAGATTCTGCCATTCTCTGGAAACATGATTAAGAGGATAATCTGCAGCACTTTTTGCAGATGGCACATTTTTTGCTCCCTCTGTGTTGGCAGGATGAGCTCTGGCATTTTACCATCATACCATGAATCCAAAGGGTGGCCAACCACCAATGGTCCCTCTACTTGATGGCCTAAATCTTGTATTCCTTGCATAGGCATTGCAGTAATCATGATAATAAAATTCAGTTTTACTCAAATTAGTTGATGCAAAAATGAACACACCCCACAACAAAAGACTACTTTATCTAGTATATTGTATGACCTCCATGATTTGTAAGGACAGCACCAAGTCTTCTAGGCATGGGATGAAGAAGTTGGAGACATATTTCAACATCTATCTTTTTTCCATTCTTCAAGAATTACCGCTTTTAGAGCCTGGATGCTGGATGGAGAGTGATGCTCAACTTGTCTTTTCAGAATTCCCCATAAGTGTTTGATTTGGTTTAGATCAGGAGACATACTTGGCCACTGAATCACTTTCACCCCATTCTTCCTCAGAAATTAGGTAAAATAACATATAAGTGGAAACAGCGCCAAAAATAAACCAAATTATATAAAGCTTCTAAACCTCACCCCTTAAAAAAAAGTTGCAATTTAAATCAAAAAAAGGTAGCGCTATTTAAAAAAAAATCAACAACTTATAACGTGACATAAATAAACATTGGACGCAAAAAAAAAAATGTCTCTGTTTTCTTTCAAACAATGTGAAAAAAGTCCATCACCAACAAAAGTGTACCAATCCACCACCAGTAGAAATGAATGAACTCACCAGAGCATATTGCTAGTCATATTATAAACCAGCAATTGCACTTTTGCTTTGGGAGCAATACTCTGCAGACAGGCACAGCAGCAAATGGACTCTCCAGTATATTCACTCTCAGCTAGTGGAGCAATACTCTGCAGGAAGGGAAACCCCAGACAGCCAGACTCTCCTAATATATCGTTTTGGTAGCAATGCTCTGCAGGCATGGGAACTCGGCAGCAAGATTCTAAAAAAAAAAAACACTCCAATTCTCTAACACAGGTTCGAGGGGGAAGAGAAAACAAAGCAGGCGACAGTGTAATACAGTATGGTACATTTATTATTTTAAAAACACATCTGATCCACTCACATGGTAAAGTGTCTAGCCAACACTAGCAAAAAACACATCGCATTGAAATCATCACAAAAACCGGAGATTCCAGCTGCTTACGAAATGTAGTAACATCAGTTTGAAACACCACCCTACGTGTTTCGTCATTTGACGTCTTCACGGAGCGGAAGGGTGAACGTCACTACATACACAGCCTAGCAATTTATACCCCACTTGAACAAGGAACAAATTACTGGCATACATGCTTAACAATTATATTCTTAAGCCAAAATACCTTTAAACTGCAATATCAATAAAACAATATAATAATTATAGCATAAAAAACTGGAAACATACTCGGTTTGGGCATTACATTCTATTATACGCCCTTAAAGGGTCAGTGTCTTAAAGTGGAATTCCAACATTCCAATTTTTATAAATAAAGATAATCATCTAATATGAGAATTATCAACTCTAAAAGGACTAATATCATAAAGCGGAACTCTAATATTCCAAATATTACTGACAAAAACCATAGCCAATAATTACATCAGTATATTTAGAAATCTGTGAGGAAGCAATTAAGATCAATGTCAATATTTAGCCCTTGTGGTCTTAAGGTATCCAAGTTATAGATCCAAAATGTCTCTCTTTTGGAGACTTCTTTTAACATATCACTCCCTCTCCAATGCTGGTCAATTTTATCAATACCCCAAAAAGTCAGCAAATTTGGATTACAATTATGGTACCGTTTAAAGTGTCTGGAGACACTATGTTTATCAAATCCTTTTTTAAGATTATTTATTTGTTCTTCTATTCTTGTTTTCAAAGCTCTAACTGTTCTTCCAACGTACTTGAAGTGACAGGGACATTCTAACATGTAAACTACATGCGTAGAATCACAAGATATTAATGACTTAATTTTTTACTCTCGGTTAGTTGAAGTAGATCTAAATTGTTTTACCACTCTTTTTCTGTTTTTTGAAGTATTTTTACGTCTTACATTTATTACAATGGTAAAATCCTTCTAATCTAGGAAATAGACTCATTCATTTTGGTGGAACTATATTATGCATAATTTTTGTTCTAAGAGATTTATTTTTCTATACACAAAATTCAGTTTATTTGGAATAATATTCCTCAAAACGTCATCCCTCATTAATATAGGCCAATATTTTTTTTTTACTTTTTCTATATCTTTGTATTGGGCATTGAAATCTGTAATTTGTTTATTTATTTATTTCAGGTACTTATATAGCGCCATCAATTTATGCGCTTTACATATATATTGTACATTCACATCAGTCCCTAATCCTCAAGGGGTGTACAATCTAAGGTCCATTACTCACATTCATACATACACATACTAGGGACAATTTAGACAGGAGCCAATTAACCTACCAGCATGTCTTTGGAGTGTGGGAGGAAACCCACGCAGGCACAAATAAACATAACTCCTTTTTTATGTTATTATTATTATTCTTTCTCTCTAATAAAGAGTCTATGCTTTTTACTTGATCTCTCTCCTTATTCAAAAAGGCTTCATTATATCCTTTCTCAATAAATCTCTTTATTAATAAATCAGTTTGTGTCAAAAAATCAGTTTCTAAATTACAATTCCTCTTAATTCGAGTAAACTGACTCCTGGGTGTACTGTAAAGCCATCACGGATGATGACAGCTAGATACTGGTATGTAGCTGTTCCTGTCTACTTCTTTAAAAAAAGTCCTAGTATAAATTTGGCCTTCAAATTTAAATAAGGTCAAATCTAGAAAATCAATTTGATTGAAATTACTCATCATGGTAAACTTTAAAACATAATCGTTGATATTCATGGATTCTGAGAAGAGATTTAACTCCTCCTCGGTACCCTTCCACACTATTATAATATCATCAATGTACCTCTTGTATAATACCATCTCTGGCCACTTAACCACTTGACCTCCAGAGGATTTACCCCCCTTAATGACCAGGCCTCTTTTTGCTACTCGGCGCTGCACTAATTCAACTGATAATTGCGCGGTCATGCAATGCTACACCCAAACAAAATTTACGTCCTTTTTTTCACACAAATAGAGCTTTCTTTCAGTGTAATTTGATCACCTGTGCGCTTTTTATTTTTCACGCTATAAACAAAAGAAGGCCAAAAATTTTGAAGAAAAACAATATTTTTTACTTTCAGCTATAAAAAATATATAGTAAACTCAAAGTTGGTTATAAATTTAGGCAAAAATGTATTCTGCTACATGTTTTTGGTAAACAAAATCCCAGTAAGTGTATATTGATTGCTTTGTGTGGAAGTTATAGCGTCTACAAACTATGGTATAAATACCGCAATTTACGCCATTTTTCTGCTATACAGCGCTGCGCTAGTTTAACAGACAATTGTGCGGTCATGCAATATGATACATAAATGAAACTTACAAACAAAATTTACGTCCTTTTTTTCCCCACAAATTGAGCTTTCTTTTGGTGGTATTTGATTGCCTGTGCGGTTTTTATTTTTTGCGCTATAAAAAAAGGCTGACAATTTTGAGGAAAAAAAAACAATATTTTGGACTTTTTGCTATAAAACATGTCCAGTAAAAAAAATGCAAAAATCAAATTTAGTCATAAATTTCTGCCAAAATGCATTCTGCGACATGTCTTTTCTAAAAAAAAAAACAATACGTGTAAATTAATTGGTTTACGTGAAAGTTATAGCGTTTACAAATGGCGGGAAAGATACTGGGATTTTTAGTTTTTTTTTTATACTAACAATGGCGGCGATCAGCGAAGTATGGCGGCGTTCATGGACTTATGGCAGCGACCAGCGACTTATGGCGGGACTGCGGCGGACATTCTGACATTGGGGGGTACTGACTTGGGGTCACTGACATCCCCAAAAACACTAATACAGTGATCAGTGCAAAAAAAAAAACATTGACACTGTATTAATGGCAATGGGGAGGAAGGGGTTAACTTTATTTTGCAGGGAAGGATTATAGGAGTGAGGGGAGTGTTTTACTAGGGGGCGGGGGTGTGGACGGGACAAGGCTGATCGAGAAAGAGAAACTGTTCTTTCTCGATCAGCTCATCCTCGAGCTGACAGGGAAGTGACAGACAGCACAGCTACTGCAGCTGTGCTGTCTGTCACTGTTTGCCGCCGATCGCCGGGAGATAGCCGCTAAGGACCGGCTGTGACCCAGCGACTCACATCTGCGGCGGTGATCGGCAGGACAGATAGGGCGGCGGCGCGCCTCACGCGCGCCTCCTATTTGTTTACAAAACACACGTATTAAAACGTGGTTTTGCCTGCCAGTGCCGCCCCGCCGCCGTATATCTACAGTGGCTGGGCGGCAAGTGGTTAATATAAATAAATTCCTCCTCCTTATTATAAATTATTATTATAAATAAATTCTTCCTCCCGTTTCGCCATCACCAAATTGGCAACACTTGGTTCCCATAGCCACCCCCTTACACTGTTGGTAAAAGGTTTTATTATACCAAAAGAAATTGTTCTTCATTGCAAATTCCAATAATTCAATATTAAATTCCCTATGAGCCTTTTTGAGTTTTGTTTTATATTTCAATGCCCAATAAACTGCTTTAATACTATCATCCTGATCAATACTCGTATACAATGACTCAACGACTATTGTTACTAATAGAAAATTTTCCACATTTTTCAAAGACTTCAGATGTTTTATCAAATCTCTGCTGTCTTTTTAAAAAAATTCATTTTTTATCACACTTTCTTGTAGAAAGTGGTCAATGTACTCTCCAATTCTCGCAAAAATGGAGTTTATACCACTTACAATAGGCCTACCTGGTGGTTTACTTCTATGCTTATGTAATTTAGGCAGATAGTAAATACTGGGAATTCTGGGGGTTTTTAGCAGCAAATATCTAGTTTCTTTTTTATTGAGAACTCCCATATCTATTCCTTTTTTAATAATCTTTTTTAATTGATTTTTATGGGTTCTAGTAGGATTTTTATTTAATAATTTATTTAATAATTTATAGGTATCCTTTATATTTAATAATCTCTCCATCTCGTTTTAATAATCTATTTTTTTAGCACTACTATACTCCCCACTTTATCTGCAGCTCTAATCACCACATTTTTCTTTTGTTCTAATGTGGGCTTCACCCACCAGCCCTGACTGTTCCGCTGAAGGAGCCTAGCTGTGAGTATGCCCAATCCTCAGGTGAGCCAGTAGAAAGTGTTAATGGTGGGGGGATAGATTGGGAGTCTCCCTGGCTGCTGGCATAATTCCATCCCTTAGAAATTGAACAGGAAGATTGGTCTGCAGAGGAGAATGTGACGGGGGGGGGGCACTACAGAGGACCTGGACTCACTGACTGGACCGTCAGAAGAACCTTACACACCAGACTTTGCTCGACGTTTCTGCAGGTCAGAACCTTTCAGGATACCTAGTCCCAAGCCCCACCACCAAAATTCTCCTCACCATGGCCTAGAGCCAAGGCTAAGCATACTGATTTGCAAAAATGGATCATCTGCTCTCCTCAGTCCTGTGTGCAGCCAGGATTAGGGGACAAATAGTTCCTTCCCCATTTTTTCCCCCTTCAGAGAGAGGTACAGAAGAGAGTAGCTTTGGAGTAGGGATTGGACTACCCTTATGTCCCTCAGGAAGTCAGGAACACAATTGAGGAGTCCAGAGCTTAATGGGAGGAGGACTTGATCTGGGACCACATGCATATCCCCAGACACTTGAGAGGGCCTCATCTTGAAGAAGCCTAGGCCTGCTTGCAGGACATTAAACAAGAGGAGATCGGGTGGTATTTACAGAACCAGGTGGTAGTTGTTAAAGCTGGCCAGCCTAACTGTAGCTACTCTGTGGCTGCCTGAAACCCGAAGGCACTGTGGTGAGATTGCTGAGCCCTTGGAAGTACTACTAGGACTGATGCAGGATCTCAGTCTAGTAGGCCTTTGTGTCACTTACATTGCGGACTCCACTCTAACACTCAGATGTGCTGGTGTCAGGAATGGACTGGCCAGCAATGGTGGGACTCACTTGCCTTATGGGCTGCAGTACCAGGGCTGGCCAGCGGGTGCTCCCAGCAATCAGAGACTCAACCTTGCAGCCAGTCAAACACCTGGAACTGATTATACTGGTGTATTTAAGGGATGGCCAGACCTGCAGACTCTGCCTTGGTGTGTGTTTTTCCTGGGCCCTGTATCCTGTTCCTGCATCCTGTTCCTGTTCCTGTCTTGTTCCTGACCCTGCCTGATCTGACCTCTGCTGACTTCTCCTGCTCTGACCCCGGCTCGTTCCTGACCATCCCTCTGCCTGACCCTCTGTACCACGCTGCCCGCTACCTGCTGAACCTGGCTTGTGACCCCGACCATTCTCTGCTTGCTCCTCCTGTACCTACCTGCCCGATTGATATTGACCCGGCCTGCCTGACGACGCTTGCATTGTATGTACTGTTATCTGTGGGTGGTTTGGTTTGGTTCGTTTGCACTGTGTTATGTTTTAGTATTGCACTGCGTTTATGTTTGTATTGTTAGTGTTAATAAATGATATTGTTTATAACATATCTGAAGTCTGCGTTTCCCTGCGTCAGTCACACACCTCTGGTCATACCCGGGAGCCCTGACAGCTGGTTTGGTATTATTTGCTAGGAGACTGCTCAGTCCCCATTACATTCTTAGGAGAGGCCCCTCCTTGATTTATATATGAACTCAAAGTATTGCTGAAGTGCCATAACTAGTTAATTAGCCAGTGTCAAGGCAAAGTCATATGTTTCGTTGCTATTGTCTTTTTCCCTACTGTTTGAAGGTCACCCAAGATGGCTGCCTTTCCTGCTGGGAGTACAGAAGACCTTAATTAAGTTTGTGCAGGGTTTTCCTTGAGGGGAAGGCAATTCATGGTTTGTTCACATGCACATAAATTATTGTGTATAAATTTGAAATTTTGTTTTCACTATTAGCTGCAGAGAGGTGTAGCTAGGGTGTACTGTAATTTATTTGTAAATATTGTATTCCCTTTCCCAGTTTTTGTACTCTTTTCCCCCCTCCCCTTTCTCTTTATGGGATTCCCTGCTCCTGGGTTCAGGAGCCATTTTGTTTTTTGCTCCCCAGCCAATGAGGAGTGGGGAGTGAATATAGCACCCTCAAAGTTAGCTAGGGGAAGTTAGAATCCTGATTGTTAGAAAAGAGGGCTGATGCAAGCCTGTAAAAAGATGCATGTTGCCTTGTTGTGCAGGGCAATAGGGGGGCCCAAATCTTCAGCAACTCCTAAGGGCTTAGTGCTACACGGGATAACTTGGAAACCAGTGATGACAGGATAATTGCATTCAGCATAAATCATAGGAAAAGGAGACACAGGGGTAGTACAAGAACAGTAAATTTCAAAAGAGTCAACTTTTCTAAACTGCGCTCAATACTGCAAGATATGAAATGGGACACAATCCTAGAAACACTGAGGAAAAATGGGAGTACTTTAGGAACATAATAAATAAAGGTATCATCCAGTGTATTCCAATGGGCAACAAAGAGCTAAGATTAAACCTGGGTGGCTAAACTTTAATGTAAACAGACAGATTAAAGACAAAAAAATGCCTTTAAAAAAATATAATGTAGAGGGGTCATTATCAGCATTCCAATATTACAAGGGATGCAATAAGAAGTGTAAGAATGCCATCAGGACAGCTAAGATAGACCACGAGAGACACATAGAGGAGGAAAGTAAAAAAAAATCCCCCAAAATATGTTATTTAAATACATTAATATAAAAAAGCAAGGTCAGAACAGATTGGCCCCATAAAGGATGATGAAGGGAAGTTGGTTACAAAGGACAAGGAGAAGGCTTGTGCTAAATATATTCTTTTCATCAGTTCTTACTAGGAAAATGAGGGGTATAGCAATCAAGACTGTACTACTAGTAATACAGTGGCTTACAGAACACTGTGTCCAATGCAAATAAATCACAAGGACCAGATAGTTTACACTTGAGAGTCCTCAGAGAACTCAGTCAAGTAATAGCCAGACCGCTATTCCTAATTTTTATGGACAGCTTACTGACAGGAATTGTGCCTGTGGATTGCCGAAGGGCCAAAGTGGTACCAATATTTTAAAAAGGGCAAAGATATATTCCTGGAAACTAGAGGCCAGTCAGTCTAACATCAATAGTATGTAAACTATTGGAGGGGATTATAAGGGACTATGGGCAGCACAGTGGCTAAATGGTTAGCACTTCCGTCTGGCAGTACTAGGGTCGTTGGTTCGAATCTCAACCATGGCACCACCTGCCTGGAGTTTGCATGATCTCCCTGTGCCTGAATGGGTTTCCTCCAGGTACTCCAGTTTCTTACCACATTCCAAAGACATGCTGGTAGATTAGTTGGCCCCTGTCTAAATTGGCCCTAGTATGTGTATGTATGAGTGTAAGTTAGGGACCTTAGATTGTACACCCCTTGAGGGTTAGGGACTGATGTGAATGTACTATATATGTAAAGCGCTGCATAAATTGACAGCGCTATATAAGCACCTGAAATAAATATAAAAAAATTAAATATCCAAGATTTTGCTGATGAAAACAGTATCATTAGTTGTAATCAGCATGGCTTTATGATAGGTCATTCTTGCTAAACCAATCTGTGAACATTCTATGAGAATGTGATCTGTCATCTAGATAAGGAAAGGCCTGTGGATGTGGTGTACCTGGATTTTGCAAAAGCTTTCCACACAGTCCCCCATAAATGCCTAATTTGCAAACTGAGGTCTGTAGGCATGGACCACCGGGTTTGTACATGGATAGAAAATTAGGATATATGGAATCAAGTGCTGGGTATAAGAAATAATACAAATAAATGAGTGAATGGGAAACACGCTAGCTGCTGGCATAAAAGGTCACCTCAAGACCAAGCAATAGTAATAGATGTATAATGAAATGCAGCGCTAGTAAATCTCTGACACTCTCAGATGTGTAAAAAAAATTAAATTAAATTAAAATTGATTCAATAGATGTCAAATAAAAGTTCCGAAACAATTAATGCAGAGCAGGGTTGAGATTCCGTGACTCCTGTGATGGGGGAGAAGAGTATAGATTTACACTAACCAGATAGATGATATGCTTGTGCATGGAGTATATAAGACCTACTCCTGGTACTCTGGATGTGAATCACTGGGATGGATAATAGTCATCTATGCCTCAGCCACCAGGTGTCGTAGGTCTGGAATACATCAGAGGTCTCCCGGGATGCCAACTTCAGCCACCAGAGGGGGTATTCATCCCAAGCATCAGACATGAAGTAGGCAGGAATCAGGCAGACCTTCAAAGAATGGGGCTCCCATGGAGTAAACAGAGCCCCAGACAAAGCTTCTGATAGTGCAGTAACTTTAATATTGGTGGTAATAAGCATACAAGGAAACACACTTACATAAAGCAATCCAAGATGGCCACCGGCTGTGTATAGTAAGCCATGCGGTATAGTAACAATGCAGTCCAATAGAGGGCACTCCCTGATGTTTGAATTTTTTCCTCTATACCAGTTTTTATGACTAGAAAATAAAGACCTAAAGCAGCCCATAGATGATTCAGTTTTCAAAACAAATGGACACAATTGTAGTTGGATGTGCGGATGGAAAATCACTCCCATTGAGCTATTCTGTTATGACAGTGAAAACACATCCCCATCATCAGAATACACTGATCAGCTTCGGAGCTGATTAAGTGGCATTTATCCAACAGACTGGTTGTACAAATGTTTATCAGTAGGTTGACTTCTGTACAACTACTGTCCCATACATGTATTGAAATTTGGACGGACTCTACTGAACTGGCTGAATTTCTATTCATGTATGGCTGGCTTAATTTTCTCTTGCAAAATATAATTTCAGTACTGTGAAGAAAACCTGTAATAAAAGTAAAGTCATAATCAAATCTGGTCTATGTTATTTCATGCTCTAAACTTTCAACTCAGTATCCCTCTCCACAAACCTTTATTAATCATCTATGATTGCAGCAAAAATCCTCTTTCTTGTCACATTTATGCTTTCATCTCATGATCTGTCCCACGCAGTAAGTAAGATGGGTGATGACTGCTGATAACAGGCATAGGATATATGCTTTACAGTTAACCTTAAAATATTTTCTGATACAGAAATGTCTAGATCTAGAATATTTACCTCACAGTACTAAAAGTATAGTAAAATTAATATTCCTGTTTTGTTGTTAATATGCAGTATATATATATATATTTTGACATACTGTCACCAGCACAAGTGCAGTGTCACTATTGTGACATCATACCAGTATGGTGGTGAGCATGTACAATGGTTGGCTGCTCTAACATCATTGTATGTTAGTACTGCCAGCCATTATTTCTGATCAATGCCACAGCAGGACAATGTCATCGGACTAGTGCTGCCAGTTAGAGTCCATAATCACTGCCACACCAGTCATTGTCCCCAACCACCACCACCCACTCAAAGTGTCCCTCATCACCACCACACTACTCACAGTGTCCCTGATCACCCCCACACCAGTCATATTGTTTCTCATCACCACCACACCAGTCAATTTTGCCCCTGACCACTGCCATACCAGTTAGTGTTTCTGATCACTGCCACACTAGTCCCAGTGTCCCCGATTACCGCCACACCAGTCATATTGTCCTTAACTACTGCCACACCAGCCATTTTATCTCTAATCATCTCCGCATCCGTCATATTGTCCCTGATCACCTCCACACCAGTCATATTCTGACTAATCACCTCCACACCAGTTGCAGCATCCCTGACCACCACACCAGTCGCAGTGTCACCACACCAGTGTAAGCCAGCAACAGTGTCCCTGACTGTCATCACACCATTCTCAGTGTCACCTGACCAGTGTAAGTTAGCTGCAGTGTTCCTGATTGCTGCCATACCAGTGCAATGTTCCCTTTGCCTGCCGCCTGTACTGACCCTGGCCTGTTTATTGACCAAATTTCTGCCTGTTGCCTGGATCAATCCTTTGCCTGTTTACTGACCATGTCTCTGCCTGTGGCCTAAACTGGCCCATCTACACCAGTTCCAGACATCCCTTGTAGATAACTGCACTCTTGAAACCACAGGGACTCTTTTGTTCTTCCTTTCATCAGCCTCCTGTAATTCCTGGTTAGTGAACATGACATTCCTGGAGGCAGCCATGTACCAGTAGGCTAAGCTTGCTTGGCTTATAGAATCTGGGACTGCTATAGGTGACGCTATACAAAGCTATATTCCCTGACCACTCATATTGAGGCAACCAGCACATGGGTTTTGATACAATTGGTTGATTTGTGTGATACATAAGATACAATGTTGGGTATATAATTGGTCCAAAAGTGAAAAAGTCTCACACATGTGGTATTTCCATACTCAGAAGTAAAAGAATGTGTTTTGGGTGTCATTTTAAGTATGTCCATGCTGTGTGTGAGAAATATCTTATTAAACTGACAACTTTGTGTAAACAAATTATTTTTCAGTTTTGATTAGTTTTAGAAAACCTTGTGGTAAAAAAATGAAGTCTTCAAAAGACTCACCATACCTCTTAAAAATACCTTTGAGTGCTTGCTTTCCAAAATGTGATAATTTTGCAATTGCTTATACTGTCCTCGTGCTCCAGGGCTTCCAGAAATGTGATAGGTAGTCAGAAATGTAGATGCATAAGTTAGGCACCTTACTTGTTGAGTGCTAACCCCTTTGTGAAACCCAGCTAGATTCACGCATCCTTTTAGCCAGTCAGAACTAAACTTATTAGATCAAAGGTTAAAGTTTGCTCTGTAAACTTACATTCAATAAATTCCAAACCTTAAAGGATAAGTTTACCTTTTGGACAAAATATTAAATGCACATTTTTTTGCAGGTAAAAAAATGTGCATTTATTATTTTTGTTCAAAGGAGCCTGGAAAGAATTTCATCAGTGATCAGTAGATCGTTGATGCCATGCAGGTCTCCTGTAAAACTGACAGAATATCTGCTTGCTACATGGGATGTACGGTCAAGCAGATATGCTGACAGGAAGCTTCAATGAACTACCACGGCGCTCCACAGTGGTGTGGTAGGGCATTGAAAACTACAAGCCGACATCCGCAAAGGATGCTGGGACTTGTTGGCACTCATTCACAGAACTCTGTGAATGAGTGATGCGGCCATGTGGGTGGGTACGCTGTTTCCCGTACTATCTGTCAGAGGGAGGGGGGGGGCGGCGGGCGTGGCTGCAGCTATGGGCACATGTTCCACCCTACAAATGGGTGGAACATGTAACATATTCCAAAGGTGAACTTATCCTTTCATTTGGAACTTAATTTTTTATGGCTATATTTCTTACAAATTTGTTTTATATATAACACTAGGAATACAATCTTACAAATCGATTTAGAAATAGTAAACATCTTATTAAGAAATGAAGGGAAATAGAGCATATGCACTCATAGCACATCAGCACACATAATATTTTTACAGCAGATGCAGCCTATTTGTTTACACATATTAAAAATAAGGATGGTAAATTGACAGGCAAAGGTAAAAATACATTTCAGCAATAAATAGGATCCCGTCTTCAGCTCTAATTGAATGTTTCATAGATTGTATTGAATTTGCTCTTAGTCATATTTTTTTCTCTTCAGTAATATATTCTATCCCCAAACTATTGCTGATGCTGTGAGCATTTATTTATTGTAGAAGATTTATAGATGATGTCTTCTTTACATGGAGGAGTGATTTTACATCTATAATGCTGAACTAAATGTATATATAAAAAGGCAAAAATTAATGCAGCTGCACATTAATACAGCAAAAAATTTATTTATTTAAAAAAATCTAGTGTAAGTACCTAAATTTGACTTGGTATGAGAAATTTTTAATCCCTAAGCAAAAGCTTAGGAAGAGGGAGAAGCAGAACTAGGAGCTAGTCGGGAATACTTCATGAAATGTGTTGACAAAGGAACCTACAGATAGTAGGAGAGAGCAGAGTGAGCAGAGGCATGAATTCATCAATCTGTCGTTGCTGTAAACAATATATTAACTTTAAGTAATGTTATCAACCTGTCTGTTCTATGTGGAGGGTATAAATTTCAAGACTCGATAGAAAGAAATGCAAATCCTTTTGTGAGTTAAATAGCTCATTCATATTTATTTCATCTGTGTAATTAGCAGTTTTCCTGGAGTTAGGCTTTAAATGAGTTTAGTATAATATATATATATTTTTTTTGTTTGTTTGTTTACATTTTTTTAATTACATCCTGTCACCAGAGCAGTGCAGTATTACCATAGTAACACTGCACTACTCTGGGGAAGCTATTGGTATTTTTTCTTTTTCTTTTTTTTTTCAATATAATTGCTTATACAACCTGACAGTTCTTGGCTGCATTCATGCAGCCACTGAAAACTACTGTGATAGCTGTAATTGGGTACAGCTATCACATGGTACAGGGAGGTGGTGCTTGGCCATGTACCATGTGATCACTGTGACCAGTCACAGAGATTACAGCAGTTCTCAATGGCTGTATGAATGTCAGCCATGTTTAGTACTGGGCATGCGATCGCTGTCATTTGTCAGAGTGATCACCTGGTACCACTCAGCACTTGGATCTGTGATCTGCTGTGTCCACAAGACCAGTTCATCAAAAGATGACATCATCAGGAGCACAGGACGCACGCTGCCACTCATCCCTTTTATACAGAACACCACAAGAAGGAAGACATTCTAATTAGAACAGAGTATAGAGGGTGGAGATTGATAGGTAACCCTGCATACAAATCGCAGTGCCAAATGCATTCAGTGCTGTCTCATGAATGGTACTATAGCAACATAAAAGTGTCAACAACTTCTATAATGCCCCATCTTTTGGTCAAAAGTAAAATTGATTACAAAAAGTAAAAAAAAAGTGCAAAAAAATTAACAAATATGATCAACATAATATCCCTTATATGTTGTTATAAAAAAAGATTTAAAAACAAGAAATGTATTACACAAATATTAAAATATTTTTTTTGGACAAACATTATTCCCTAAACATTCCTGGAAATATGTTAACCACATATCTCTGTATATAAATATTACAAAATATAAGATCTACAAAATCATTATATAAAAAATATAGAAGCCCCTGAAATATAACTGACAAACAAAGAGAAGCACTGAACCAGTGTTTTAGAAAGGGGGACAAAACCAGAATTAAAAAAATAAAAAATATAAAATTAAAATGATAATTGTAAAGAACATTAGTAATAAAAGTCCAAATCTAATATAATCCAATATTCTAAGAAGAAAGCCAAAAAGAGGAAAACATAGAAAAAATGAGTGTACAAATCATTTCAATTATAATTAACCTCTTCCCATCGGCGGACGGGAAGCAGTGTCGATGTGGGCTGATGTTCCATCAGCCCGGTGATCGGTGTGTTTCCTGGATACCGTGGATCACATTACCGCTGTGTTTGGGTGATCACGTGATGTATTACCATGTGACTGCTGTGACCAATCACAGTAGTCACATAGTAAACACTGAAACTAAAAGTAAAAATCACTTTTGCGATCCTGCAGTGTCTGAGTGTAAAGCAGCCTGCTTGTACACTCACACACTCACACACTGCAGTGCAAGCCACCCCAGTGTCCCAATTTAGTGCCCCATGTGTCCCTAAACACCTCCCCACAATGCCCATAATAAATAATGCAGGGAGGCCCCTTTCACCTGTCCCAGTGCACACAAAACACCCCCATACACCATACCAATGTCCTGATCACCACCATACCAATGTCATGATCATCGCCATACCCCAAACCAACACCCTGATCATTGCCATATGCCATACTAGCACCCCTGATCACCTCCATACACCATACCAGCACCTTGATCACCGCCATACCAGCGTCCTGATCACCGCCATACCCCATACCAGCATTGTGATCACTTCTATACCCCATACCAGCATACTGATTACCACCATACCCCATACCAGCATCCTGATCACTGCCATACCCCATAACAGCATCCTGATCACCCCATATGCCATACCAGTGTCCTGATTACTGCCACGCCCCATACCATGTCCTGATTACTGCCATACCCCATGCCAGCATCCCGATCACCCCCCTACCCCATAACAGTGTCCAGGCTACTGCCATACCAGCATCCTGATCACCGCCATACCTCATGCTAATGTCTTGATCACCACCATACCCCATACCAGTGTCCTGATCACTGTTATATGCCATACCAGCATCTGGCATTTTAGGATCTCAACTGATCAATTTTCAAATATATATCCCATAGTTTGTAGACTCTATAGATTTCACACAGACTAAACAATATAAACTGTTTTGGGTTATTTTTACCCCAAAAATGTAGCAGAATACATTTTGGCCTAAATTTATGAAGAAAAATTAATTATCTATTTGCAAAATGTTATAACAAAAACTAAGCAAAAATGATTTTTCTCAAAATGTTCGGTATTTTTTCATTTATATAGCAAAAAAAATAAAAAACCCTGTGGTGATCAAATACCACCAAAAGAAAGCTCTATCTGTCTCAAAGAAAGGATAAAAATGTCATATGGGTATAGTGTTGCATGACTGAGTAATTGTCACTCAAACTGTGATAATGCTGAAAGTTGAAAATTGGCCTGGACTGGAAGGGGGTGAAAGTGTTCAGACTTGAAGTGGTTAATGAAACAGTTTATGTCCTACTCTATTTTGAGACCTAATGTAGTAAAACATTTAAGATCGAATATCCATCTGGTGCATTTGTACCTCTCTGATGAGGGATATATTTGTCAATTGCCAGAAACATTTTGCCAGCAGGATTTTTATGACATATGACATACCTATATGTTCCTCTAATCCAGTGCTTCTCAATTATTTTCTGTCATGCTCCCCCTAGGAAGAAGAAAACATTTTGCGCCCCCCCCCCGCGCGACTGTAAATGACACTTGCTGACCCCTGTTGCAGTATGGTGCTGCTGCAGCCAGCATATGTGGTTGCAGCAGCATCTCTGCACTGCACACTTACCGGCTTTTCCCTCACTCGATTTTCGCGGGTCCGCTCGGCTCCGCCTCCTCGCCCGTGATTGGCTGCCTGTGTACCTTTCCTGAGCTACAGTTCTGGCGGCCAATCACAGGTGAGGAGGCGGAGCCGATCGGCAGGAGTGAGGGAGTGGCCGGAGTGACGGAAGGAGCAGCGCTTCCTGGATGGATCATCGTGGGAGCCAGGTAAGAGACAGCAGCCCTCTGCCCACCCCTGTACTTAGTGTCCCTTCTGTCGGAAGGGGGAGGGACGGACGTAAAAATACGGTATGCTCCCCGAGGTCAAACGTGCCCTCCTTGACGGAGCCCAGAGGGGGGCGCGCCACACTATTTGAGAAGCACTGCTCTAATCTCACATGTAATTCTCTTGTGGTCCAGCCCACATATTGAAGTCCACATGGGCATTAGAGCATGTAGATCACATTTTTTGTGTGGCAAGAAATAAAAGACCTAATGGTATAGAATCGTAAAGTCTGGGTCGAACTAAACTGTAATGCCTTACATTCTCTGATGGTATTAATGCAAAAACACCTTCCTTCTTTTGGGGATTAATGTCCTATCTCAAACTTTGTGGTACCATGCCATCCTTGATATATTCTTTAAAAAAAGCTATGTCCCACCTTAAATGAATCTGTCATGAGATTAACCTCAGAAAAAAAACACCTAAATCTTGTTTAGTCACCTCTACACCATAAAAAACACCTTCAGTGTCAATAATAAATTGGGTCCTATACTCAAATGTATCCATAATGTTGTGACCATGCTGCTCAGTTACAAAATATGTGTAGTAAATTTCAGGTGTCAACTAAAAAAGCCCTGTGCCATAAAAAGACATAAAAGAGGGACCAGAGGGGGGAGGTGAATACACTCCCAAAAAGAACACAGAAAAAAAAAGAGTATTTTTAATTTAGGTTCAGTTAAATTAACTAAGTAAGAGAGAATGTTTTTAGAGAAGAGTTTAAAATATGCACATCCAAGGAATCTTAATAAATTCCAGACATTGGTAGATGTTCATAGATTTGTAGAAAATTTACTGTAAAAAGATATCTTTTAACCAGGATACTAGGGAAATTTCATCGGAAATAGTTCACTCTAATCTTTCAAATGCCTCCTTGTTTAATCCTCCTGGAAAATAACTCCCTCCCTGTCTGTGTTCAGGGACCAGGTTTTGAGTGACCTGGACTCGTTGAACCTAAGTAAGCAGAGAGCCCAGGAAAATGTACAGGTGGGATTGGAGCAGTTATGTGCTTGGAAAGATCTAATCATTCACCCGGCGGATAAGGGTGGAGGAATTGTGGTTATGGACAAGTGTAAATATAACTCTGAGATACGGCAAATTTTATCTGATACCTATATTTCACTAGGGTGCAACCCCACTAAACAATTTAAAAATCAACTTGAGAAGGACAAAGAAAGAACAAATAAAAAGCTTTTTTCGTTCCTTTAGCCCCAAAGACACCTGTGATATAGAGTCTTCCAAAAATCCATAAGAATGCTAATTATCCACAGGCATACCAATGATCAACAGTATAGACTCAATAACTTCCAGGATTGGTAAGTATATCACTCATTACCTACAGCCATTAGTGATGAGCACACCTACTTTTTTAAAAGACACAAAACATGTCCTTAATATATTAAATGAAGTGGATTGGAAACGGAGCTATTTATTAGCCACAGCAGATGTACCTTCACTGTATACCTCTCATACAACTTCGGTTGAATATTTTTTAATGCAGGATGCCACCCTTCCTAGCATACAGAGAAATTGCATACTTGATCTATTACAATTTGGGATGAGTCATAATTATTTTTGGTATGGTGACACATATTATGTACAAGAGAAGGGAGTAGTCATTGACACTAAATTTGAATCCAGTAGGGTGAATCTGTTCATGGCAAAGTGGGAAGAGGATGTCGTCTTTGCAACCCAGAGACCTGAGTTCGTGCTATGAAGGAGATACATAGACGACATGGACATGTGGATTTTGGGTCCACAATTGCCCAGTAATCCTCCAGTTGTTTTTAGGGGTGCCACCTCACTGAGGAACATGATTGCCCCTATTATGATAGACCCCCCGAAAAGACATACTTTTTTCCAAAATATGGAAGGCTTCCACCTTTGCAGAAAATGCAATGTGTGTCGCAATAATATCATCAGAGAATGTAAAGTGTTGCAATTTAGTTTGACCCAGACTTTACAATTCTGTACCATTAGATAGACCACGTAAAAAATGTTGTCTACATGCTCCAATGCCATGTGGGCTTCAATATGTGGGTTGGACCACAAGAAAATTACATTTCAGGTTAAAGGAACATATAGGTAATACAGGACGGGGATTTCAGGGACACGGTGTATCTAAATATTATATTCTATGTCATAGGAAAAATCCTGCTGGCAAAATGTTTATGACAATTGATAAACATATCTCTCATTGAAGAGGTACAAATGCACATAGAAACATTTCATGACTTGAGACCAGATGGATGTTCAATCTCAAATGTTATACTTTATTAGGTCTCAACATAGAGTGGGACATAAATTGTTTCATTAATAATAGTTGAAATGATGTGTACACTCATTTTTTCTATTTTTTCTTCTTAGAATATTGGATTTTATTAGATTTTTACTTTTATTACTAATGTTCTTTACAATTTAAATTTTATATTTAATAAAATGTTTTCATTTCAGGTTTTGTCCCCTTTTCTTGACCTCTGGGGCTTTTATAGTTTTTATATAATGATTTTGTAGATATTATATTTTATAATATTTAGATGCAGAAATATTTGGTTAACATATTTATAGGAATTTTTAAGGGAATAATATATGTCCAAAATATATTTTAATATTTGTGTAATACATTTCTTGTTTTTAAATCTATTTTTATAATAACATATGCAGGATATTATGTTGATCATTTTTGGTAATTTTTTTGCCCTTATTTTTAACTTTTGTAGTCAATTTTACTTTTGACCAATAGATGGCGCATTGTAGAAGTTGTCAACACTTTTATGTTGCTATAGTACCATTAATGCGACAGCACTAAATATGTTTGGCACTGCGATTTGTATGCAGAGTTTACTATCAATCTCCGCCCTGTGTACTCTTCTAATTAGAATGTCTTCCTTCTTGTGGTGTTCTGTATAAAAGGGATGAGTGGCAGCACGTGTCCTGTGCTCCTGTGGATGTCAACTTTGATGAAACTAGTAGGTCAGAGATGAAACATACGTCACTACACATATGTGATCCCGCCACGGTCATCTTGGATTCTGAAACATGAGTTGTTTATATAATATGATATGCCTGGTTGTCACCTCTTCATTGTAAGTGCATTTAACCACACTGAATTGGAGTTTTAATTGGGATTACACTATAGAGAGCGTGTCTTTTTCTTTTTCATGATACTATGTCCAACTGAGTATATATGCACAGCAATGTGATATAACGCTGCAGTACCATCATTTGACATGTAGTTTTGAGGAAAGCTGGATATCTTGGATTGATACACAAGTGTTGGTTGACCACTCTTTGTTGGGGGTCATATGATTCTGGTAAACCTCCCTGGTTACCCCAAGGTGCTGTGTGGTTTATCAATAAGAAATTTGGTGGCGTTTGGTATCCACATCTGTCATTTCTCTCATAATTGAAGAACCACTGAGTTCAAAGTGTTTGGTTTCACATTTGGATTCCTTTGTTTTATTCGATTTGTAGTGACACATAAGAGTTTCATATATTTTCATGGCTTTATTGTATTTCACATAAGTTTTTATTTATCCTAGTGCTGCACTATTGTTTTTGTGATGTTTATTACTCTATGTATTATGCTAACTGCTTTGTTTTTTTAACATCCCACTGAGCCCTAGCATGTTTTTTGTTCTCATCTAAGCTTAAGCCTGCTCCCACCCCATTCTAAGTTGTAGTCTAACTTGCCTGTAAAGGAAAGATGTGTATACTTACCTATTCTAAGGGCACTCCAATCCAGGGAGAGGAAGGACAGTGGAAATTGGATGCTCCATAGTAAGCCCATTGGGGACATTGCCGCTGAGGCACTGCAGCTGATGTCACTGCTGTCCTTGCTCCCCTGAAACCAAGAGATGGTGAGATCATGTGACTGGACTTAAATTAAGTAAGCATACACATCTTTTCTTTACAGGCTAGGATTTAGAATGGGGGTGGGAACAGGTTTAAGCTAATACAGTTTTTTTTTTAAACCAGCTTGAACCAAAATAAATGACAGATCACCTCATCAACACAAGCGATGTTGATGCAGGGATCTCTTCTGCTGAAACATTGCATTTTTGACAGGGGGGACTCCCCCCAGCCAGAATACACTGATGCTGGTTTTGCAGCATACTGATTTGACAGAAGTCAGTTATTAGTCCGGCTTCTGTTGAAGAGACAGTTGTTCACAAGAACCAAAAATTGGCTGGTTCCTGCTGTGTCTATTGGGCTTTTTACTTGACTTCCACTTTAAAAAAGGCTCTATTGACATAAAGTAAAATAAAAAATCAATTTAAAAAGTCAAAATACCACTCCTGAAACAGAGAAACACATTTTAAAAGGGAAGCTATGTTGCAAAAAAGCAATTTAATAGAAAAAAGTCCATATCAAGTTACAAAAAAAAATATACCTCCAAAATAATACCCACTGAAACAAAAGCTCATTTTTTTTTAAAGGAAGTCCTCCTTTGATAATGAATTACCTAAAAGCTCACTTATTGGTCCTATTAAGTCTGCTATCACTGTTCTAAAGACACAAAGTGCATTATGGTTTTAAAAAAAATTATCAAGGGTGAATCTGCGCATACTGTAAATTCTTTGGGGCCACGGATCTTGAACACACAGCATTTGCCTCCAGCTCATGGTAATGGTGAATTTGAACCACATACAGTAAATATTAATTACATTGAAATGTCTAACTTTTACCTACACAGCTCTTTATCATCTTGTCCCTCCATAGATTTCCTAACTAAAATTCAGAAACCATTGCAAATGCAGCTCCACTCTGCATATGACCTTCTCCTTTCCAACACTCTAATTACTTCCTCAGCCTCCAGGATTTCTCACAAGCCTCTCATCTTCTTTAGAATTCATTTTTGCATGCTGTGCAGCACTCTCCAAATTCACATTTTCAATCAAGCATGCAGTATGAGATAAATTATTATTTTCATTGGAATGATGTAATCTTATATAAGTTTACTCATTTTCTTTACCTCTAGTTTCTACCCCTTACAGTTCTAGAATATGGAGAGCATTTTCTCTTTTGTAATAAAACTGTTTTAAGAAAAACATAGCATAGCTTGTTCCCCTTTTAAAGAAGATTTGTATATTGATTTTTAGCACATTTCTAAATATAAAAATTATTTCATCGTGTTCATAACTATAATGCATTGTATAATGCTGACAACATACCAGGACTGCATGCCTGCTTACATTCTTTGTAGCTATTAGAAGGCAGAAAACTGACCTCAGCATTTCTGTACTATTCCAAGGCTTACAATGACATCATCCCTAAGTCTACATTTAAAATGTTGCACTTAGGTATGCAAAAAGCAAAAATATTGGAAGTCAATAGAACATGCAAAAATGTATATTTTATGCATTCCCATAAATCCACAAACATGATGCTTACAATGCTTTAGATTATATTTGAAACCGTGCTGATACTGAGCAGAGATAAAGGCTTAAGCCTTGTAATGCATCTCATTGTTGTAGACAATTTAATTAGCTTGCAGCCTTCCAATCATTAAAGTTGCATTTGGTGCTATTAAATGTATATTTAATTACATGTTTTTGAATAGTAAGCAAAATCTGAATACCACTTTGTCAGCTGGATTAAACACCCTTCCAACTATAATATTCCTGTGTACGAATTCATGATCCCATTGAGCAGTGGTTTAATCTAACACTGTACATTCATGGCTTTCTATCTTCTTAGTCTTCCCTTGCAGGTAAAACAGGGAAAGAAAGTCAAATGCGTAACTGATTTAAAAAGGGTCAAATTGCATCAATTTCATTTTAAGTCAATTAGAGCCTTGAGTAAAAATAGTGATTGAATTTAAAAAAATGATGGTATCAGTTTAGAGTTTCCATAAATAGCGCTAATTGATCATACAGAACATCATAACTTAATTACGGCTGCAACACCAACAGACCATTAGGTGCCTTTGGAAACTAGAGCATTTGAAGTTTATTCAAAAGCAATTTTTTATCGATGCCCAATTTGTGTGAAAGTCAAATTCATTTGCAAGCATTTTCTATCATGCTTTCTAAAAGGATATTAATAATGCATATTGCCCTGTATGCTTCATGTGCTATTTTTCAGCCTGTTAAATCATGATTTGATAATGTGGCCAACGTACAAAAAAGGTCAGTCCACCAAAATTTGTGGGGGGGGGGGGTTTGCTACAAAAAAATCCCAATACATGTAAATTAATTGGTTTATGTGAAAGTTATAGCATTTACAAATGGCGGTATAGATACTGGATTTTTTTTCTATTTTATTTTTACTAGAAATGGCAGCAACCAGCGACTAATAGCAGAACTGCTGCAGGCATTCTGACACTGGGGGGAACTGACTTGGTGTCACTGACATCTCCAGTGACACCAGTACCATGATCAATGCTAATAAAAAGCACTGACACTGTACTAATGGCACTAGGCAGGAAGGGGTTAACATCTGGGGCAATCAAAGGGTTAACTGTGTGCTGTTTTACTGTATACTGTGTGTCTGCTTCACTGTAAGCACACCGCTTTACATGGCTCTGCTATGCAAAGCCATGCATAGCAGTGTGCAGGAACTGACAGGAGAGAGAATTGTATTGTTTACTTACACTTCTCTCCCTCTGTTGGTAATGCTCCTCCATCACCAGGTGCCGGCAAGTAATCACCGGCTGGGACCCTGTGATTGACAGCTGAGGCCGCAAATAGCAGCTTGGGTAGGGTGCACGCGCACAACTCGTGCATGCCCCTACCTGGAAATGCAAAATCTTGTATATATACATGATTTTGTGAACCCCTGCCACCCTGTAGCAGTATATCTGCTATAGGGTGGCGGTAAAGCGGTTAACTTGACAAATGTCTAAGCCCTATCTACTCTAGCTAAAACTTAAACAAAGTTTTCACACATTTTCAGTGTGCGTTTCCCATTGCACAGATCTGCCCAGCCAGAGTCTGCTGCACCAAAATAATGCACAAGGGTTAGGGGGCCAGCTCAGTCAAACAGTCATCATTATCCTTAGCACAGGCAAGCAGGGAGAGTGTTTGGATCTCTTAGTGAGGATGGTGAGAACAAGTATAATTTGAAAGGACAAAAGTAGCAGATACAGGGAAAGTGTCTTGCCTTGCCTTTCAGGTCATTAGAAGGCGGCACTCATCACGTCTGGAGGAAAAGAGAATTACCCGTCACATACAGAGACTTCTTCACAGTAAAAGCTGTGTAAATGTGGAATAGACTCCCTCAAAAACTAGTTTTGGCCAACTCAGTAGATTGTTTTGAAATTTGTGCATTCCTAATGCACAAAATATAACTGGATACTTATTTTTACAGGTAATAATGCCAGGGGTAGTTGATCCAGGGAATATCCAATCGCCTCCTGGGGGCTCATGAAGGATTATTATTCTCCCACTGGAGCCACTTGGATTATGCTTTTTTGGGTTTGTAGATCAACTCTGGATCAACTGTAGGTATAGGATAATGTATATGGAGGTTTTCTTTTTGTGTGTGTTTTTATTTCCTTTTTATTTTATTGGTTGAACTAGATGGACTAGTGTCTTTTTTCAACCTGACTAGATATCTAATTATGTTGTCCTGTTATTCCTGTGTGACCAAAAATATTTCTTCTGTCATCTGAAAATGACGTACAGTTGTGGCCAAAATTATTCAACCCCCACTGAAATTGAGTGTTTTGGCCAGTTTGACATTGCTTTTGATCATTCAGTCATCTTGCTTACATTTACATTAAAGAGGCACTTGTAGGTCAGACAAATATAACATAACAGTTATAATGAAATAACCACAAATGTCTTTTCTGTGCTCACAGCATTATCAGTTTTATTCAACCCCCAAGTGACATTCAATCTTAGTACTTAGTACAGCATCCTTTAAAGTTATAACAGCTTTTAAACGTGAAGCATAGCTTGACACAAGTGTCTTGCAGCGATCTACGGGTATCTTCGCCCATTCTTCATGGGCAAAGGCCTCCAGTTCAGTCACATTCTTAGGCTTGCGCACTGCAACTGCTTTCTTTAAGTCCCACCAGAGGTTCTCAATCGGATTTAAGTCTGGTGACTGCGATGGCCACTCCAAAATGTTCCAGCCTTTCCTCTGCAACCATGCTCTAGTGGACTTGGAGGTATGCTTGGGATCATTGTCCTGTTGAAAGGTCCAACGTCTCCCAAGCCTCAGGTGTGTGACGGACTGCATCACGTTTCCATCCAATATCTCCTGGTACTGAAGAGAATTCATGGTACCTTGCACACGCTGAAGCTTCCCTGTACCTGCAGAAGCAAAACAGCCCCAAAGCATGATTGACCCTCCACCATGCTTCACAGTAGGCAAGGTGTTCTTTTCATCATAGGCCTTGTTCTTCCTCCTCCAAACATAGCGTTGATCCATGGGCCCAAACAGTTCTAATTTTGTTTCATCAGTCCACAGAACACTATCCCACAACTTTTGTGGTTTGTCCACATGGCTTTTGGCATACTGCAGTCGACTCTTCTTATTCTTTGGAGACAGCAAGGGGGTACGCCTGGGAGTTCTGGCACGGAGGCCTTCATTACGCAGTGTGCGTCTTATTGTCTGGGCTGAAACTTCTGTACCCACATCTGACAAATCTTTTCTCAGTTCCTCAGCAGTCACACGGGGACTTCTCTCCACTCTACGCTTCAGGTAGCGCACAGCAGTCGAAGTCAGCATCTTCTTTCTGCCACGACCAGGTAGCGTTTCAACAGTGCCCTTTGCCTTGAATTTGCGAATGATGCTTCCTAAGGTGTCTCTTGGTATGTTTAACATCTTTGCAATCTTCTTATAGCCATTGCCCTTCCTGTGAAGAGAAATCACCTCTTCTCTTGTCTTCCTGGACCATTCTCTTGCCTTCACCATGTTTGTAACCACACCAGTAAATGTCTAGAAGGAGCTGAGTATCACAGTCATTTTAAAGCTGCCTAATTGGTGCTTATTATGCTTGATTGCTGCTCGGTGACATCCACAGGTGTTTTCAATACCTGATGGAAAGCACCTGTATGAACCTCTGTTCTTCAGAGTGGTAGTCTTTAAGGGGTTGAATAATTGTGGCAATGAAGAAACCACATAAGAACCATTTACTACTGTATTACATAAACAATTGATGTCATTTTAGTTGCATTTGGGTAGTTACAACGTCCTTGTAGGATTTGATTCTGAATACAATTCCAAATGTACACTATAGTCCCTAAACCCCTTTACAGCATTGGGGGTTGAATAATTTTGGCCACAACTGTACATTATTGATAACATGTTTTTTAAATACATTTTTTTTATGCTGTAAGAAAATATACAGTACTTTACCTCATGCATATATTGTTGCATCCAGAATTCACCCCTAGTTTTTTCAGCCTTCAACAAGCAGTTTCACAGCATTCATTAGTGAATTGCAAAATTTGCTTTACCCATGCACTTTTATTATATCCAGAGGAAATTTTTAATTATTAGATACATTTCTAACATTGTACTGTAATGCTGGTGGCTTGCAATAAATGCTATTTATTTTAACAATATACAGTGCCCCAACTTTCTTGTCATCATAAGCCATACATATTTGCAGTGTCCTTCAGTGCATACATTAATTGTTTCCACATGCTTGCCTAGTGTTTTCTCGTTTATGAGAAATGAAGGCCCCTTGACCCCCCTCCCTCTCCTAAGGAAAGGAAGCCTTGACTGCTGAAAGCTTGGCAGCTACATGGGAGTAAACCTAAAACAGGGATGTTAACCACAAGCCTACAGGGCACTTATACCCCCTTCCTGCCAGGCCAATGTCCAGCTTTCAGCGCTGTCGCACTTTGAGTGACAATTGTGCGGTCATGCACCACTGTACCCATATGACATTTTTATCATTTTTTTGTTACAGATAGAGCTTTATTTTGGTGGTATTTAATCACCTCTGGGTTTTTTATTTTTTCTTAAACAAACCAAAAACCACTGAAAATTTTGAAAAAAAAAGTTTTTTCTTAGTTTTTGTTATAAAATTTTGTAAATAAGTGATTTTTCTCCTTCACTAATGTGCGCTAATGAGGCTGCAGTGATGGGCACTGATAGGCTTCACTGATGGGCACTGATGAGGAGGCACTGGTAGGTGGCACTGATGGGCATTGACAGGTATCACTGATGGGCACTGAAAGGCAGCACTGATACATGGCACTGATATATGGCACTGATAGGTGGCACTGACTGGCACTGATAGGCGACACTGACTGGCACGGTTAGGCGGCACTGGCGGGCACTGATAGGCAGCACTGACTGGCACTGATAGGTGGCACTGATTAACAGCACTGATAGGTGGCACTGATTGGCATTGATAGGTGACACTGGAAGGCAGCTCAGATGGGCACTGATATGTGGCATTGATGTACACTGGTAGGCACTGATATGTGGCATTGATGTGGCACTGATGGGCACTGGCACGAGGCACTGATGAGCACTGACACAAGGCACTGATGGACACAGGAGGCACTGCTGGGGCTACACTGATCATCAGGGCACACTAATCATCAGTGCCCTGATGATCAATGTATATGTCCCCTCCGTGGAAAGCCGATTACCGGCTCTCCTCTCGAGCTGTCAGCGTGACAGCTCGAGAGGGAAGAAATGCCTATAACCGGCATTTCCCTGTTTACATGTGATCAGCTGTGATTGGACACAGCTGATCACATGAACAAGCCAACATCTTCGGCTCTTTCTGTGATCAGAAATCCGAGGGACACTGCACTGCCGATCGCCGCACTGCGCGCTCCCTGAGCCTCGCATGCGCGGTGAGAATAGGAGGACGTCATATGACGTCCTCCCAGAACAAGAGAACCACCCTGCGTCAGTCATATTACTATATGGCGGGCGGGAGGTGGTTAAGTGGCTCCGATAGGACTGGCCACCAAGACATGAGGTGACTGAGTGGAGCCTGAACTATAGAAAAAAGCTACGCAGAGACACGTCCCACTACTCTGAGGAGATTCAGACGTCACACGAGTTAACCACCCTCCCATCCGTTGTGAGTTTCCTCACAGCTTTATTGGCGGTTTTACCTTGCCAGCGGTTGATATTGCTTTATGGGTTATGCCCTCAAATTTAATTCTGGGGTCAGTTTAATGCCTGTCTGGCACTGATGGTGAAGACAGGCCTCTTAGGCTATCTGTATTTTTGTTATGGATGCTCACGGTATAACCGTGGCTGGCATTGTTATATGGATTCTTTGAATGTTTCATTTTGGAAAGTTCAATAAAGCTGTGGCCTTGCCCTAGTTCAAACTTAATCAGCCTCTGTGTCTTTTTGGGGGGCAAGGTTTTTTGTTACGTTAGTGGTCAAAACACACCTAGGCTTCTCAGCAGTCGTGGAAAAAAAAATAAATTTCTATGTTTGTTCTGATGTAACTATGTCAGCTAGCTGATCTATACAGTAGAAGCAATGTCCAAAAAAAATAGGGCCAAGGACTAATCACCAGTATTGCCTGTCAACTCGCTATAGTTGATCTTATCACCAGAAATGTCTTACCATGCTTCCTTCTGCAATGTCTTTGTATGGTTTAGGTCATCTTTGTAGTGAAACAGAGTCTTAAGCTGGCCATACATGGGTCAAATTCCGAAAGAAATTTCTTTCAAAAATCCTTTCTAGGAATTTTGGTTTGAATTTCACACCATTCGTTTGTCACACAAATGGATGATTTTCATGTGAACATCGAATTGGAGTGATCGAGCATGTTGGAATTTTTTGAAAAACAAATGAATTTCGAATTAATGATGGGAGAATAGTGCGAGAAATATAAATGAAAAAAAAAAGAAATGAGCATGAGCTGACCTGGAAAGAAAAGAACATTCTTGGCTACAAAACTTCTTTTCTGTAGCCGCATGAGGTGAAACTGAAGGCTTGGTTGGCTGAATTTCTAAAGCAATAGTGGCACCATTGGATTACAAAACGCACAAAATGTCCGATTTTCGAAAGCAAATTTGTTCGGAATTCGTTCCATGTATGGTCTGTATTAGTTCTTCGGTTACACCCACCACCATGACTGGTAATCCTAAGTACTAATGTATCATGAACATATAATAACAATAAACTTGATTTTATAGGGCCTTTAAAGGTACCTTATTAAAGAAACAAAAACAAGTGAGAAATAACAAAAGAACAGTTAGGTGAAGGCTTCTTTAAAGAACAAAAAATGTTTTCAGCTTATTTTGAAAGAGTTTTAGGCTCCATGCACACTATTGTTTTTTTTTAAGTTAAAAAAACGCTGGATAAAAAAAGCTGGAAATATCGTTTTTTAGTAGCGTTTTAGGAACGTTTAGGAGTGTTAGCCTTTTATTAGCATTTTTACAGTACATGTAGAAAAAAGTTTGAAAAAGCTGTTCGGAGAGTTTTAGTAGCATTTAGTAGCCTTTAGAAGCATTTAGGAGCGTTTAGTAGCATTTAGAAATATTTTCTGTTGGAAAAACGCTCCAAAAAACTCTATAAAAACCATTATTTTTCTGCTCCTAGACCCTGAAGCTCCAAAAACACTAATAGCCTAAAGTATTGTGTGTGAACACATAGGATAGCACTATTTACCTTTTAGGAGCAGAGAAAAATGCTAATACCAGCTTCTAGGAACTTAAAAAACACTAGTGTGCATGGAACCTAAAGAAGGCGAATGTCTGATGTTCTTGGGATGAGAATTCCAGAGTTTCAGGGAATAACAAGTGAAGGATCCCCTTGGGAGCATATTTTTGGATGAAACGTACATCATGGCGGAGCTTTTTTATGACATCACCTGCATCTGCTGGAGCTGGTACTAGCAACACGGTTTATGGAGTTTTTATGCAATTCTTATCTGATGCCTTGTAAGTAGATTTACACCTTTTTAATAAAATATATGTGACGGAGTTAAGCTATAGAAGATTGTTATGTGTTTTCCTTTGACGGATAACATCTATGAAGAGGAAGTGTACAGGGCAGCATTCTGTCTCCCTAATCTGTGATCCAGGAGTGGATTGGTTTACAAAGCAAGTCTGCACACCTCTAAGTGTTGTATAGACCACCTATAATTTGGGGTCTCTACTGTCGGTAAGAAGCTGTGCACTTTCATTGTTTTTCACATGGTGTTAATTTCAATGTATTGTGTTGAACTTGATACACATATTAGTGGTTGCAATGGGCACTATTAATTAACCTTTATAAGGGGTTAATGGTATATGTATGACCTCTGACATCATATTTCAATATTTTCACATTTGTTACTTAGCCCTGGTTCACACTGAATGCGGCTCTGAAATCTCACGACTTCGCTTGCAGTAGCGCGATTTAAAAGCCGCTGGTCAGTGCAATTTCATATGCGGCTTACCTGACATTTGTGCAACTTCATGCACAGATGTCTATGCAAGTCACACGTGAAATTGCCAAAAACATTGGTGTGAACAGGGGCTTAATATATTGTTTGCACAATATTTTGACATTTGCAGCAGTTGTTTTTGTTTTATCAGTACAACAGGTTTTGAACACAATTTTAGCAACATTTGTATTTTTATGTTTTCTGAGCGCAGTTGGAGTATTAGTTTCATTTGAGTACTTAGTGTAGCAATCGTGCACACATATATGCACGCGGACAACCATGTTGCTAAAGATTCTCCAACTTGTGTCATTCTCACTCCAAATCAGTCCCCCCTCCCTTTTTGTTGTATGGCATGTGGTCTCTGTGTGTGCTGAGCTAAGGAGTGCATCGGGCACAGCTGGATACACTTCATGGTTGTAGACCCTATTAGCTGGTGCCATAGGCCCTGATTCACTAAGATGTGAGTCTATCAGCAGAGTCTGACCATTCAGGCAGACTCCGGTCAATCAATCAGTCGTCTGACCAGCGTCTAGCAAGCTCATTAACGAGCGTCTACTGACTACTTTGCCATTAGTGAATGAGGTATCCCGTCTGGCACATCTTTAGGTGCAATACCGGATATATTCGCTAGATGGCGCATAAGCGCGGGCTTTATTAACATTGGCGTTTTCCTGATAGAAAATTCTAATACAGCTGTACTATTACATTCTGAAAATTCTCTTTTGCTATTTTTTTTTTTTTGCTGTTTCTCCAAAATGATCAGGAAAGTATTGCATTTACTAATGAATGTCATACATTCTATATTCAAATGTTAAACATTTTCACACTTATATCTCAAATAATTTATATACTTCTAATTTCCCAATATAGTTATATATCTTCATTCTCTTTAATCACATAACTATTCTATGTTAAAGACAAGTGCAGCGCTATAAATGCATGTGATCAATAATGAACGCATGTAAAAACCAAAAAGTGCAAAGAATTGCAATAATGATGTAAACTGGTAAATCGTGCTAAAATAAGTTCATAGAATCATTCCTGAATAATGGAATGTCCTTCGTGTGAGAGTACCAACTCAGAGAGTGCCTATGAATGGCACGTGTGGTCTCTCCGTGACGGACAGTAGTGCATGAACTCGTGAAAGGTAAACCACCCTTGGGACTGGTCTACACTCACCAGAAAAAAAGTATTAATGTGCATGGGTTATACACATCGCACATCTGGGGGTGCAGCGGTATGCTGGCAGCTATGGGTTAGTCATCCAGCTCCATCCATCCATCCATCAGGGTGGGTGCCCAAATGGTCCTGGGGAGGAATTAGCTCAGCCACAGGAGCCAGAAAGGTGCTCAATAGTGTAGTACACTGTCACAGGGGTGGATGACCTTTCACGAGTTCATGCACTACTGTTCGTGGTTATATTTATCTTGTGTAATACCATTTTACTAGTCTATATCATTTGACCAGCGCTCGCTTTATCATTTTTAAACAATGTACCTATTCTACATTATAGCTCAAACTGTGTTTCCCACAGTGGTTTAGTGGTTAGAGCTCAGAACTTACAGCACTTGGGTCATGGGTTCTAATCCCAGTCTTAGCAACATCCCAAAAAAATGGAGATCAATTTTCTGGGTTGTGGCAGGAATATTGATCAATCAATTATGATTTTGCCTAGTGACTAGAAAGTGGATGAATGTTACTTGCGTACTGTTCTTCTGCCAATTAGGTCATGTGCAAGTTTCATGCCGTTTATATTTCATTGTAACTTTTTTCTCTTTTAAATCTGTCTCCTTATACAACTTGACCCCCTCCCCCACCCCATCATCACCTGTCCCATATGCAAATCTATGGATCACCGCCCCACTCTTTAACTATCTATTTACTGATCAAGTGAATGTGTCTCATTTTCTATCAGCTACAGCTCAGATCTCACATTATTATACAATTGCTGATTGTATCTCACCACTAGTCTGATTGAATTCACAATTCCTGGTCAGTCCTGTTCCCTGACCTCTAATAACCTTTAGGGCCAGTTCACACTACATGTGTTTCAGTTGCTTTTTCAGCATCACAAACGCACAGAAAGAAGGTTATATGGTTGTCAATGTCATAGTTCACATCAGCGCTGCATTGTTTCTGCACAGAACTGTACTGGAACACATTGAAACGTCCTTGAATGTACTAAAACGCACATGTCCCTAACTACATTGAATACAAAGAAAATAGAAAAAAATAAGTGGAAGGGATACAAAAATGCAATGTAAACATGTCCAAAACGCATCCAAAATGTACTGGAACACACTAAACATGCATGCCAAAAGGGCATGAAAAAACCCCATCAGGAACACATCTAGACTGTTTCTATAGTGTGAACCAGCCCTTAGGACTTGTTCACACCATTGGTGGTGCAGAAACGCATGCAAGAACACACATTTTCCAGCACAGCAAAGAAATGCAATGCCCTATGTAGATGTGCGCAGGTACCATGATGAAAACGTTGTTGCACCTACACACGTCTATTAAAAACAGCCCCATTCACAGCCACAAATACGCATGGCACCACACTATTGTGCGGTTAGGTGCGACACACTTGGAAAATAACATAAAAATAAGCCAACATGGCTAAAACATATCTTGAAAATATGGGGACTCTGATATCCGGCGACAGTCCGTTCACGAACGAGAAGCAATTCTGCACCCTAAAACCAACATAGAGGAAAGGGATGGTCAAATTGCTGTGCTGCTTCCAAACCACCTCTGGCATGCCAGGGTCATTATGCAGGTCCTCGATGCCAGTTCTTGCCTGCGGCCACAAAATATCCACTGGCCACAAGTGAAGGTGAGTGGAGGACGTGAAGGTGGATTTCTACCAGCTTCAACCGCAAGCAGTACCACTCCTGAAAAATGAGAGCAAATAATCATTGACACGTCATCATGACAGTCAATTCTCAGTGCAGGCTATCTAGAGTGTCTTTCCTTTTTAACCATTTCAAGAGTTCAAGGAAACATTCTTGGAGCATCTACTGTGTTTGGAAAGGCCAAAGGCCCCCCCCTCCCCCAGGCACACTAATGCTTATGCAGGCCATAGACGGGGAGAAAAACAGCCGATTTTTCTTTTAAAAAATGAAAAATCGGTTGTTCAAGCGGCCGACGTTACCAGCAATGGTAAAAAAAAAATCGGCCGATTTTCATCCCGTCTACAGCCGGCCAAAAGTGTCCCTGCAGAGAGCTCCGCTATTTCTTTGACAGTTCTTTGACATTTATAGCGGTTGCAACAATGTATTTGTATCCATTTCGGATACAGATGTTTTTATTCGGAAACAAATAGATACAATGTTGAAACCGCTGTAAATGTCAAGGAACTGTCAAAGAAATAGCGGAGCTCTCTGCAGGGACACTTTTTGCCATACTGGAATTCCTCTCATTTTTCATCCTTCTTCTTCCTCTTCTTCTTCCTCTTCTTCTTCATCATCATCCTCTTCTTCCTCTTCATCATCTTCTTCTTCTTCTTCATCATCATCATCCTCTTCTTCTTTTTCTTCTTTTTGTCTTCCTCTTGCAGGTCACTGCTCATGTGCAGATTTTTTATCAGTAAAAAAATCGGCCGATTTGCCCATCATTGCCACGAAAATCGGCCGATCGGCAAATTCGGCCGTTTTTTTCCAACTTTACCAAAAAAAAAAAATCTGCCAAAATACCGAAAAACGGCCGAACAAATAGCCCACTAACGATCCGAAAATCGGCCGATTTTATTTTCGGCCGAAAAATCGGCCGATTTTCGACCCATCTATGGCCTGCATAAGATATGGTGTGGCCCTAGGGTCAATGTGTGTTTAGAATACTTCCAAAATGCACATACAAAAACACTACATCCAAATGCATGTTGCATTTCTATAGCATGTTAAACAGAAGAATAACGCACTTCCATAATGTTAACATGCGCAAGTAAAAATAGACAAAATCCACATCCTTTTATTCTGGCTTCACATACATGCATTGTGGTCTAACACCGCACTCCTGGGCAAATCACATGCAATTTGTGTGCGTTGCAATTAGAGACAAACATTTTGCACACCTCAAATTGCACCGCATCCGGGCCAAAAATGTGCAGGACCCTTTTTCAGGGTATGCACGTGGGTGTGAATAGGCATGCCATCCAATTTGGCAAATCGCAATACGCTTTGTGTACCAATATTGGTGTGTTGGTAACTTCACCTAGAAAGCCGCAGCAGGTGGCATGAAGGGGTTGCGGTTGTGATGCGGTGCAGCGCTTGCACAGAAAACACTGCAAATTTCACATTGCATCTGTGTGACACCAGAATGTGCCAATATATGGCTTGACAAAGCACAGTGGTCAGTGCAGATTATTTTCAATCCATGTTTTTTTACACTTTTCATTCACTGGTTTAACTCAGGTGATCATTAATCACAATTATCTCCGGAGATCACATGCAGCCCCTCAACCATCTACACATATCTCTGGAAATCTATACAGATCTCCTTGAAAAAAAGTCTCCTCTCCTCTTCGGAAAACAATTGTCCTCCACCTCATAAACAGGGGGACAGAGAAGACTTCTCCTTGATAACTAAAATCAGATGAATTATCTGTGCTTAATAAACATACACCAATACTGCAAATGCATTGTACTGTCCAAGGCATTGCACACGAACGCATTGCACACTAGAAATGTCAAATGCGTTAGTGTGTACAGTGCATGAGTGTAAAATGCTTTAGTGCACACTGCAGTGTACAACGCATTGCACACTGTAATACTCTGTACAAAGTAATACCGTGTACACCCACACATTGTAGACTGTAATGCACTGTACACTGTCATGCAGGATGGAGCAACGCATTGCACACTGTGATACCGTGTACACCCACACATTGTAGACTGTAATGCACTGTACACTGTCATGCAGGCTGGAGCTACGCATTGCACACTGTGATACCGTGTACACCCACACATTGTAGACTGTAAAGCACTGTACACTGTCATGCAGGCTGGAGCTACGCATTGCACACTGTGATACGCTGTCCACTGTCATGCAGAATCCAGCAACGCATTGCACACTGTTATACCATGTACACCAACACATTGTAGAATGTAATGCATTATACGCAGTATACATGTCCAGATATTCAAAGATTAGCCATGAAGGCCTAGCTGGTTACCTATTTGGCGACCGCAGATAGCCGAATAACGCTACACTGCATCCAGGCAGCTCTGGGAGGGTGTCATATGACATCCTGGCAGAACGCGCTCTCCATGATTGCTGTGTCCTAAGGACACAGCTGATCACGTGATGTGGTAAAGACCAATCACAGCGGCTTTTTACCATGTGATCAGCCATGTCCAATGACACGCTGATCACCGGGAAATGCATTTGCCGGGTCTTGGCTGCACTTTCATCACGCTGTCAGAATGTGTGGAAAGTACTGCCGAGAACCAGCAGTTATCAAAGCAGGGGTCGGCCCCGATGATCAGTGCCCACCAGTGCCACCCAACAGTTCCGCCCACCTGTGGCCAGCAGTGCCGCCTCATCAACGCACATCAGTGTTGCTAAATTACCAGTTTACCAAATGTTATAATATAAACAGACTTTTATTCATTATGAGATATTTTGTGGTTTATCGAGCAAAAAGTGAAACTCACAGCAGCAAGTCAATACCACCCAAAGAAAGCTCTATTTGTCTGAAAAAACTGATACAAATTTAAGATGGGTACAATGTGGCATGACCGCACAATTGTCATTCAAAGGGTAACAGTGCAGAAAGATGAAAATTGGCCAGGACAGGAAGGGGGTATGAGTACCCAGTAGGCAAGTGGTTAATATAATTGACCCATCAATACCCAGGAGCTAATGTACAGATAAGTAGCATGTGCACCAAGTGAGATTCTGCTAGGCCCCACCCACAAAATTACAATTACTTGTCCCTCACATGTTATAAACATATTTGCAATGGCCACACTTACTTTACATATAAGGATCATCTCCTCAGTTGAGAACTGTGCTCTCGCCATATCCAAATACCAATAAAGTTATCAAAATTTTCAACCAACACAAAACCTCCAACCACTTCTCATCCACTTACACTCCCCACAACCACTTCCGGGTGCGCGCGCACCAGATGACGGACTTCCAGGAGGATAGCTGCTCGTGCGCCATGGGGGACACCTGTTTGGCGTTTATTTGTGCACGATCGCGCATATCTATGCACGATCGCTCATTTCTATGCACGGCTATGATAGCTTTCGCGAATGTGTGTTTTAGTGATTTTTTTCTTTTTAAACCTTGGCTAATATATATTTGTTGCCAAAGGCCAAAAATCAACATACAGTGGGGACTATTTTATTACTGTAAATCAAATTGTAGAAAACCTGTAGCTGGCTGCACAGTGAATGTGACGTATTCATTAGTACATAACAATATTGTGGTGCAAGCAGGTTTTTTATTTTTTTGTTTGGTTTTGAAAAAGCCAGTTTGCACCCACTTGCATATTCACGCTCTTACAAGCTACATTTGAGCAGATTATATAAGTATACAAAGTAACTATTAAGGTTGTTCATATATTGAACATAAAATAAACACAAAAACATTGGTGAAACATTTATTGATCAAATATATCTTCATTTATTTGGTCAGCAGGAACAAGTAGGTACAGTCAATATCTTGGTGAGTCACAAAAATAGGATTGATGTGGCAAAAATAAAACACTCCTGCTCATAAGAGCTTACAATCTAAAGATACTTCTAATGAACTGTGTGTGCTCAGGTTATAGCAGGAAACAAAGGGGAAGATGAATCAAGTAACATTTTCGTGCACATAAGGTTTACTTACACAATCATTTAGTATAAAGATCCATTCACAAAAAAAGTCTACACATCAAAATATAAAGAAAACAAGACATATGTGAAAAACCCCTCCCACCTCTACAAATCCCCTACACATACATTTGTCAGCAGGTTTGTAAGAAAAAAGCATTTGAGTCTAAATAAGCAAGCAAAATTAAAACAAGAGCAGATTTTAAACAAAACGATTGACATGTGTGAGGCTTTCAATGCAAAGAGAAAAAAACACAATCATTGTGCAATAACACACAAACACACTTTACAAGGCCAAAAATATGCAAACATTTCCAGCCCACTTCCAAACACAGCCTGAGTGGTGTCTGGGGCAATTCAGCACAAAATCTCTTCCTCCCCCAAACCACTACAAGCAAGGACTTAGTCACAAACCACCCGGCCTAGTAACAGGCCAAATCACTCCCTACTGCACATCTTTATATAAGCTAGGTTGTATTTGGAGCGCGCCAAACAAGGCCCCACACCCAATGAAGCCACACCCACCACTGACCTTAGTTTGGTCAGTGAAAGTGTTTTCACCTGATGAATCCTCTTCCTACCTGCATTAACCCTTGGTATACAGGCCCCACAAATCAGAAAGAAATATACAGTGAAATGTACGTGTGCAGCATACAACAGAACATTGAGCAGGGATGTGAAAGGGAACCCCAATTGGAACCTTTATTGCTACTATGGTCACAATTCCCTCCAGATTCTCGCATGAGTTAAGACAGTCACATGACCACATCTTGTATGCAATACTGAAAATGACAAATCGATTTGACTAGTATGGTGAATTTCCCATCAATTGGTAAAACACTCCAGAAATCAAACATCAGCAAACATTACACTCTGGGCAAAGCTGATTTACAAATCATGCAACTTACAGTAAAGTTGACCATTTCAATGCAATTTTCAAGACATCTGACACAGATCTCTATGCAAATTGCCACTAAAGTAGTACATGTACTACTATAGAAATCAGTGTTTGAAACGCACCCATGTGGTCACTCTAATAGCAGACAATAGGGTGCGACTTTGCAGATGATTTACAGCTTGCATGTTGTGCAAATCACATGCCAAGTCCCACTCAATGAGCACGCTATTGGAGCGTTCATATTGTTGTGGTTCAAACTTGGTAGGAGCCGCAAGTAATAATAGAGTAATGAATACACTACTTTTCATGCAATTTGCTGAGAGATCGATGTCGAATGTCTTGCAAATTGCACTTGAAATCACCATGTACCCCGACTTTGAAATCATGCAACTTCTATGCAAGTCACATGATGTGACTGTGGTGTCAATAACACCACTTAGAAATCTGCTTTAATGTGACCGGGTAGCCCCCAGTAACATTGTTTGCGATTGCCATGCAATTGGCATGACAGGCGACTTGCAAATCGTAGACCAAGTCGCACCCTATTGGCCACTGTAGGCTCTGTTCACATCCAATTGGATTGTGAACTCGTGCAACTTCACTGTAAGTTGGACAATTGCCGCATCGGATTAGATGTGACAGTGGTGTTGGCCCCCAGTAACATTGGGTGCAATTTGCCATGCAAAGAGCAAGCTGCTGGCCATGCCAATCACATGACAAGTCACATCCAGGGTGTGCAATTTCAGGTGCGATTTGTGCATTGACATCGTACCTGATATTGGATATAATGAATGTGAGTGTATTAACATACACCATTTGTTGCAGCGAGAGTTCAAAGGTATTTGAGAATTGTGGCCATTTATTAGCAATTTAACATCTAGACTCAAATAGAAATCGCAATGCTACACACAATTGAAAACACAACTAGTTAGTAATTCTCTAGAAAACACAGTAAAATTGGCAACTTAAAGAGTAATTTTCAATTGCATATAGTGTGAGCGAAGCAGGAAAATCAACAAAGGAAATAAATCTTTGAAGGCGTGCGGTACCTGCCTGCTGGGATAAGGGTCTGCTATGCATTTGGGGGAAAAATGCACGCCAGGATTTGTGACAAGTTTGATGTGTGGATTCACCAACCGAGTCTTTTCTCTCTCGCTCACTCTTCTGAATGTCTCTCTTTATCACTCCTCAGTATGTATCTCTCGCTCACTCTTCTTCGTCTCACTGGCTCGCTCTTCTCTCTCGTTCACTCTTCTTCGTCTCACTGGCTCGCTCTTCTCTCTCGCTCACTCTTCTGAATGTCTCTCTTTATCACTCTTCATATGTATCTCTTGCTCACTCTTCTTCGTCTCACTCTTCTCTCTCTCTGTCAGCTCTTTGCTTGCCAAATCCTTCACAAAAGTGGGTGGAGTGTAAACCATCATTATCAAATCTATTAGTGATTCAGGCCCTTATCTTATACCATTGTATGACATTCACATAAGGTGCAGCTTTGAAGGTGTTTCAACAGACAAGGCCTCATTCTAATTCACATTTTAGGGTCATTTAGACAGAATGCAAAGATGTTGCCAGAACATGTATGTGAAGACAGCCACACACGGAGATCATGCTACTACCTCGCCGGGGTTGGGATTCGAACCGACAACCCTAGAGTTGTGAGGCAGCAGTGCTAACCACTAACCCACGGAGCTACATTGCTAACCCAGCCTGTATTTCTGTGCTGTGAATCAATCCTAGGTCCCTGGGCATGGTCAGTTTAACTAGCCAGATATCTCCAATGTGACACAAATGTTGTGCTATGTTGCCAATTCACATGTATGATGGTTCTATGTATCCCAATACAAAGGATTGCAATACTAATACAGGCGTACCTCGGTTTACCAACGCCTCAGGGAACGTCATATTTGGGGTACAAATGCCAAACCATTTCAGTTAATTGGTCTGTTTACAAATGTTTGAATAATTTGGTATGGGCATGTGGCCTGGTATGGTTCAGGAGGGGGGGAGGCGCTCGCTCGTCCCCCCCCCCTTTCCTGACCTGCCGGGCTGCATGCTCGGATAAGTATGTGTTATGGATTTTGGGGGGTACCCCATGCTGTTTTTTATTTAATTTCAGCGTGGAGGTACCCCTTAACATCCATACGAGACCCGAAGGGCTTAGTATGGATGGGAGGGGGGACCCCACGCCAGTTATTTAAAGAACTGTTTCTAAATCCCTGCAATACTTTGACATTCAACTGTCAGTGGGGAAATCCGCCGACAGCTGAAACATGAGCGCTGCATTGGTTTTCACTACTAAAACGCCGCATGAGTTGATAACATAACTCATGCGGGATTGTAGGAGCGACAGCCATGAGTTAATGTTTCATCTGTCAGCGGGGTTCCCCACTGACAGCTGAATGTAAAATAATTCCCTTTATTGCATAAATAATAGAAAAAAAGCGTGGGTCCCCCCTCCCATCTGTACCAAGCCCTTCGGATCTAGTATGGATATTAAGGGGGAACTCCACGTCGAAATGTAAAAAAAAAAACAGCGTGGGTCCCCTCAATATCCATACCAGACCCTTATCCAAGCATGCAGCCCGGCAGGTCAGGGAAGGGGGGGGGGACGAGCGAGCACCCCCCCTCCTGAACCATACCAGGCCACATGCCCTCAACATGGGGGGGGGTGCTTTGGGGCAGGGGGGGCTCCCCCCCCAAAGCACCTTGTCCCCATGTTGATGAGGACAAGGGCCTCTTCCCCACAACCCTGGCCGGTGGTTGTGGGGGTCTGCGGGCGGGGGGCTTATCAGAATCTGGAAGCCCCCTTTAACAAGGGGGCCCCCAGATCCCGCCCCCCCCCCCCTACGTGAATGATTCTGCGGTACACGGTCCGCAGACTCATTCACAAAAAAACTAAGTGTGGTGTAAAAAAAACACAGTACAGGGTCTTTGACAAGTCCTTTATTAAAACAATGTCCCCCGAAGTAGATCCAACGTCAATCGCGGCGGCGGCAGGGACCCGAAAAAAAAAATAAAAGTTCCGCTCCCGTCGGAGGCTTCCAGCCTAGTGAAGAAGAGGCTAGCTGACAGTTCTTATATAGGTATGGGGCGGGGCCAGCCGGGGACATCATCTGAGTGACCCGCCCCATGTCACATGCTTGCTGTTCCCGGCTGGCCCCGCCCCATACCTATATAAGAAATGTCAGACTGTCTCCTGCATTCAGCTAGTTAGCCTCAGTGGAGAGACAGGGTGACATTTCTCAAATAGGTAAGGGGCGGGGATGATGTGCCCGGCTGGCCCCGCCCCATACCTATATAAGAACTGTCAGCTAGCCTCTTCTTCACTAGGCTGGAAGCCTCAGACTGGAGCGGAACCTTTTTTTTTTTTTCTTTTTTCGGGTCCCTGCCGCCGCCGCCGTGATTGACGTTGGATCTACTTCGGGGGACATTGTTTTAATAAAGGACTTGTCAAAGACCCTGTACTGTGTTTTTTTTACACCACACTTAGTTTTTTTGTGAATGAGTCTGCGGACCGTGTACCACAGAATCATTCACGTAGGGGGGGGCGGGATCTGGGGGCCCCCTTGTTAAAGGGGGCTTCCAGATTCTGATAAGCCCCCCGCCCGCAGACCCCCACAACCACCGGCCAGGGTTGTGGGGAAGAGGCCCTTGTCCTCATCAACATGGGGACAAGGTGCTTTGGGGGGGGGAGCCCCCCTGCCCCAAAGCACCCCCCCATGTTGAGGGCATGTGGCCTGGTATGGTTCAGGAGGGGGGGGGCGCTCGCTCGTCCCCCCCCCCCCTTTCCTGACCTGCCGGGCTGCATGCTCGGATAAAGGTCTGGTATGGATATTGAGGGGGACCCACGCTGTTTTTTTTTTAAATTTCAGCATGGAGTTCCCCCTTGATATCCATACCAGACCCGAAGGGCTTGGTATGGATGAGAGGGGGGACCCACGCTGTTATTTTTATTTTATTTTTTTTTATTGTGGACCTTTATTTTTACATTCAGCTTTCAAAATAAATTTTATCTAGACCTTCAAAATAAGTAAAATCATAACAGAAATAATTATAAAGGATAAGAAACAAAAATATAATCACTAAAACGAAGGAAATCTAATTAGATTACATGAAGATATGCTTAATGCTGTTTATTAAACACAGTAGTCGCGACCGAGTGCCGGCTGTCAGAGGAATCCACAATCAGATTCACTATTAGTCAGTGGCTAAAAAGCAAACGCCCATGGCAGAGGACTAAAATGTGTTCTGCACATGCTCAGTTCTATCTGCCAAAGACACTGCACGGGCATCTAGATTTTTACTGTGTCGATTTCCTTGAGAAAAATGTTTTTTAACACATTCTTAATTTTTTTGGAAATAGCAGATATTGTTTAAAGTGAAGTCCTGATATTTGGCAAAGCAAATTTCTAAGTGAACATGTCTCTACAGTGATTTTTCATGGTGTTAGACGTGCTTCTTAGCAAGTCTGCTTTTGTGAGTCTGATTCCGGGCGTGTGTCTTTTTGTGAATTAGATTGGGCGTCTGCTTATGGGCTCTGCTCAATAGTGAATTAGGTTGCAGGGTCAAAAATGGACGGACGCCCATGAAAATTGGGCTTAAGCCCATAAATATGCGCCCACGCCCAATAGTGAATCAGGGCCATAGTGTCTGGCAGACTCTTTCTCTGAGCTGATCGCAAAGCTATAAACCGTCATTCACTGGACTTGAAAGCATTCCAGAATAGCATTTAAACCTACATCCCATTTGAAACCACTTTTTCATACAATTTTATAACTTTTAGCAGGAAATACATATAATGAAACAAAGCATATATTCAGATAGGTCAGCTTAATGCGAGTCACCTGATACCTTACATCCCTAGATTAAGTCTACCCAAGAGCAGAAAGCAATATCTCTTTAACCGTATGTCATATCTGGGGTCTGGACATTCAGAATATCATTCTGCATATTATCCTACCAGTGGATAGGATGCTACATGTGCCTATGGAAGGTTATTGACCATGGTATAACTTGGGAGGGATTTTGGTTCTAGCCTGGGTCTCCGCCCAAAATCCCTCCCCAAATGAGGTGATTGGCCCTTGGCTTTGGTAGACGCCCCCTGCTGGAGGACTAGAATATGGACTGTCAGTCCTGAGAGAGGTAAGATGAAGAGATTCTCCCTTGTAACATCAGGAACCAACTTTGGGAGAAAAGGCACCCTTTTGTTCGGACACTTGAACGCTGCTTAAACCAGGACTTCTGCAAGTATTCTACCTTCTTAAACTTCTTCCTTTATCTCTCTGTTGTGTTATTGCTCTCTGTATCTACATATATATATATATATATATATATATATATATATTGGCTACATCTTTTTCTGTAAATATTTTTATTGCACCATTTTGACCTTTTTAGTAATAAATCCTATTTTCTGAAAATTGTTGAACTGTTTCTAAAGCTCTTTAATGCAAACTAGGAATCCTGTCTCTGAAGAGCGCTACTGTGTGTTTTACACTCCTGCATACATCTGCCTGCGGTGACAGTGTGTATACAGACGCTTATTCAAACATCAAAGTGTTACTGCTAAGATTGGTGAGTTTTCTCCTTCTCTGTACAAAAAGGTGGTGGTGGCAGTGTGAAGGGTTAATTGCGTAATTAACCTGATCCAGTAACAATCGCTCTCAGGCTGCGGCACATAGATTGTGGTCCAGTGAGCTGGAAAATCTTTGTGCAGGCTGCAGCTGAGCGTGGCATTGTTATGCACGTAACAGCTTAGTTTTAGATTGGCTAGTCCTTCGGTCACAAGTTGGTGAGAAGGGCTGGGGGTCTGACGCCGCACCCGTCACACTTAGCACAGTTTTCCTTAGAATTAAAAGAATTTAGAATAAAAAGCTGTCCCCCATGGAGATTAGATGGGTTTGAGGGACACATAGAAAATCAGAATTAGAGGAGCAAACGTTACAAGGAGGAGGGTAGGGTGATAAAAATCAGACAGATAATGTAATTCCAAGCTGTACAGAGCCTTATGGGTGTGCATGAGGATTTTGAAGTAAATACGAAACCTAACAGGTAGCCTGTGCCCTTGATAGATAGGAGTAGACCTAGTCAGGGTTCTGTGAGTATTTGGAAATAATCTGTTTTGTATTTAACCACTTGCCTACTGGGTACTTATACCCCCTTCCTGCCCAGGCCAATGTCCAGCTCTCAGCGCTGTCACACTTTGAATGACAATTGCGCGGTCATGCAACACTGTACCCATATGTAATTTTTAACATTTTTTTTGTGACAGATAGAGCTTTCTTTTGGTGGTTATTAATCACCTCTGGGTTTTTAATTTTTTCTTAAACAAACCAAAAACCACAGAAAATTTTGAAAAAAAAAGTTTTTTCTTAGTTTTTGTTATAAAATTTTGTAAATAAGTGATTTTTCTCCTTCACTGATGTGTGCTAATGAGGCTGTAGTGATGGCCACTGATAAGATGCACTGATGGACACTGATAGGTGGCACTGATGGGCACTGATGAGGAGGCACTGATGGGCATTGACAGGCATCCCTGATGGGCACTGAAAGCCAGCACTGATATATGGCACTGATAGGCGGCACTAATAGGCGGTACTGACTGGCACAGATAGGCGGCACTGAGTGGCACTGTTAGGTGGCACTGGCTGGCGCTGTTAGGTGGCCCTGACTGGCACTGATAGGCGGCACTGACTGGCACTGATAGGCGGCACTGATTGGCAGCACTGATAGGTGGCACTGATTGGTATTGATAGGTGGCACTGACTGGCACTGATGGGTGACACTGAAAGGCAGCTCAGAAGGGCACTGATATGTGGCATTGATGTGCACTGGTAGGCACTGATATGTGGCATTGATGTGGCACTGATGGGCACTGGCAGGTGGAACTGTTCAGCACTGACACAAGGCACTGATGGACACTGACAGCTGGCACTTCTGAGGCCACACTGATCATCAGGGCACACTGATCATCAGTGCCCTGATGAACAGTGTACGTGTCCCCTCCGCGGAATGCCGATTACTGGCTCTCCTCTCCTCTTGAGCTGTCAGAGTGACAGGTCGAGAGGAGAGAAATGCCAATAACTGGCATTTCCCTGTTTACATGTGATCAGCTGTGATTGGACACAGCTGATCACATGACCGAGCCGACATCTTCGGCTCTTTTCGTGGATCGGTGATCTGCTGTGTCCGAGGGACATAGTGCACCACTGATCGCTGCGCTGCGTGCTCCCTGAACCGCGCATGCGCAGTGAGAATGGAAGGATGTCATATGACGTCCTATCAGAACGAGAGAACCACCTTGCGCCCGTCATTGGACTATATGGTGGGCAAAAGGTGGTTAAAGGCTAAGTTCACCTTTTTAAGACAAAATTTTACTTTTCATTATACAGCGAACAGAAGCATTTTCTAATGTCCTTATTGCCCCAGTCATCCAAATGTGCTTATCTCTCACTTAACCCATCCATGGCAGCTTTCAAATTTCACCTTCCTATTTAAAATTTAAAAATATGTTTTCTGATTCCATCACTTCTTGTAGATCATATCCCATCATGCACTGCCATTGTGCATCACAGAATAGGATGTGCATTACCAGTCTGGACCAGGGGCGGACTGACAACTCATGGGGCCCCCGGGCAATAGGGGATCATGGGGCCCCTGTGTCCTCATCCACACTCAAACCATACCCAAAAAAGCCTATGAAAGGTACCAGGGGCATCTCATGGGGCCCCCTACTGACCCTGGGCCCTCGGGCAGTGCCCGAGTTTCCAAATGGTCAGTCCGCCCCTGGTCTGACCATACCACCCTCATTACTATACCACCTTTTGTTTTATTTCCATCGTTTTTCTGTACAATCTGATTGTACAATCTCCTTTAGATCTACCATAATTTATGTAGAGGAAGGGCCTGCCTTATTTGATACAAATTGAATGGATTGTTCAGGTGGGTCCTCTTGTTCCATAGTTTTGGTAAATTAAAAGGAAATTGTACAGAGATGGTAAAATCAGATTGCATAGTGTATGGCCATCTTTATACAAGTACATAGGAGGGAGTGGACGGAGACATTCAGCTGTCAGGTCCCGTTCACAACCATCCATGTAGCAAGGACTTTTTGCGGGTGTTTTGTAGTGTTTCCACTCATGATACGTAGAGCAGACCATTCACTTGAGTGGGTTGCCCTACATGCAACAAACACCTCAAAGAAGCTCCAGAACTTTTTTTAGAGTGAAGCATGGTGTGTTTTTTTCACCTTGATTGGTGCACTTGCAGCGCATTTGTCACCGAGCAAATACACGCCTGCTGCCCACACTTGGGGTGTCATTATCATTTAATGCAATGTCAATGCAAGTGTGAGGAGCATTTCCAGCTCATTTCCAAAGTGTGCATGCATTTTCTGTGCAATTTGGCATGTGTGCAGAAACGCACAAACGTGAATGGAGCCTCATTATTCTTGTGTAAATACAGCATTTTTACATTCAGGCACCATTCACACCTAGCATAGTGGGAGTGCACATTTTATGGCTCATTTTGCCTGCAGCATGCATAGGGCAGCCCTTTGATTTCAGTGGGCTGCACTACACATGGCAAAATAGCTCATGGGACATTTTGGCTTGATACGGTTTACACTTTTTGTACTGTGTGATTGCTGCATTTGTCGCTTGTTTTTCCATGTAGCAAAATGTGTGCTTGCTTCTGTATTTGGAGTGCCATTAACAGTTAATGGCACCTGAAAATGTGACTAGTTTAATTTAGGTGTATAAAGGTTGTACAATCTCATTTAAATGTACTAACATTATACAATAAGAGGACACACCTATCTATCCAACCACTCTGTGTCTAATCTGGCAGGCCCTTGCTCTACAAAGCTGATAGCAGATCTAAAGGAGATTGTACAATCAGAATATATAGTGTATGGTGAGCTTTACAGACTTCCAGGGACACACTTCTCTTGTTTTCAATACTACAGCTCTGCTCCACATAGGCTATTATTATACAGGATTTATATAGCGCCAACAGTTTGCGCAGTGCTTTACAATATAAGGGAGACAGTACAATTACAATACATTTCAGTACAGAAGGAATATGAGGGCCCTGCTCGTGGAGCTTACAATCTAAAGGAAGGGGGGGTTGATACAAAAGGTGATAACTGCGGGGGATGATCTGGCGGAGGTGATTCAAGTACAGTTCTTAGGTGGAGATGGGGTAGGCTTTCCTGAAGAAGTGAGTTTTCAAAGATTGCCTAAAGGCAGACAGGGTGGGGGCTGACCGGACATGCTGTGGTAGGGAGTTCCAGAGGATGGGAGAGGCTCTGGAGAAGTCCTGGAGGTGAGTGTGGGAGGAGGTGATGAGGGAGCTAGAGAGGAGGATATCATGGGAGGAGCAGAGTGGGCGATTTGGGCAATATCTGTGGTTGGTGATGTAGCTAGGGGCAGTGTTGTGGATGGCTTTGTAAGCTGTGGTTAGTATTTTTAATTTTATACGTTGGGTTAGTGGAAGCCAGTGAAGGGATTGGAAGAGAGGGACAGCAGTCGCTGATCTGCTGGTAAGGTGTATGAGTCTAGCAGCAGCATTCATAGTAGAGTGAAGAGGGGATAGCCTGTGTAAAGGTAGACCAGTGGGGAGGGAGTTGCAGTAATTGAGGCGGGATATAACCAAGGCGTGGATAAGTTGTTTTGTGGTGTCATTGGTCAGGAAGGGGCGGATTTTGGAAATGTTCCGGAGGTTGAGGCGGCAGACTTTAGCCAGTGAGTGGATTTGGGGCCCAAAGGAGAGGTCAGAGTCTAGAATTACGCCTAGCACCCTGGCATGAGGGGAAGGACCAATGGTTGTGCTGCTGATCTTAATGGTAAAGTCGTGAGTGGGGGATCGGGGAGGAGGAAATATTACAAGCTCGGTTTTTGAAAGATTGAGTTTAAGGTAGTGATGTGACATCCATGCTGATATGTCGCTTAGTAGATTTGTGATACCTGAGGAGATTGAGGGGGTGAGCTGGGGAGTGGAGAGATAGATCTGGGTGTCATCAGCATAGAGGTGGTATTGGAAGCCATGGGAGGTTATCAGTTGACCCAGGGAGGAGGTATAGAGAGAGAAAAGGAGGGGCCCAAGGACAGAACCTTGGGGTACTATGTGATTGCTTAGCTCCTGCACACTCTGCCAAATTAATTATCTGTGGAAGATAAAGGTACAAAACCATTGATTGCTGGCTGTGTATTTAGTGATAACTGTGCTGTGGTACCATGTATTTGCTTCTTTAACTAAAGATAGCTTTATTAATAAACTGTAGCTGTTCCTTGAATACAGATATCAGGTTTCATGAGTCAGTCATTGGTTGATCCTCTGGTCAAAACTGATTTGGTGGTTGTTCTTCCTTGTGGGGTTGCTTCCTTCTGTTTTTGCATCACTGCACTCGCCCCAGGTGACTTTTTATAGGAAAGTTACCATGGTATTGTCTTACGATAAATAAGATGTAATCTTTTTGTGGATGTAAAATCTCAGATGTAAAGACCTACTATATTATGTGTGAACTGCAGACCTCCTATGTATGTTTTTGTATTTGTTGTAGCATCAGCCAGTACTAATCTCCTAATGAAGTGGAATATTTCCAAGAAAAGTGTTGAGTAATCCCCATGCCTTCACCATGCATTAACAGTAAAATGTATGAAGGAATAAGTCACTTGCAGTACAAGGATTCTATATGATTGAGACAGCTAATAGGTGATGGATGGGGTCTCCATATGTACGACGGTTTATTGCATTACTGTTCTAATGCATGTTTTAAACTTGTATGTTATGTTTTAAGATAAGTATATGAATAAAACTTTTATATTTTAGTAAATTTAATGTTGTTTTGTGGGTACCTTAAAAGTCCCTTATATACATTAATTTCATGCAGAGCTGTGCTGAGGCTGGTAATGTGGAGGGACAATAAGGTTTTAACAGTCTGTTGATGCTGCAGAAAAACTGGGGTTTCTAAGACTTTTTCTAGTGGTGCAAGAGAAATAGCTAGATCTACCAGACTCAATTTACTTTTATATTCACACAAATAATCTTTCCAAGCCTGATTATGCACAGTCAGGACAAAATAATGCCATCTACACTCAAGTTTCTAAGGCGGGGGAATCCAAAAGAGAAAGGGTAACAGTTTGACTTTTTAGAGAAGCAAATGTGAAGAAAAGTTAAAAGTGCACAATTAAGGTGATGCAGTACATACATTTAACATAATTTGCAAATTTGGGCTGATCAACATAAAAGTCCAATTGCGGTAATTTACATAACGAGACAGGGAGGTGTTAGAAACCAGAAAGTCCAAACTGAAAAAATATCTAGTTGGTCAGAGTCCTATGGAAAGGGAAGAAAAACGAGAGACAAAAGAGTATTTTGCAATGGTAAGGTCTAGGGGGTGTTCTTTGTTATGTGTGGGGGTGCAATCAAACTGAGTTAACTCAAAGGGATTGATTTATTAAACCTGGAGAGTGCAAAATCTGGTGCAGCTGTGCATGGTAGCCAATCATCTTCTAACTTCAACTTGTTCATTTAACCCTCGTGCCTAAGGGTAAAACAAATCTAAATGCCTAAGCACAATTTTGCAACTTTGGCATGTGTTAGTAAAACCGTACATATCATCACAACTACAGCCCTGGACAAAAGTTTTGAGAATTACACAAATATTAATTTTCATATAGTCTGCTGCTTCAATGTTTTTAGACCTTTTTGGTCTGACTATGGTATACTGAAGTATAATTACAAGCCAGGGGCGGACTGACCATTTGGAAACTCGGGCACTGCCTGAGGGCCCAGGGTCAGTAAGGGGCCCCATGAGATGCCCCTAGTACCTTTTTCATAGGCTTTTTTGAGTTTGGGCAAGGACACAGGGGGCCCATGATCCCCTATTTCCCAGGTGCCCCATGAGTTGTCAGTCCGCCCCTGTTACAAGCATTTCATAAGTGTCAAAGGCTTTTATTGACAATTATATTGTTTATGCAGAGTCAATAATTGACCCTTTTTTTTCAAGACGTCTGCAATTCGCCCTGGCATACTGTCAATCAACTTCTGGGCCACATCCTGACTGATGGCAACCCATTCTTGCATAATCAATTCTTGGACTTTGTCAGAATTTGTACGGGTTTTTTTGTTCACCCACCTCTTGAGGATTGAACCCAAGTTCTCAGTGGGATTAAGGTATGGGGAGTTTCCTGGACATGGACCTAAAATTTTGATGTTTTGTTCCCCAAGCCACTTAGTTATTTTTGCAGTATGTCAAGGTGGTCCATCATGCTGGAAAAGGCATTGTTCATCACCAAACTGTTTTTGGATGGTTGGGAGAAGTTGCTCTTGGAGGATGTTTTTGTACCATTCTATATTCATGGCTGTGTTAGCAAAATTGTGAGTGAGCCCACTCCCTTAGCTGAGAAGCAACCCCACACAAAAACAGACTGAGGATGCTTTACTGCTAATATGACAATGGACTCACCTATTCTTCTCCAAACAAGGTTTTTTCCAGATGCCCCAAACAATCGGAAAGGGGATTCATCTGCAGAATATCAGTCTGGCCATGGTGTTTTTCCTGGAGAGAAGTGGCTTCTTTACTGCTCTTCTTGACACAAGGCCATCCTCCAAGAGTCTTCGCCTCACACCTGCCTGCTGCCATTCCTGAGCAAGCTCTGCACTGGTGGTGCCCTGATCCAGCAGCTGAATCAACTTTAGCAGACTCCTGGTGCTTCCTGGACTTTCTTGGGCACCCTGAAACCTTCTTAACAACAATTGATCCTCTCTTCTTGAAGTTCTTGATGATCTGATAAATGGTTGATTTAGGTACAATCTTAGTAGCAGCAATTTTCTTGCCTGTGAATCCCTTTTTGTGCAAAGCAATGAGGACTGCACGTGTTTCCTTGCAGGTAAATTAATATTTGTGTCATTCTCAAAACTTTTGGCCAGGACTATACTTTATGCATCCATATGGATTATATCTTGTTTATGCAGGACAAATTGGGCTTTCATTTGGCGGTGAATGGTAATCTGCTGATTATTTTTTTTATTATCAAAAGAAAACAGGCCCAAAATAATAATAAAATAATTTATTTTAAATTCAGCTGTATATTTTTTGCTACTACCACAACTTACCACCAAAGAACAACTCAAAATAAATACTCCTGCTCCTCACGATCACATCGATCCTACTTATGTGTATGTTAGTTGTTGTTTGTACCGATAGCATGGCCCAGGAACAATAGAGCACATTTTGCTTTTTTATCCTGCCTAAAGTACACTGACACTAACTGACACTAACTGACACTGATACTAATTAAAAAAAAAAATCCTAAACAAAAAATACTGACCGTGACCTTTAACTCAAACACTAACCCTGGCACTGAGCTAGATCAAACCTTGATCTAGGTATTTTTTGAATTATTATTATTTGTTGTTTTTTTTTTATACACACTTATTTTGCTCTCTATAAGGAAGACATGTTTCTCTCTCCTCCATTCAGAAAGAGAAAACATGGGACTGTGACTGATCACTGTAATAGCCAATCAGAGGCTATCATAGCGATCATGTGACCTGGAATCGGAAGTTCCCATTACTATGGGACCCTGGATCTTGATGATACCCCGGTCTCTGTGCTGGGAGCATGCCACACAGCTCCTAGCACAGAAGATATGCTTCTTTCAGCAGCTGTCATGGACAGAGGAGTAGGGCCACCATGGCACTACTGGAAGCAACCCTAGCTCTAGTGCCAAAATTTAATGAGTCTAATATCCCTGTTTTGGAGTGGGAGGAGAGGCTTGAGAGTGCTCTCCACCTCTGTCAATTACCCCTCAGGCTGGTTGTAGAACTGGCTATCAATTTCTTAGAAAATGATGCCCTCCAAGCAGAAATGGTGCTACTAGAGGATGCATACACCTATTTGGGACCTATTTGGGGACAATGTAACCCCATACCACAGCTTCATCTGCAGACAAGAGGAGGATGAGAGCCTTACACACTTTGTGGTAGCCCTCCATAAGTCACGGAAGTAATTGAAGAAAAAGGACCTAAATGGATGTGCCGACATAGGCACCCCAGACAAGCTTCTATGAGATCAGTTTATTGGAGGAGTGATTAAAGGACCTAGCAAGAAATTACAATGGTTAAACAGGAACTAGCCAACCTGATCAAGGGTGAAAACCCCATGTGAAAGGAACTGAATGAAGTTCAGAGGTGTTGGTAGTGTGGTCATTTTGGGCACCTGGCCACGAGCTGTGGAAGCTCGGAGAATAAGGGCACCTCTCACCAGACGTCCCTAAAAGCAGCTAACAACTTACCTATCAGGGTAAAAAGAGTCAAGTGGGTGAAGGTTCAAATCTTTGACCAAGTGGTGGAACTAGTTGGAGTAGTGGTCACCCACAGCCCACTTGTGTCCTTGGTACCCACGGTCCTGGGCATGAATGTCCTAAAGAGTTTGGACTTGCCTCGCCTGCTGGATGAAGAGGAGCATCTCAGTGAACCCAAACAGAGTCATGGCTTACGGGCAGTGTGGCTCAATTTCATGTAGGCTTATGAAGTCCAACAACAGGTGGCAAACTGCAGGTAGGTGTTGTTTTTACCACCAAGCATAAGCTCCTTCTGGCTTCCCTCCAAGAAGTTATCTGGTCCTTGCTCATTGGAGCCAGCAAGAATCAACTGGGTGCCACGGTCATGGTAGAGCCCCGCAGAAATCCTGAGATGTCTGGGGAGTGGCTGATAACTCACACCCTGTCCAAGGATCCTGTGGTTTGGCAGCTGGACAAGGGCCATCCCTTGATGAGGTGGATCAGTGCCTGGCCCTTGTGCAGCTTAAAAACCACAAGATTTTCACAGATCTCTGTGGCGCTCCCATGCACTGCATCATGGGGTCCCAGCTGGTGGTGGAAGCTGTCTTCACCCCGCTGCAAGCCGCCATGACCCCCTAGGACGCTGACCAATATTAGTAGCTGTTGGACCAACTAGCAACCCCCTTCCAGGATTGCTCATTGTTCCAGCAACATCTCCTCCATCAATTGGTAAAGAAACATTTACTAGTTTTTGCAATAAATCCTGAAGATTATGGGTGCACTGAGATCATAGATCAACCCATCCACACAGGTAGTACTCCTTCCTTTTAGGAAAGCTACTGGCACATACCCATCTGCTCTATGTGAAGAAGTCAAGGACTTAATCAGCAACATGTTGCAAAGTGGAATAATCAAAAAGAGCAGTAGCCATTTTCCTGGTGTGCAAAAATAATGGCAGTTTATGGTTCTGCATAGTTTATCACAAGCTCAGTGCCTGTGCCCACTGGGATGCCTACCCCATGTCTCATGGTGTTAGGTCAGGCCCGCTATTTCTCCACCTTTGATTTGGCAAGTAGGTATTGGCAGGTCCCAGTGAGAGAACAGGACAGGGTAAAGACAACCTGCATCACTCTGCTGGGGCTGTTTAAGTTTAATCGCATGCCTGAGTATACGACTGATGGACTGATAGAACTATGCTTGGGAGACTATAACTTTGAGATGGTGCTGATCTATCTGGATTACTTTATCAAAGTAGGGAACAAAAACATTGAGAACTGAGAGCAAAGCATTCAAAAGAAGGGAAAGAGTTATACTAACAGGGCATAAAATGTTAAATTGTAGGGCAAACTGCAAGACAAGCCTTAGGTTATAACATTTTCTTTCCTTCCACCACGGTCTGAAGGAAGGAAAATTGGGCAATTCCCTCCATCAACACAGTCAGTATTGATGGGGGGAATCTCTCCGCCAGCGCTATTGTGTTCTGTTGGTGGGGAGCCTTCCCGGCAGTGATCGCATACAAAAAATACGACAAGCTGGTTGTACTAAAGTAATTCGATGGATTGACTTCTGTACAACCAGCCTGCCCATAGATAGATCTAATTTTGGAAAGTCTCTGTTGAATCCATCTATGGCCAGCTTTAATAATAATATGTCCTCCATTACCACGGAGTGATGCAGGAGGTCAAAAAACCAATACTCCCAGAACTCTGTGCCAGGTTTAAGTTAAACACAGAACGCCTAACATGTTTTCTGCAATAAAGTCATACTGTATGTTAGTAGTCCCTTGTTATCAACTGAGTGACCAGAAGCACAAGTCTGGCCAGATAGTCAAGGTTGACTTTTGAGGCTGGTGCTGGTGTGGGATATTTTTACAGCTTTATGCCTAAAAGCAAGGATAGAGACTAAGTATTTGAAGGGATTAAACAGAGTAACAGTTGTAAGATTAATATTTGTCAAAAATGACCAGTTTATCAGGTATCTGAGGAAACATTTATCATTGGATGTGCAAAATAGCTTCAGCACACAAACAGCAGAGTGCGTAATTTACCTGTGGAAAAGCACAGAGTGATAATGATGGGATAATGCCTTTTTTAAGTGCATTAATGTAGTGATGTACTTAAAGCAGAGATACATTCTGTCTCTGCATGGCCCCCTTGTTTCTGCTAATAGTATACATTATAACTGGTTGAGGGAGTATAGGCTGCAGGAGGGGTAGGGGAGCCACAGATGTATGGACAGCAACTCCGTCTGAGGAAGGAGTGCATGAATAGGCAGCAGGAGAGATAGAGGGAGTGCAGATCCATATAATAAATGCAGTGGGAGCAAGAAGGTCCTTATGAAGCACGTTCCTTATTTAGCTGGGGATAGCTAGACCCTGATGGCTAGAGATGAGCTGATAAGCAGCTCAGGTGAGATAGTCAGAAGAGTCAAATTCTGGTCAGGGCTGAGAGACTCTGCAGGCCAAACCCCCTGCGCTGAGGCTCTGATCCAAAATGAAAGAAGAAGGTTTTGCTTTTAGTTTTGATTCATCCTATCCTTGTCTCTATATCTATTCAATAGTCATCTCATGTTGATTTGTCTGGCTGCAGAGAAATAAACATGTTCTGTGGAAGGAATTCAGGATAACACACTAGTCATACCCTGCCCACTCAATATACCAGGATACCTACCCCCTGACCACCAAAATTTAGATTTTCTTTTTTCTATAAAGCAATGTAAGCAACAGTACATTACATACTTGTTACCACTGTGCTGTATGTATTATTTTGTTATTCTGGGAGGACGTCATATGATGTCCCCTCTCAAGATTGTACCTCATGCGCCGCACTGGCCACACTCCAGCATGATCTGTCACCCGCTGTGTCCTGTGGACACAGCCGATGACAGATCACTGTGCAGTTTTGCTGCTGGTACCATGTGATCGCTGTGGCCAATCACAGCAGATCACGTGACAATTGTACACAATGAAAGGCTTTGATTCATGTCTTTCATTGTGTACTATTGTGATGAGCTCTGTGATTGGTCACAATGATCACATGGTATAGACTGAGCCAATCACAGCCCATCTGTACCTCGTGATTAGCTGTGACCAATCACAGCTAATCACAATAGTAATCACTGAATGTATCATTTTAATTTAGAATAAGCAAAATTCACAGTTATAAGCAGCTACAGTGTGTAAACAAACAAACAAAAATCCTGATCACCTCCCCAGAGTAGTACAGTGTTACTGTGGTAACACTGTATTGCTCTGGTCACTGTATGTAAAAAAAAAATTGTAAAATAAAAAATGTAATAAAAAATTATTAAAATAATTGCAAAAAAATAGTTTTTTTTCTTTTTACATACAGTCACCAGTAAGTGTCCCTGAGTACCACCACACCAGTTATATGATGATGTTATACTGCACTGGTGATAATATGTTAATATTTTTTTTAAAAATTGTGAAAAAAAACTTTTTTTTCAATTTCTTCATTTTTCAATAAAATTGTGCCAAAAAAATTACAACTTAAAAAAATTTGCCAAGCCTCGTACGTAAGACCTTAGACTGCTTTCCAAAAAGGGGTAATTTGGGGGATATTTGTACTGTCCTGACATTTTTGGGCCCCAGTACATCAGAATTTCAGATATATATACAGTATATATTATAGTTTGTGGACTCTATAACTTTCCTACAGCCGAAATATTATACACAGATTTTTGGTTATTTTCACCAAAGAAATGTAGCAGTAGTATACATTTTGGCCTAAATTTATGGAGAAAGATTATTTGCAAAAGAAAAAAATATTTATTTAGCCTGCTTTTAGTTCATACTTTGAGTGAAGTTGTTCTTTACTTTCTCATTCACAAGTTCTTCACTATGTTGTTTTGCCCTGAGCCACACATGAAAAACATTCTGGTTCAGACCTGTGCAGAGTGTGCATGTGTACTTCTCGCCGTATTCATTTTGCTATTTCATGGTTGGAGCCACCATAAGTATTTATGGGAATGAATGAGACCACAGCCTATATTGCATAGGACGTGGCTGGGATGATTTTCTTGCAAAGGTTGTGGCTCTGGGCATGGCAGCACAGTAAGGAACTTGAGAGTAGGTAAGTATTTTAGTGCACGCTCCACACTGAGGGTGGTAGGGGGGTAAATTTAAAGGACAACAGAAAGCCAGAAAATAAAAAAACAGACAGAAATAAAAAAAACAATTATTATCCAAATCTAGATAAATTGACCAAAGTTACCCTTTGCTTCACACAAGTCAGACAGTAAAAGCAATAAAATATATAAAGAATAAGATAGGAAATTATTGGGTGCAGCAGGCAATACTCTGTATGTCTACTCAAACCCACAACAAAAACACTGCTCTGGCAGAAAATGTTTTTCCAGCTATAAGGAAGAAAGCATTATATAAAAAAAGTAGAAACAATGACTTAAACTTTCAGTTTCCTTTCAGTTCAAAAATGTAATGTTGTTGAGGAAAAATAGCTAAGATTGTTTGTGAAGCAGAATTGTTGGTTTGCTATTTTTCTGTTAATGTGGACATCTAAAAATATGAATATACCTATTAGTTATTCCTTGGTTTAACATCTGACCTTCTTCTTCCTATGGGGATGAAGAAAGTTTAGAAACGTGTCTATAACTGCTTATTCTGTACACTCCATGCATTATTGAACCTACTGACTTGAAGAAAATCACTTATCTTGACAAATAAGAGGCTCTGAAAATACATTCTAAGGGAAATAGACTGCCTCTACTGATTTACTTCAATAGGTGGATCAGACAGTCACTCCAGACCTGTAATTGAATTATAAATCATATTTTACCATATTGAATCTAATAGTCTATTCTTCAACTAGTTAACCAAGTTAATAGCCAACAAGAACCAAACAGAACTCCAGCAAAAAAAACCCAACATACATAAACATGAATAACGTGACAAGTCCCCTTAAAAATAGGATGTCTGGTCCCTCTGCATGCAATCCCAGCGTTTTAGTGCACCCAGTAAGCAATGGTGCAGTGTCTACCCCCTGCTGCCATCAAAGTCTATGGTAGACTGGGCACTGCTCCTGTGCCTCCCAAGTGCACTCAAATGCTGGGATTGAATGCACGGGGGCTAGACACCCCATTTATAAGGGGCCTAAAACAAAACCAACTTTTGCTTTAATGCCGACCCCTTCAGTCTAGAGATTTTCCACACTGTATTTGTTTTCTGTCATTAGATGTCCTCAGTCTGATGGCCAGCATCACTCAATCTACATCTTTTGCTCATTCTGAATACATCCCAGCCTGTGAATGGACAGTGAATGGAGGAACAGTGAGGAGCTCATCTCTGCTTTCTCTTTCTGTCATCATGCTACTTGTCAGCTCATGAATTGATTGACTTCTTGTGTTGTTACATCTCTGGTTGAACAGGGACTTTAGAAGGTTGATACCAGGTAACTACTTGCACTCTGGAAGGATTTACTCCCCTTCCTGTCCAGGCCATTTTTTGCAATATGGCGTTGCATTACTTTAACTGCAATGCTGTACATAAACGACATTTATATCCTTTTTTCCCCACAAATAGAGCTTTCTTTCGGTGGTATTTGATCACCTGTGTGGTTTTTATTTTTCGCGCTATAAACAAGACAAAAAAAAGACAGATAATTTAAAAAAAACAACAATATTTTTTACTTTTTGCTATAAAACATATCCAATAAAAAAATGTCAAAAATCTAATTTCTTCATAAATTTAATCCAAAATGTATTCTGCTATAAGTCTTTGCTAAAAAAAAATCTCAATATGTGTAAATTAATTAGTTTACATGAAAGTTATAGCGTCTACAAATGGCAGTATATATACTGTAATTTTTATTACATTTTTAGACTAGTAATGGTGGCGATCAGCGGCTTATAGTGGAACTGCAGGACTGTGGTGGGCATTTTGACTTTGGGTGGGAACTGACTAACAGCTACTGACTTCCCCAGTGACACTAATAGTGATCAGTACTAATAAAAAGCACTGACACTGTACAAATGACACTAGGCAGGAAGGGGTTAACATCTTGGGAGATCAAAGGGTTAACTGTGTGCTGTGTGTATTTTACAGTGTGCTGTGTTTTACTACGGAGACATGCTGTTTTGTATCTCTCTGCACAAAACAGCATGTCCATGCTGACAGGAGAGAGACCTTTCTTGTTTACACACAGGTTTCTCCCCTGTCAGCTTTACTCGATGATCGCTGATTGCTGGACCCAGTGATTGACATCTCTAGCGGCTAATAGCGGCGTGAGTAGGACGCTGCATGCGTCCTACCTGGAAATGCAAATCATGTATATATATGTGATTTTGCGCAGCCCTGCGGCCCTTTAGCAGTGCTTCTGCTATAGGGCTGCAGGAAAGTGGTTAAAAAAATACATTAAATGATGTATTAATCATTACATATCTGCATTTATTTTTGTGTTAAATATCTGCCTAGAGTTTGGGCCTAAACTTTTGTTACTCCATTTAATTTCTACTCTGTGTCATATCTGGGAGTGAAACAAGAAGTACAGTATAGCTTAAAGTATATGTGAACACTCACCTTGTAAAACAACCTATACAGTCTAAAATAGAAATGAAAGGCAAAACATTTTCATATATTTATAAACAATATAGAGTATGAGATCCCATTTCAGTCTTTGCAGATAACACCAAGCTGTGCAGTGGAATAATGTCCTTACAGGATGCCTCCAACGTACAAGCTGACCTCAATACACTGTTTAATTGGGCAACTATGTGGAAAATGAGATTTAATGTTGATAAATGTAAGGTTATGCACTTGTGGGCTAGGAATATGCATGCATCATATATACTAGGGGGAGTACAACTGGGGGAATGAATGGGGGTTCTGAAAGATCACAAGCTTAATAATGGCATGCAATGCCAAACTGCGGTTTCTAAAGCGAGCAAAATCCTCTCTTGTATTAAAAGAGGTATAGACTCCAGAGAGGGCGATATCATATTACCCCTGTACAAATCATTAGTAAGACCTCATCTGGAATATGCAGTTCAGTTTTGGGCACCAATTCAAAAAAGAACATTGAGGAACTTGAGAAAGTACAGAGAAGGGCAACTAAACTGATACGAGGCATGGAGGAGCTCAGCTATGAGGAAAGATTAGAGGAACTGAATTTATTCTCTCTAGAGAAGAGGAGCTTAACCACCTCCCGCCCGCCATATAGTCCAATGACAGGCACAAGGTGGTTCTCTCGTTCTGGGAGGACATCATATGACGTCCTCCCATTCTCACCGCGCTTGCGCGGCACAGGGAGTGCGCAGCGCGGCGATCGGTGGTGCGCTGTGTCCCTCGGACACAGCGGATCACCGATCCACGGAAAGAGCCAAAGATGTCAGCTTGGTCATGTGATCAGCTGTGTCCAATCACAGCTGATCACATGTAAACAGGGAAATGCCGGTTATCGGCATTTCTCTCCTCACGAGCTGTCACGCTGACAGCTCGAGAGGAGAGGAGAGGAGAGGAGAGCCGGTAATCGGTAATGATCATTGTGGCCCCAGAAAAGCCACCTGTCAGTGTCCATCAGTGCCAGCTGCCAGTGCTGAACAGTGCCATGTGCCAGTGCCACATCAATGCCACATATCAGTGCATACCAGTGCACATCAATGCCACATATCAGTGCATACCAGTGCACATCAATGCCACATATCAGTGCCCATGTGAGCTGCCTTTCAGTGTCACCCATCAGTGCCAGTCAGTGCCACCTAACAGTGCCAGTCAGTGCCACCTATCAGTGCCATATATCAGTGCTGCCTTTCAGTGCCAATCAGTGATGCCTGTCGATGCCCATCAGTGCCACCTACCAGTGCCTCCTCATCAGTGCCACTTATCAGTGTCCATCAGTGCAGCCTATCAGTGCCCATCACTGCAGCCTCATTAGTGCATCAGTGAAGGAGCAAAATCCCTTATTTACAAAATTTTACAACAAAAACTAAGAAAAAACATTTTTTTTTCAAAATTTTCAGCAGTTTTTGGTTTGTTTAAGAAAAAATAAAAAACCCAGAGGTGATTAAATACCACCAAAATAAAGCTCTATCTGTCACAAAAAAATGATAAAAATTTCATATGGGTACAGTATTCAAAGTGTGACAGCGCTGAGAGCTGGAAATTGGCCTGGGCAGGAAGGGGGTATAAGTGCCTTGTAGGCAAGCGGTTAAGGGGGAATATGATCAACATGTATAAATACATCAGTGGTTCATATAGTGAACTCGGTGTAGACTTATTCACCCTGAGGTCAACACAGAGGACAAGGGGGCACTCTTTACATCTGGAGGAAAAGGAATTTAATCTCCAAACATGGAAAGGTTTCTTCAAAGTGAGAGCTGTGAAAATGTGGAATAGACTTCCTCAAGAGTTGGTTCTGGCTAGCTCAGTGGATTGCTTCAAAAAAGGCCTGGATTATTTCTCAGATACACAAAATATAACTGGATCAGGGGTTGACTGACCATTTGGAAACTCGGGCACTGCCCGAGGGCCCGGGGTCAGTAGGGGGCCCCATGAGATGCCCCTGGTACCTTTTTCATAGGCTTTTTTGAGTTTGGTCAAGGACACAGTGGCCCCATGATCCCTTATTGCCCGGGGGCCCCATGAGTTGTCAGTCCGCCCCTGAACCGGATACTAACATTTATAGGTAAAGTTGATCCAGGGAATATCCGAATGCCTCTCGGGGGATCAGGAAGGAATTCTTTTCCCAGCTGGTGCAAATTGGATCATGCTTTGCTGGGGTTTTTTGCCTTCCTCTGGATCAACTGTGGGTATAGGATTATAACTTTTTTTTTCTATGGTTGAACTGGATGGACTTTTGTCTTTTTTCAGCCAGACTAACTATGTAACATTTGTGCAGAGATTTAAAAAAAGGGGGAAAAAGGTATTTATAATTTTTTTTTGTAAGTGGTCACATAACTTCTGCTCTCAGCTGCTTAAGGAGCTCAGGGGGGAATGTCTGTGCAGGGGGGCCATGTCAGGACAAATTTGATTATTGGAAGAGAGCACAATGAGCATAGTGTGGTCAGTGTATAATAGGAAAGCAGAGGAACTGTCAGAAACACCAGGAATTTCACAGAAAGCAAGCAATATAAAGAGAACAGGATACTATTACATGACACAGCAGGCACATATCGGGAAAGTGAAATGTTGGGTTTACATATTATTTATGAACAAGTAGAAATTAAGGATTTTTTTTCTGGAAACTGTAGACTGTGACCTGCTTAAAGGCTCAGTATATTTAAAACAAGTTGGAAGATACTGATATATTAGAAATAAAGAAATATATGAAAATATTTAGATATTTGTGCTAGGTTTCCTGAAACTAGTTATTATAATGTAGATGACTATAATTTGTAAGAAGGACATTGTACAGTAATAATAGAATTGTTGAACTGGTCTTATCTTTCTAATTAAAGCTACATAACAGCAATATGAGAAAGATATATATATATATATATATATATATATTTATTTTTTTTTTTCAGTTTTAACAAACTCCATTAGCAGTTCAATACTGAATGCCTAACTTCAATCAGCCTGTGTATTTGTATTCAGCTAGGGAATGCTCAGAGCCAAAGGTTGTGTAAACTTATCACCATTCTTGTGCAGTGTTGCCCCCATATGAACTTTCTGTGTATCAATTTCTGTGTATTTTAATGCATTTTATATGGTAGACTTTGCTTATGCACATTTTCTCTCTTTGTTGCTGCACAGTGTGTACTAGAATCCCACATGCACACAAGGAAATTCTTCCAAATTTCAGAATGCTATACTTGAGCTCTGAATATACACTATATTGCCAAAGGTATTGGGACCCCTCTCCAAATCATTGGATTCAACTGTTCCAATCTCCATGACCACAGGTGTATAAAATCAAGCACCTAGGCATAGAGACTGCTTCTAGATACATTTGTGAAAGAATGGGTCACTCTAAGGAGCTCAGTGAATTCAAGTGTAGTACCGTGATAGGTTGCCACCTGAGCAATAAGTCCATCTGTGAAATTTCCTTGCTACTAAATATTCCATGGTCAACTGTGAGTGGATGCAATGGTGTAAAGCATGCCACCACTGGACTCTAGAGCAGTGAAGACATGTTCTCTGGAGTGATGAATCACGCTTCTCTGTCTGGCAATCCGATGGACATGTCTGGGTTTGGTGGTTGCCAGGAGAGCGGTACTTGCCTGACTGCATTGTGTATAGTGTAAAGTTTGGTGAAGGGGGGATTATGGTGTGGGGTTGTCTTTCAGGGGTTGGGCTTGGCTTCTTAGTTCCAGTGAAGGGAACTCTTAAGGCGTTATCATAGCAAGACATTTTGGACAATTTCATGCTCCCAACTTTGTGGGAACAGTTTGGGGATGGCCCCTTCCTGTTCCAACATGACTGTGCACTAGTGCACAAAGCAAGGTCCATAAAGACATGGATGAGCAAGTCTGGAGTGGATTACCTTGACTGGCTTGCACAGAGTCCTGACCTCAACCCAATAGAACACCTTTGGGATGAGAAGGCTTTCTTGTCTGACATCAGTGCCTGACTTCACAAATGCGCTTCTGGAAGAATGGTCAAACATTCCCATAGACACACTCCTAAACCTTGTGGACAGCCTTCCCAGAAGAGTTGAAGCTGTTATAGCTGCAAAGGGTGGGTTCAATGTTGAACCCTACGGACTAAGATTAGGATGCCATAAAAGTTCATGTGAGTGTAAAGGCAGGCAAACCAATACGTTTGGCAATATAGTGTATCTTACTGTGCCTTAGTGATTTAATGTATCTTACTATGCCTTACTGTGCCTTAGTGATTTCCTGTGCCTGTTAGATGAGTTTATGTGAAATTTCCATTAACAGATGTAAGTAATATTATAATTACAAGTATATTTTAGTTAAATGGAAATATAAAGCATTTAACCCATTGAGTGTTTTGCAGCATCAAACTATTCCTAGCTTCCATAATGGTGTGAATGTATATAGTGTTGCACTATATAAGTTCTGGTCTTTTGTTGTCCCTTATCACATCTCACCTGAGTTGTAAACGGCAGACTTCTTTGAATCCTCCAAATATATGCCCAATATACATACAGGTACTATGACCAATTAGGGAGCATTATATTAGCCACAATACAGAAAGGAGGGGGGGATATAATGCTTTCTCACCAAGCTGTGGGTCACCATTTGTGTTGGGATACCCAGCAGCCAGCATGACCAGACCTGAAGGGGAGAGGTAAACTTACTTCATACTTGTATTGTACATTGTATTGTAAATATGGTTTTGTGGGTAATTTGTATAGGGGACTATAGTCAAGGGACTTATACCGTACATTGTGTTGCAAATACTGCTTAGCTTGTAATTTATATATATTATATAACTCTAAATGTATATTGCAGATGGAGCTACCCCTTTTGTGTAGGAACTCTCAGATCTACCTGTGTATATGTAAATACTCCTACAGGGATTAGGGTGTATTCACATATACACGTAACCTAGGTAATATGCCATATCAGGGAAATTATCAACGCCCATTAATACTTAAAAAGTGTGGTAACATGCAATAATATTGAGGGACTGGATTGATAGAGTTGACTATATAAATAAGATGGAAGAGCTATACCACATAGATGAAGATAAAATGGAAAAGTTTAGAAAGGAATGGGTTACTTGGTATGAGTTTAAGACATCTAAAAAATATCTGGACGTGGTGGGAGCCTCAGTTGGATTGATGTAGGAGAACTGAACTGAAGACCTAGAAAATAGCAGGAGGAAGGATTAAAGTAAAGAGATATAGTGAAGTATAGGAAGGGATAGGAAGATTTAGACAGAATTAAATGGACCGGGGGAATTGGGTGGGATTTGGGGGGGGGGGGTAGGGAGGATGGGGGAACATAGGGGAATGGTTCTTATGTGATAATGATGAAAGTGTATGGTTTTAAATATTGAAATGGAAAAAGAAGGAAAAATACTCAATAAAGATATAATTAAAAAAAAGGTGTGGTAACATGCAATAACATGGATGCTTTACCATGCGTTAATACATTACACAGCACCATGCAATGGTGCTACAGTACACTATTAAAACACATCTCTGCTCATAAACACTGCAGCATAACACAAGGCAAGCCATGCTCAAATCTATATTATTATTATTATACAGGATTTATATAGCACCAATAGTATGCGCAGAGCTTTACATGAGGGCAAACAGTACAATTACAATACAATTCAATACAGGAGGAATCAGAGGGCCCTGCTTGTTAGAGCTTACAATCTAAAAGGGAAGGGTCAAGTGATACAAAAGGTAATAACTGTGAAGGATGTGCTGATAGATAAAGTTCATTTTCAGGGATCACCTAAAAGTGGACAGAATAGGAGATAATCAGAGAGATAGGGGTAGGGAATTCCATAGGATGGGAGAGACTCGTGAGAAGTCCTGGAGATAAGCATGGGAGGAGGTAACAAGGGAACTAGAGAGCAGGAGGTCTTGGGAGGAACAAAGAGAACAATTTCGTTGGTATTTTGAAACTAGATTAGTGATGTAGCTGGAGTCAAGTTGTGGATGGCTTTGTAAGTTGTTGTTAGTATTTTGAATTTAACTTGTTGAGCGAGTGGCAGAAAGTGCAGGGATTGGCAGAGAGAGGTGGCAGACACTGAATGGTTGGTAAGGTGGATGAGCCATGCAGCTGCATTCATGATAGACTGGAGGGAGGATAGCCTATATAGAGGTAAGCCAACGAGGAGGGAGTTGCAGTAGTCAAGGTGAGAGATAACCTGGGAGTGACTTAGGATCTTTGTGGTGTCATTGGTTAGGAGGTGGAGTAGTTTGGAGATTGGAGGCTGAGATGGCAAACTTTGGAAAGTGAATGAATGTGGGGCTGAGAGGAGAGTTTAGAGTCCAGGATGAACCCTGGCATGTGGGGACAGGTAAATGGTTGTGCCATTGATCTTGACTGAGAAGTCAGGGGAAGAGGCATATGGGGGAGGAAATATTAAGAGCTCGGCTTTGAATAGATTAAGTTTGAGGAAGTGGTGTGACGTCCAGATTGATATGTCGGTAAGTAAGTTAGTGATGCGTGAGGAGACTGATGTAAACTGAGGGTTAGAAAGATGGATTTGGGTGTCATCAGCGAAGAAATGATATTGAAAGCTATGGGAAGGTATCAGCTGATCCAGGGAGGAGGTGTAGATCGAGACTAGGACAGGTAGAAGAAAGAACCTTGGGAGACCCCTACAGAGAAAAGAAGAGAAGAGGAGGAAGTAGAATTGTGAGTAACACTTACGGTGCGGTGGGATAGGTAGAATGAGAACCAACAAAGAGCACAGTCACAGAGACCAAAGGAGTAAAGTTCTTTTTGAGGAGGGGGTGGTCAACCATATCAAAGGCAGATAAGGTCCAGAAGTAGGAGTAAAGAATAGTGTCCATTGGTTTTAGCTGTTAGTAAATTATTTGTGAGTTTTAGGAGAGCAGTTTCTGTGGAGTGTTGAGGGTGAAATCCAGACTAAAAGGGAAACAAGAAGTTTATTCTTAATGAGGTGGTGAAGGAGTTTGGAGGAAAATGGGAGAAAATGGGAGCAAGAAGATGAGTGGTTAGGTGGACGTTGGAAAAAAGTTTAACAACCTTTTCTATAGTAGCGGGGTTGAATAAGGGAAGTGCTGAGTGTACCTGTGGACATGGGTTGTTAAGTGCTGGGGATATCTGTAGAGTGGAGATTTCATCACAAATTGTATCAATCTTATTTTTTATGTGATTGACAATCTCCTGGGCAGTGAGTGAGTTAGTGGATGGAGGTGGTGGAGGCCGAAGTAGAAAGTTAAAGGTAGAGAAGTGTTCATAGGGACTGGATAAGAAGGTGTTAATAGGAGTAATAAAATAGGTCTGCTGGGCAGTGTGGAGGCAAGAATTGTATTTTTGGAGGGCAGTTTTATATTAGTTGAAGTCTTTGTGAGACTTAGTCTTACGCCACAGACGCTCAAGAGCGCAGCTGTGCTTTTTGAGACTTCTAGTGTTGTCTGTTTGCCAGGTTTGTGGGGGTTGGGGCCTGATGTGTGTAGTGAGAGGGGCAAGCTCATCTAGGGTGGAGGAGAGGGATCTACTGTAGACAGAAGTGGCTAGATTAGGGCAGGACAGGGGTGAGATTTTATCATAGAGCTGGTCAGTAGCAGTATAGAGAAGAGAAGGGTTAAAGTGGCAAAGGTTTCTATGGGTAATTGTTAAGCAGTTGGAGGGAGAGGTGGTGGAAGACAGGGAGAGAGTGAAACTAATAAGGTGGTGATCAGAGAGAGGAAAAGGATTGTTGGAGAGGTTAGATGGAGCTCATAGGTAGGAGAATACAAGGTTGAGGGTGTTGCCATCAGAGTGAGTAGAAGCATGCACCCATTGCTTCAGTTCAAATGAGGAGGTTAGACTAAGAAGTTTAGAAGTAGCAGGAGTGTTAGTATTAACAGGGATGTTGAACTTAACGAGAATGATTGTGGGAATTTCAGAATAGAGAAAGTAGTCAGGCAGAAAAGTCATCAAGGAAAGTTGATACTGGTCCTAGGGGCCTGTAGATCATAGCAAGTCTTAAAGAAACTGGATAAAAAAAGACATACAGTGAGCTTCAAACAATGAGGGGCAGAGAGGGAGGAGAATGAAGAACCTGAAAGGTGCTCCATGGGGATAGGAGGATTCCCACTCCACCTCCCTTGCATCCACTGTGTCTGGGGGAGTGAGTCCAGAAAAGACCACCATGGGAGAGGGAATCAGGAGAAGCTGTGTTAGATTCATGAAGCCAGGTTTTGGTGACACCAAGTAGATTAAAGGAGTAAGTGACAAAGAGGTCATGAACAGAGGTGAGTTTGTTGCAGACAGAGCAGGCAATTCCAGAGGGCACAGAAGAAGGGTAGGCTGGTTTTGGGAAGAAGAGTAATAGAAGCTAAACTGTGTGGATTGCAGCTGTTACCAGAGGGTACAGGGTGATGGGTGCTTTGGTTACAGTAAAATAAAGGAGGCCCAGGGTTTGGGGATATGTCTCCAAAGGTTAAGAGAAGCTGAAGGGAGCCCTGGTTCACACCTGTGCAACTTGTCTTGTGATTTTACAGATCAAAGGGCATCTGCCCTGGGCACTGTAATGTCATGCCTGGTGGAGGGTGCTGCAAGAAGATTGTGGGGAAGGGGATTTGTGTTGAAAGGGGGATTTGGGGGGTTGTTATAGAAGAGTTAATGTGGTAGAGGAGGGAGAGGAAATTTGTGCTAGGAGGGAAATTTTTTTTTTGGGGGGGGGAAGGTTTGTGCTTGTAGGGATGTTTGGGGGGGTATTTTTCTAGGAGGAAATTTTTTTGGGGGGGAAATTGTGCTAGTAGGGATGATGGGGGGAATTTGTGCTGGGAGGGGGAATTTTGAGTGGCGGGGTGTACCTTGGGTGGGGTATTTGGATAATTTGAGCTGAGAGGGGGATGGAGGGGAAAATATTTGTGCTGGGAAGAGGCATTCAGCAGGGGAGCAGATTTATACTTAGAGGGTAAGCATGCAGACTAGTGCTCAGTTTTTTTGGAGGCGGGACTTTTGCTGATGCTCAATGCTTATACATCTTGAGTGGGCACAGTTTGGCATGTTTTCCCTTGGCTTTAGATGACCTTGTCCCAACACTGCATGGGGGCATAGCTTTCAGGTGGAAATAGGAGATGTGCACCTACCTATTTCAAAATTCCCCCACTGATTGTTGAGCACAGTTGAGACTTCTTAAAATAGAAACATATCCCACTTCAACCAAACATCCATACACAAAAGTGAAAAATGATTTACTCCCTTCCTGATTTTTTTTTTTTTGCATATTTGCCACGCCTAAATGACTCATGATCATCAAACAAATTTTAATATTATACACAGATAACCAGGGTAAATACAAAATGCAGTTTTTAAATGATGATTTCATTTATTAGGGGAAAAAAGCTGTCCGAACCTGCCTGACCCATGTGAAAAATTAATTTCCCCTGAAACCTAATAACTGGTTGTGCCACCCTTGGCAACAACTGCAATCAAGCATTTGCGATAACTGGAAATGAATCTTTCACATCGTTGTAGAGGAATTTTGTCCCACTCTTTCTTGTAGAATTGTTTTAATTCAGCCACATTGCAGTTTTTAAATGATGATTTCATTTATTAGGGGAAAAAAGCTGTCCGAACCTGGGGTTTCAAGCATCAACAGCCTGTTTAAGGTCATTCCACAGCATCTCACAACATGTCCACAGCCAGTTCACACAACTGTATATTAAGGGGCTTATACCTGATTTTAGCATAGTGCAGAATGCCATTCAAATAGATAAACTGGCTAATACTTTCTCATTGGCCTTACTAGTCTAAAGAAATAATGGTTTCCATACACTGCTCCGATGGTGGTCAATACACCTGAAACAGCTGTATGAAATCTGGAATGTACTGCTCTATAAAATTAGGCTGTATTTGTGCTGTAAACCAGCATTTCTGGATGCAGAAATTATTTGCATTGCACTCCCACTATCATAAAATAAACCCCTTATTATTTCTGAAACTGTGATAAAAATGAGACAAGCAGACAACTATCATTTTAAGAAGACATCACACTGGTTTAATGAAGGGCTTTGTGGTTTATTCAATCCACCTCACTATAACCTACCTGGTCATACTTTCTCTTTAATTAATGCAGTGGTTTCTGTACACAATACACTGGAACTTTAGCTGGAAATCTAAAGCTTGCAGTGGTGGGAAACAAATCTGTTATAGTAACACACCAATAGTGTTCCCACTATCTTCCTAAACTTCCATGAGTATAATTTCTCCACTTTTCAGATTGTCCACTACACAATGCTAATATCTTCTCATATATCATTAGTAACATCAGTAGACACATTTTATCCTTTAATAGCTGTCCAAATGTGTAGCATGCTTATTTTTGTAGCAGGAAAGTGGTACTACTGAACAATATAGCACAGGACCAATAGTTCCATTTGTATATTCAGCCGAAATATAATAGATCATATTTGGAAGGTAGCAAGCACCAGCGGAGGTGTTAGCTAGCAGTTATAGTGCAATATGTTGTTACAAACTATCAGCAGGTGCAATAACCATAAACACTGATCCGACTTTGTAGACCAGTTAGTGTACTTACCTTTGCAATCCTTGTTGGCAGGCAGCACTATTTTCTTCTCCATCTGAATACATTTTGGGTGGGAAAGGTGCAAAAAAGAGTTCTTCCTATGTTGAAACATCTCATATAGTGTTGGTGAATCTGTGGATGGAACAGAAGTCATGTTTGTTGGGCTCCATTAGGAGGATGAGGAAGATATGACCAATATGTCCCTACAGGCTAATCTACTGCATAACACATTGGTCATCTGTCACAGCAGTCAAAACTGTTATTATTGTGTGCAACAGAAATATCGTTTCGATATAGCATACAAGTGTCGTCACATACCGTATACAACTCTGGTGTGAAGTAAATGAAAGACAGGCTTCAGCTGAAATACTTGCCCATTAGTCACATCCCTCTGACATGTTTCATGTACATGGGGAATATTTGTATAGTTTACATTTTAGATTACAGTCATCACCCCATTCTCTTAAGGATTACATCAGATTCACTGCTTAGCATTCAAACACCAAATGGAGGTTATTTTTGCTTTTTCAGAAAAACTCTTGGGTGCTGAAGGCAATGACTATTTTATTACATCTTCTTCAAGGGCTGGGAGTAAACATTACAAGAGCACAATAAAGCTTCTCAAAAAGGCTTTTGTTTATTCTTCTGCTATAGCTGCCACCACTCTGATTACTGAAGGATTGTATCCTTGAAAAGATCCCATCACCCAGTACTGCTGGCAGTTAAAGTTGTCCTTAAACCAAATAAGCACATCACTGACAACGTGTCTAAGTCTCTAGACTTTTCACTGGGCCCATATCACTGCCAAGGCATGCAGGACATTTCACAACCCATTGTCATTTTATTATAACTTGATAAATTTAAGCCCTGTAAACTTTGTAACACTTCCACAGTATTGAGCTTAGTGGCAATCATAAGTCCCTTTTTGCTCTTCCCTTCATGGTTTAACTCATTTTCCATATCAATGCCTCATCCCTGACAGCATAACCAGTGAGTGTATAAACTTCCCCTTCAGTACAGAACTTTCAAAGTTAGACACTGTCCTACTTTACTTCATATAATGAGCCATAGTGAAAAATACAACTGCAGGTTCTTGCCCTGGCTCTAAAAAAAAAATCTAACTGCTCAGTGCTTTTCTCCTTGTACTTACAAGTGGGCAAAGTCATTTATATGTGCCTGTTCATCACTGCCCTATTATCATGGGAATTATTCATGTCCCTGTTTTTATTAAATTATAAATGTTAAAGTGTATATCTGTTAAGCTAACACATATATAGACTTTAGTGATGTCACATTTTGTAAAAGAATCATTAACCCAATCATGTAAAAAAAAAAGTTTGTTTTTTTAATTGGAAATTATTTCTAAAATTTCTATGCTCTTGGGGGCTCACTGCTCACCTCCCATTTGGATGAAAGTGGGATAATTTCTTTCTTTGATGCCTGGGTAAGAGTGGATAGAGTTATGCCCCTCCTTAGATGCTGTTTCTATGAATGTGGTGAACATTCTGTATAAGATATATTTTAACCTCTTCAACACCGGACTGGTTCACCCCCTTCCAGTCTAGGCCATTTTTCAGTTTTCACACTTTGAATAACAATACTCATTCATACAACACTTCTTGCCACATCTTGCTGGCTGGAAGCTGAAGAGTGGGAAATTTGAGTGGAGAGTGAAAAACAGTTTTACTTTTGACTGCTGGTGGTTGCAATTTTATTTTTTGCTTTGGGGTCTAGCAGCTTTTTAAAACACATTTTCTGACACTTTTTAAGTAGCATTATTTTCTTTCTTCAATCTGCTAATTAACGGGAATGGTTAAGTATTTACATGTGTTCCAGGTACTATATAACTTTCTGTTAAACTCACTCTGAGCTTGCTCATCCTTGAGCCTGCTCACTTTTTGCTTGTTAGAACTTTGACTAAGTGAAGTTAGAATACAAAGTTTAAACCTTTCACTGTCAGGTCCGTACAGCGCATGAACCTGCAGTACTGCTTCCAGCAGGCCAGGTCTGTATGCCATAAGGACCTATATTCCTCCTGTGCTGTAAGCTCATTGTCACTTCAGTGACCAAGAACGTATAGCTGAATAGTTCATCAGACTCATCAGGCTGAATGAACCAATAGCTCTGATTAGCAGCTGACAATCCGCTGATAGGAGCTGTTGACCTAAAATGTGCCCCAACCCGCTGCTGCTGCCACCACCTGTGACACTTCTCCTCCCTACTTCTTTGCCTCCACAAACTGCCACTAAATTGCCTCCTGCTGCCACTCTAACTTTCCCGATTGACCCCCCTCCTCCCGCCCATAGCACTGATCTCATTGGCACTATGTCTTCCCTGCACCGATTGACCCCCCTCCTCCCGCCCCCAGCACCGATCACTGTGTCTTCTCTGCAGCCGCCGGTTTCCCTCCTCTACCCTCCCATAGGATTTAGGGGCTGCAGGGGAATGCCTGACAGATGACACCTACCTAGCTAATCTGACCCCCCCTTGCGATCTGACCCCCCCTGCAGTTAACCCCCCTTACCCAATCCTCAGTGCCGCAACAGTTGCTGGGATGGCCGGCTCTCCCTCCTCCCCCTCCCTCTGGCTGCAGTTTCTTCTGTGACAGTCAGGATGGGGAACAGTGTGTGTGTGTAGGAGGGAGGGGGGGGGGGCTGGAGCTGGAAAACATATGTTTCCCAGCCCCCTTCCTTTCCATGAATGGATATGAAGAGCAATCAGTATTGATTGTGCCTATGTCCATTCATCACTGAAGCATAGTAATGTTTTCTATGATTCAGTTTTATGAATGAATATTAGTCTCTATACAGATATTTCTATTCATTCATATGCAAAAAAAGTACAAAATATTTAAAAAAAAAAAAAAAATGAAAAATAAATAAATGAAAAAGTAAAATTTAAAAAAACAGCAAGGCCTTGTTCACGCAGGGCATACTACAGCGTATGCCCCTTCAAGGCCGCACATGTGAATGCACAGGTGTTCCGTGCATCTCCACGCAGGCAGTCCTATTGATGTCAACTGGGATGTAGCAACTGCACAAACACAGCCCTCCATGGACATACACTTCAGCATGCCCAATTTGAACTAGGCCTTAGTAGCAATTTTGCAGGAATTTTGTAAGTTATGTTGTGTTTGTGGACAATAATGATTTTAGTGTATTTTTAGTGAAAAGTTTATAAACATATTTGCAACTATTGTAAAAAATCAGTAGCACTTTGTTTTTAATTTTATAGGTCACATGCTTTCAGAATATATATGGTTTGGGGGTGTTTTACAAATTCTGAAAGCTGTAAGTGAAAAATAATAACCTCCAGATTTTTAGAGTAAATTGTTTTTATTTACTGTTTAACTCACCTTCAGTTTTCACCATTTCACAAAAAGGCGCAATTTATAATTTACAAATATTTGTTATTTATTAACTCAATACAGTTTTAGCTTTTATATTTAGTATGAACTTAGCATGAATTTAGTAAATTCTGCTGTATATGTATCCAATAATAATAATGATTTTAGTGTATTTTTAGTGAAAATAATTGATAATCATTTGCTCAACATTGGGCCGAAAAAAAATCTGTATTCTACAGGTCATGTGCTTTTAGAAAGTGTATGGTTTACGGGGTCTTTTTCAAACTCTGAAAGTTGTAAGTGAAAAATAATAATCTCCATATTTTGAGTACATAGTTTTTATTTATAATTTTGTACACATTATACACAAAATAGCGCAATTTAACCACTTTCTCTCCAGAGGATTTGCCCCCTTCCTGACCAGGCCATTTTTTGCGATACATATATAGTTACATATAGTTAGTCCGGCTAAAAAAAGGCAAAAGTCCATCCAGTTCAACCATAGGAAAAGAAAAATTAAAATCCTATACCCAAAGTTGATCCAGAGGAAGGCAAAAAACCCCCAGCAAAGCATGATCGAATTTGCTCCTGCTGGGAAAAAAATATTCCTTCCTGATCCCCCTGAGAGGCAATCGGATATTCCCTGGATCAACTTTACCTATAAATGTTAGTATCCAGTTATATTCTGTGTATCTAAGAAACAATCCAGGCCTTTTTTGAAGCAATCCACTGAGCTAGCCAGAACCAACTCTTGAGGGAGTCTATGCCACATTTTCACAGCTCTCACTGTGAAGAAACCTTTCCGTCTTTGTAGATTAAATTTCTTTTCCTCCAGACGTAAAGAGTGCCCCCTTGTCCTCTGTGATGACTTCAGGGTGAATAGCTCTACACCCAGTTCACTAAATGAACCACTGATGTATTTATACATGGTGATCATATCCCCCTTTAATCTCCTCCTCTCAAGAGAGAATAAATTCAGTTCCTCTAATCTTTCCTCATAGCTGAGCTCCTCCATGCCTCATATCAGTTTAGTAGCCCTTCTCTGTACTTTCTCAAGTTCCCCAATGTTCTTTTTGTGAATTGGTGCCCAAAAATGAACTGCATATTCCAGATGAGGTCTTACTAATGATTTGTACAGGGATAAAATTATATCTCTCTCTCTGGAGTCTATACCTCTTTTAATACAAGAGAGGATTTTGCTCGCTTTAGAAACCGCAGCTTGGCATTGCATGCCATTATTAAGCTTGTGATCTACCAGAACCCCCAGATTCTTCCCCACCATTGATTTCCTCAGTTGTACTCCCCCTAGTATGTATGATGCATGCATATTCTTAATCCCCAAGTGCATAACCTTACATTTATCAACATTAAACCTCATTTGCCACATAGTTGCCCAATTAAACAGTGCATTGAGGTCGGCTTGCAAGTTGGAGACCTCCTGTAAGGACGTTATTCCACTGCACAGCTTGGTGTGATCTGCAAAGACTGAAATAGGATTTTTAATCTCAGACCCTATATCATTTATAAATATATTAAAAAGTAAGGGTCCCAACACTGAACCCTGGGGTACACCACTGATGACCCTAGACTACTCAGAGTATGAATCATTAACCACTGCTCTCTGAATACAATCTTTTAGCCAGAGTTCTATCCATTTACATACAGATTTTTCCAAGCCCGTAGACTTTAACTTACGGCGCTGCATTACTTTAACTGACATTTATGCCGTCATGCAATGCTGCACTCAAATGAAATTTATGTCCTTCTTTTCCCACAAATAAAGATTTCTTTTGGTGGTATTTGATTGCCTCTGCATTTTTTATTTTTTGCGCTATAAACAAAAAACAATTTTGAAAACCCCCCAAATATTTTTGACTTTTTGCTATAAAACATTTCCAGTAAAAAAATTTAAAAAATTATAATTTCGTCAAAAATATAGGCCAAAATGTATTCTGCTACATGTCTTTGCTAGTAATCGTGGTGATCAGCAACTTATTGCGGGACTACGGGACTGCGGTGGGCATTCTGACACTGGGGGGGAACTGACTAACTCACTGGCATCCCCAGTGACACTAATACAGTGATTAGTGCTAATAAAAAGCTCTGACACTGTACTAATGACACTGGGCAGGAAGGAGTTAACATCTGGGGCGATCAAGAGGTTAACTGTGGGCTGTGTGTGTTTCACATTATGTGCTGTGTGCTGTTTTACTATGTAAGCATGCTGCTTTGTATTGCTCTGCTATGCTGGTGCTGACAGGGTAGAGACCTGTATTGTTTACATACAGACCTCTCCCTGGTCAGTGTTCCTCATCGGATGCCGGCGGGGAATCTCCAACCCGGGACCTGGTGATCGACAGCTGAAGCTGCCAATGGCGGTGCGGATAGGGTAGTGCATGCACGTGTCCCCTACCCTGGAGATACGAAATCCCGTATATATACGTGATTTTGCACATCACGTATATATACGTGTCTCCCTGTAGCAGTAGTTTTGCTGTAGGTTGGTCGGGAAGCGGTCAAAATTTACAAATATTTGTTATTTATTGACTCAATACAGTTTTAGCTTCTATATTTAGTAGGAGTTTAGCAGGAATTTTGTAAGTTTTGCCATGTATGTATCCACTAATAATTTTAGTGTATTTTTACTGAAAATAGCGAATTGTTAAAAATTTGTGCAGATATCCCTGGGCTACAAAAATCATTAGCACCTTTTTTTTATTCTACTAGTCATGCGCTTTTAGAAAATGTATGGATGGGAGGTCTTTTACAAACTGAAAGCTGTAAGGTAAAAATAAAAAAAAATGGAAAAATAGCAAAAGTGGTCAGTCAGAGTTTAAAGGGGAGCACAGGGCCTGGCAGTCTTCTACCTGTAAGTAACATCTAAAATTTCCTGTTAGTAATATTAATATTGTAACTGGAATAATGAGTGAGAGCAGGGATGAAGGTTTTTTTCAGTGCACAGTGTGCCACATGTGTGCAACAATGGAGCAACAGTTCCAGGATGATTACTGCTGCGACAGATGTGACCAGGTTGCCCTTCTGGAACTCACATTAAAGATCCGGAGTAGCAAGTTGCAACACTGGGCGGAACTGACAACCTTAAAGGGGTCTTCTGCTCACTGAGCAGGTGGTTAATGGGGTTGATGTGGAGGGTGGAGGGGCAAGTCAGGATTATCAGGTAGGAAGATGGGTTACTGTAGTCAGAGGGAGTGGAATGGGCTCACAGAAAAGGAATGACAGCCCTGGGTGTGAGCACCCAAACAGATTTGCTAAGTTGGGTGAAGATGTGGGGGTGGCAAGCTCAGAGGTGGCAACCCTGGATGTCACTGCTATCCCTAACAGCTGGGAGAACAGGGAGAGCAGCACATCTGGTATAGGTGGTGAGGGTAGTGCTGGAAGTCCTAGACAGTTGGTGGTAATAGGGAATTCTATAATCAGAGGGACTGATAGAAACATTTGTTACCAAAATCGCCTCAACCAAATGGTTTGCTGTGTCCCTGGTGCCAGAGTTCAGCATGTGGTGGACCTGGTTGATAAATTAATCTGAGGGGCTGGGCATGACCCAGATGTCAGAGTACATGGAAAAATGGGGCTTCTTAAGAATCAGTTTAAAGAACTAGGCTGTAAGTTGAAGGGAAGGGGATATTCTCTGAAATATTGCCTGTGCCATGCTCAACACAGGAAAGACAGGGGGAGATTAGAGAACTAAATGCATGGCTAAAGATGGGGGTGCGTACTACAAAGGTAATCATTGGCGTTTGTTATAAGCCTCCCAGTGTTAATGAGGAGGTGGAAACTCAGCTCCTTGCGCAGATCGAAAGGGCTGCAAGGGCTGGGACAGTGATAATAATGGGGGATTTTAACTACCCGGAAATTGACTGGAGTAACGGTACTGCAGGAACAGTTAAAGGGCAAACATTTTTAAATCTACTACAGGAAATTTTATGGTATAGTTCATAGAGGCCCCTACTAGGAATGATGCTCTGCTGGACCTGGTAATCTCAAACCATGTGGAGCTTATTACGAATGTCCATATATAAGAACATCCGGGTAGCAGTGACCATAACATGATATCATTTATTGTTAGCTGTAAACAGGAGCACATACGGGAAAAATAAAAACACTCAATTTCAAGAGAGCTAATTTTCCAAAGCTGAGAGCTTCTCTCCAAGACTTAGACTGAGAGGGAATATTGGCATTGATGAACACAACACAAAAATGGGAGTTCTTCAAAAAGACTGTATGTGAACACACTGCAAAATATATTCCCATGGGCAACAAGTTTAAAAGGCTAAAAATCAAACCTATGTGGCTTATGGCCAAAGTTAATGAGGCTATAGATATTAAAAAAAGAGCTTTTATTCAATATAAAAATGAAGGAACACTATCATCTTTTAAACATTACAAAGAATATAACAGAATATTCAAAAAAGGAAATAAAGGCCACAAAAATTGCAAAACGAACTACAGATTGCAAAAGTTAGCAGGACCAACCCCAAAAAATTCTTCAAATATACTAATAGTAAAAAGGTTCGGTCTGAGCATGTAGGTTCTTTAAAAAATAACCGAGAGTGGGTGACTGGGGACAAAGAGAAGGCAAATTTATTTAATACCTTCTTCAGCTCTGTGTATACAAAGGAGCATGGGGGAGCTCTTGCCCATGGTATTGACACAGCTCCAGATGATCCACATTGGGTCATAATTGATATGATCTAAAAATATTTAAACAGTATAAAGGTGAATAAAGCACCTGGACTGGATGGCATACACCCACAGATCCTTAAAGAATTGAGCTCTGTCATTTCAAAGCCATTGTTTCTAATTTTTAGGGACACTTTAATAACTGGCATAGTACCAGTGGATTGGCATAAGGCCAATGTGTTGCCAATATTTAAAAAGGGTTCAAAATCTTTACCAAGTAATTATAGACCTGTTAGTTTATTTTCTATAGTTGGGAAGATACTGGAGAGTTTAATAAAAGACCACATAGATGGGTTCTTGCTGGAAAAAAATATTTTAAGCAACAGACAGCATGGATTCATGAAAGACAGAAGTCGTCAAACAAATCTGATTTCTTTTTATGAGGGGATGAACAAAACCTTGGACAGATGGGTGGTGGTGGACATGGTATACTTGGATTTTGCAAAAGCATTTGACACAGTTCCCACACATGGCTAATATGTAAGGTAAAGTCTACAGGCTTGGAAAAATCCGAATGTAAATGGATAGAAAACTGGCTAAAAGATCGTATTCAAAGAGTAGTGGTTAATGATTCATACTCTGAATGGTCTGGGGTCATCAGTGGTGTACCCCAGGGTTCAGTGTTGGGACCCTTACTTTTTAATATATTTGTAAACAATACAGGGTCTGGGATTACAAATCCAATTTCAGTCTTTGCAGATGACACCAAGCTGTGCAGTGGAATAACATCCTTACAGGATGTCTCCAACTTACAAGCCGACTTCAATGCACTGTCTAATTTAGACTGTAAGCTCCACGAGCAGGGCCCTCACATTCCTTCTGTACTGAAATGTATTGTAATTTTACTGTTTCCCTTATATTGTAAAGCACTGCGCAAACTGTTGGCGCTATATAAATCCTGTATAATAATAATAATAATTGAGCAACTATGTGGCAAATGAGGTTTATTGTTGATAAATGTAAGGTTATGCACTTGGGGGCTAAGAATATGCATGCATCATACATACTAGGGGGAGTAGAACTGCGGTTTCTAAAGCGAGCAAAATCCTCTCGTATTAAAAGAGGTATAGACTCCAGAGAGAGCGATATCACATTACCCCTGTACAAATCATTAGTAAGACCTCATCTGGATAATGCAGTTCAGTTTTGGGCACCAATTCACAAAAAGAACATTGGGGAACTTGAGAAAGTACAGAGAAGGGCTACTAAACTGATATGAGGCATGGAGGAGATCAGCTATAAGGAAAGATCAGAGGAACTGCATTTATTCTCTCTTGAGAAGAGGAGATTAAGGGGGAATATGATCAACATGTATAAATACATCAGTGGTTCATTTAGTGAACTTGGTGTAGAGTTATTCACCCTGAGGTCATCACAGAGGACAAGGGGGCACTCTTTAGGTCTGGAGGAAAAGAAATTTAATCTCCAAACATGGAAAGGTTTCTTCACAGTGAGAGCTGTGAAAATGTGGAATAGACTCCCTCAAGAGTTGGTTCTGGCCAGCTCAGTGGATTGCTTCAAAAAAGGCCTGGATTGTTTCTTAGATACACAGAATATAACTGGATACTAACATTTATAGGTAAAGTTGATCCAGGGAATATCTGATTCCCTCTCGGGGGATCAGGAAGGAATTTTTTTCCCAGCAGGAGCAAATTCGATCATGCTTTTCTGGGGTTTTTGCCTTCCTCTGGATCAACTGTGGGTATAGGATTATAATTTTTTTTTCTATGGTTGAACTGGATGGACTTTTTTCAGCCAGACTAACTATGTAACTATGTAAAAATATGTCACGATTAGAGGGTAAGACCACCTGGGACTGTAACTCAAGATCTAGTGGGCCAGTGTAAACAACTAAATAGGGTGCCTGGGTACCGATCTTCGCAGGTGTAGGAGCATTGTGACTGCTCGCAAGCTGTGGTAGAGTCGCAGGATTTAAGGAGCCACCTGGTCTTCAACAGAGCCACTGGAGATGTGGATGTTGCGCTGTGTGGCAGCCCTCAGGTTGCAGCTCTCTAACACACCTGTGTGGGCACAGTGAAACCATATAGCATGCTGGAGGGACACAGGGTACACACAGGATACAAGGAACCAAAGTAACCAAATGCACCAAGCTGGGGAAGGATTGCAGGGCAAACAAACAATAAGAAACAATGCTGAGAAGGACACACACAGCAACAGGGAAGGAGAGAATCCATGGGCAGGGAGCAAAGGGAATACAACTGCATAGCCAGGGGGAGAACACTCAAATACACACAAAATATGAGAATACTCAAATGGCGGCGAACACCACATGAAACAGAGGGGTCCGGCTTCTACATGGAGACACATTGCTGGAACACTAACACACAGGTGCAAAGACTAAATAATACCTAGGCTCAGGGTGGATAGGCAGGAACCCAAGCAACTCAGAGAGGAGGTAAAACCTAGCTCCAGAATGATCTGCACAGAAGTGTGACAAAAGACTTGGTGCAAGAGGGAAGGATTTGGGTTTCTAGAGCACTGGGCTGACTTTTCTTTGGGGTACAACCTATATGTTAAAGATGGTTTGCTCCTAAATGGAAGGGGGTCTGCAGTGCTGGAGGAGAGGTTTATGGGAAGGCTGAATGAGTATTTAAACTAGGATTGGGGGGGGAGAATTAGATTATAATGAGCCAGACAGGTCAGACAGGTGTCAGTTTCTATTGGTGGGTGAAATGGAGAAAGATGGAGGGAGGGCTATTGCAGGTGATAAGAAGGTTCCAATCTTAGAAACAACCATTATAAATGGTACTATTTGTACTACAAAAAATATGCAAAATAAGTTACATATAGTTACATAGTTAGTCCGGTTGAAAGAAAGAAACACGTCCATCTTGTTAAACCATTAAAAGGGAAAAGCTTGATCCAATTTGCTCCACCAGGGGGAAAAAGTTCTTTCCTGATCCCTCAAGAGGCAATAAGATATTCTCTGGGTAGACTTTACCTATAAATATTAGTATCCAGTTTTATCATGTACATTTAGAAAAGAATCCAGGCCTTTTTTTAAAACAATCTACTGATCTGGCCAGAACCAGCTCTTGAGGGAGACTATTCCAGATTTTCACCACTCTTACTGTGAAGAATCCTTTCTGTATTTGGAGATTAAATATCTTTTCCTCCAGATGTAAAAAGTGTCCCATTGTCAGCCTTGTCTGGTACTCTTTGTACTAAAAAAATACAGAATGCATGTGCAAAATTTGACAATGAATTAAAGTGTTTGTTCACCAATGCCAGAAGTCTGCAAAGCAAAATAGGTCAGTTGGAAGCTTTGGTGCACAAAGAGAACTATAATTTAATTGGTATTGCTAATTCTTGGCTTCATTCTTAACATGACTGGACTATTAATATTTCTGGCTATGTTCTCTTTTGGAGAGACAGGGTAAAGAGGAAAGGTCTGTCTCTATGTGTAATGAGGCTAAAGCATTATGGGTGGAACTGCACATGGGTGTGTGTACTTGGAGTTTAATATAGGCCACCCAGTGTTAATGAGGAGGTGGAGACTCAGTTCCTTGCACAGATATAAAGGGCTGCAAGGGCTGGGACAGTGATAATAATGGGGGATTTTAACTACCCGGAAATTGACTGGAGTAACTGCACTGCAGGAACAGTTAAAGGGCAGAAAATTTTAAACCTATTACAAGACAATTTTATGGTATGGTTCGTAGAGGCCCCAACTAGGAATGATGCTCTGCTGGACCTGGAAATCTCAAACAATGCAGAGCTTATTACTAATATTCATATAAAAGAACATCTGGGTAGCAGTGACCATAACATGATATCATTAACTGTTAGCTGTAAACAACAAGCACATTTTGGAAAGATAAAAACACTCAACTTTAGGAGAGCAAATTTTCCAAGGATGAGGGCTGCTCTCCAAGACTTAAATATTGGCATCATTGAACGCATAACAGAAATGGGAATTATTCAAAAAGATTGCATGTGAACATACTACAAAATATATTCCCCTGGGCAAGAAGTTTAAAAGGCTAAAAATAAAAACCTACAGTATGTAGCTCGCGGCCGAAGTTAAAAAAGCTATAAATAATAAGAAAAGAGCTTTTAAAAAATATAAAAATGAAGGAACACTATGATCATTTAATTGTTACAAGGAATATAATAGATTATGTAAAAAAGGAAATCAGGGCTGCAAAAATTCAAAACTACGTACAGATTGCAAAACATAGAAGGATGAATTCCCAAAAATTCTTCAAAAAGTTAGCAATAATAATAAAATAATCTAGAATGGGCGACTGCAGACAAGGAGAAGGCAAATTTATGAAATACCTTCTTCAGCTCTGTGTGTACAAAGGAGCATGGGGGAGCTCTTGCCCATAATGGCCATGGTATTGACACAGCTCCAAATGATCCACAATGGCTCAAAATTGATATGGTCCAGAAATATTTAGACAGAGTAAAAGTGAGTAAAGTACCTGGACCAGATGGCATACACCCACGGGTCCTAAAAGAATTGAGCTCTGTCATTTCAAAGCCATTGTTTGTAATTTTTATGGACTGTTTAGTGACTGGCATAGTACCACTGGATTGGCATAAAGCCAATGTGGTGCCTATATTTAAAAAGGGATCAAAGTCTTTCCCAAGTAAGTATAGACCTGTTAGTTTAACCCCTTGGCGCAGACCGTACGCAAATATGTAGGCTCTCGGTGGCTGGGCCTTTATGCTGAGCGGCCGCATATTTGCATGTCATTTGTCATGTCACACATATGTGCTGAGAGTGTGCACTCTGCGTGCTCCCAGCACATATGTTGGTGTCTCATGGAAAGGTCCCGCTCTCCCCTTGCGATCGAGACCTTTTCCGATCATGTGACCGCTGTGACAGTGAATCATGATGGTCATATGACCCTAAATTCCACCCCGCCTCCTGGCGTCTGAAACCCCTTAAAGGGCCAGGAGGCGTCGGCGTGAAGAGGTTAACTTTTATAGTTGGGAAGTTAGTGGAGAGTTTATTAAAGAACACATAGATTCATGAAAAACAGAAGTTGTCAAACACATTTGGTTTCTTTTTATGAGGAGGTAAGCAAAACCTTAGACAAAGGAGTGGCTGTGGATGCAGTATACTTGGATTAGAAAACTGGCTAAAAGACCACATTTAGAGAGTAGTGGTTAATGATTCATACTCTGAATGGTCTTGGGTTGTTAGTGGTGTACCCCAATGTTCAGTGTTGGGACCCTTACTTTTTAATATATTTATAAATGATATAGGGTCTGGGATTAAAAGTACCATTTCAGTCTTTGCAGATGACACCAAGCTATGCAGTGGAAAAACATCCTTACAGGATGTCTCTAACTTACAAGCCGACCTCAGCACACTGTTTATTTAGGCAACTACAGTATGTGGTAAATTAGGTTTATTGTTGATAAATGTGAAGTTATGCAGTACTTGGTGGCTAAGAATATGCATGCATCATACATACTAGGGGGAGTACAACTGGGGGAATGAATGGTGGATAAGGATCTGGGTGTTCTGGTAGATCATAATCTTAATAAATGCATGCAATGCCAAGCTGTGGTTTCCAAAGTGAGCAAAAACCTTGTATTAAGAGAGGTATGGACTGCAGAGAGAGAGATATCCTATTACCCCTGTATAAATCATTAATAATACCTCATCTGGAATACACAGTTCAGTTTTAGGCACTAATTCACAAAAAGGATACAGGGGAACTGGAGAAAGTGCAGAGAAGGGTGACAAAACTGATAAGAAGCATGGAGGAGATCAGCTATGATGAAAGATTAGAGGAACTGAATTTATTCTCTCCTGAGAAGAGGAGATTAAGGGGGATATGACTGACAAGTATATATACAAAAGTGGTCCATATAGTGAACTTGGGTAGTGTCATTCACTTTAAGGTCATCACAGAGGACAAGGGGGCACTCTTTATGTCTGGAGGAAAAGAGATTTAATGTTCCAAACACGGAAAGGCTAAGTAAGTAGCTGTGAAAATTTGGAATAGACTCCCTCAAGAGCTGGTTCTGGCCAGTTCAGTAGATTACTTTAAAAAAGGCCTGGATTATTTCCAAAATGCACATTATTTAATTGGATACTAACATTTATAGGTAAAGTGTATCCAGTGAATATCAGATTGCCTCTTGGGGGATCAGGAAGGATTTTTTTCCCTTGCTTTCCTCTGGATCAACTGTGGGTATAGGACTGTATATATGGGATTGCATTTTTTTCCCTTTTTATTGGTCGAACTAGATGGACTTGTGTCTTTTTCAACCAGACTAACTATGTAAGACTGTCTCCAAATTAATTTTAGATCTTTTTTTTAGACAGACAGAGCTCCTTTTGTTTGCATTTAATAAACACTGTTTTTTATTTTTTACTATATAAAGGAAAGAGTCTGAACATTTAAAAAAAATAAATGTTTTTCTTAGTTTCTATTATAACATTTTACAAACAAATTATCTATCTTCGTAATTGTGGACCAGAATGTATTATGATACATTTCTTTGTTGAACAAAAACAAGTCAGTATACAGTGGGGATCGAAAGTTTGGGCACCCCAGCTAAAAATTTGTATTAATGTGCATAAAGAAGCCAAGGAAAGATGGAAAAATCTCCAAAAGGCATCAAATTACAGATTAGACATTCTTATAATATGTCAACAAAAGTTAGATTTTATTTCCATCATTTACACTTTCAAAATAACAGAAAACAAAAAAATGGCGTCTGCAAAAGTTTGGGCACCCTGCAGAGTTAATATCTTGTACTGCCCCCTTTGGCAAGTATCACAGCTTGTAAACGCTTTTTGTAGCCAGCCAAGAGTCTTTCAATTCTTGTTTGAGGTATCTTTGCCCATTCTTCCTTACAAAAGTCTTCCAGTTCTTTGAGATTTCTGGGCTGTCTGTCACGCACTGCTCTTTTAAGGTCTATCCATAGATTTTCAATTATGTTGAGGTCAGGAGATTGTGAAGGCCATGGCAAAGCCTTCAGTTTACGCCTCTTGATGTAATCCCCCATGGATTTCGAGGTGTGTTTAGGATCATTATCCATTTGTAGAAGCCATCCTCTCTTTAACTTCAGCTTTTTCACGGATAGCATCAAGTTACCATCCAAAATTTGCTGAAATTTTATTGAATCCATTTTTCCTTCTACTTGTGAGATGTTCCCTGTGCCACTGGCTGCAACACAACCCCAAAGCATGATTGATCCAACCCCATGCTTAACAGTTGGACAGAGGTTCTTTTCATTAAATTCTGTGCCCCTTCTTCTCCAAATGTACCTTTGCTCAAGGCGGCCAAAAAGTTCAATTTTAACCTCATCGGTCCACAGAACTTGTTTCCAAAATGCATCAGACTTGTCTATATGTTCATTTGCAAAGTTCAAATGATGATTTTTGTGGTGAGGACGTAGAAGAGGTTTTCTTCTGATGACTCTTCCATGAAGACCATATTTGTACAAGTATCTCTTTATAGTGGAATAGTGTACCACAACTCCAGTGTCTGCCAGATCTTTCTGGAGGGATCGTGCAGTCAAACGTGGGTTTTGAATTGTTTTTCTCACAATCCTGCGAGCTGTTCTGTCTGATATTTTTCTTGGTCTTCCAAATCATGCTTTAACTTCCACTGTTCCTGATGACTGCCATTTCTTAATTACATTCCGAACAGAGGATATTGACATCTGAAAACGCTTTGCTATCTTCTTATAGCCTTCTCCAGCTTTGTGAGCGTCAACTATTTTCAGTTTCAGTTTTCTAGACAACTGCTTAGAAGAACCCATGGTGCTGATTGTTGGGGCAAGGTCAGATGAGTCTGGGCATTTAAAACCTTTGAGAGTGACATAACCTGGTCTTCCCAGACGATGATTGACAACAATCCATGACACTGGAAGGTCTCAGCTTTGCAAAGGGGGCAGTGCATGCTATAAATTCTGCAGGGTGGCCAAACTTTTGCAGACGCCATTTTTTTGTTTTCTGTTATTTTGAAAGTGTAAATGATGGAAATAAAATCTAACTTTTGTTGACATATTATAAGAATGTCTAATCTGTAATTTGATGCCTTTTGGAGATTTTTCTATCTTTCCTTGACTTCTTCATGCACATTAATACAAATTTTTAGCTGGGGTGCCCAAACTTTCGATCTCCACTGTATATTACTTAGTCTATGTGACAGTGGGAGTCTACAAACTATGGTATGTACAGTATGTAACTATGAAAATTGATCAATCCTGATGTACTGACTGCTCATTTCTTGAGGCCCTAAAATGCCAGGACAGTACAGTACAAACACCCCAAAAGTACTCCTATTTGGAAAGTAAAGGGGGGAATTTAGTAAAAGGCATGAGGAGTTTTTTTTAAATGATCATTTTTACCATGTTTTGAAAAATGAAGAATTTAAATAAAATGTGTTTTTTTCCACAAAGTTGTCCTTTTGACAAGTTTTTTTTTCCACACACAGCATAAACATACTTACAAATACCTCCAAAACACATCTGATACTCCTCCCTAGAATGGAAATAACACGTGTGAGACTTTTCACAGCCTAGATGCATAGAAAGGCAAAAAACCCAAGGAACACCTTTGGGCATACATTATGCATCTGATTTCCCGGCTACCTATCAAAGTATACCAAATATATAAAATAAACGTTATCACTTATAAAACATGTAAATATGGAACAAACAAACCTTTTTGGTATACACAAAATAACACAAATGTCTATATTTATATATACAGTATATATGAAATATAGCAGATGAATGAACTCAAAGTCAAATGCACATCATATAGTATGTGAGGCCTTTTAACTATTTGTTGTGCTAGTTCTACAGTTCAGTGAAGATAACAAGAAAAATAAAGCAAAATTGTGTGAACACTCTTTTTCAAGAACACACTGTGTGAAAAGGGGCTTTTTCACACAGTGTGTTAATAACCACTTGCCCTCTGGAAGATTTACCCCCCCCCACCATAATGACCAGGCTATTTGTTGCACTGTGCTCTTTCAACTGGTAATTGTGCAGTCATGCAATGCTGTACCTAAACATAATTTATGTCCTTTTTTCACACAAATAGAGCTTTATTTTGGTGGTATTTGATCACCAATGTTTTTTTTATTTTTTGTCATATAAACGAAAAAGACCAAAATTTTCTTTTAAACATGATATTTTTTGCTTTCGGTTATAAAAAATGTATAGTAAACTCAAAGTCGTAAATTTAGGCCAAAATCTATTCTGCTACATGTCTTTGGTAAAAAAAATCCCAATACATTGGTTTGTGTGAAAGTTATAGCCTCTACAACCTATGGTACAGTTGCAAGAAAAAGTATGTGAACCCCTTGGGATTACGTGGAGTTTTGCATGAAGTGGGCATAAAATGTGCTCTGAACGTCATCTAAGTCACAACAATAGAAGAACACAGTCTGCTGAACATAATACTACACAAACATTAGATGTTGCCATGGTTTAATTGCACATAACATGTAAACATTCACAGTGCTGGGAGGAAAAAGTATGTGAGACCCTAGCTTAACGACTTCTCCCAGAGCTAAATGGAGCCAGGAGTGAGCCAACCTTGACTCCAATCAGTGTGATGATATTGGATGTGTTGCTGACAGCTGTCCTGCCCTTAAAAAACACACACCTGTTTTGGGTTTAATGGTTTCAAGAAGCACTGTCTGATGTGAACCATGCCTCGCAGAAAAGAGCTCTCAGAAGACCTACGATCAAGAATTGTTCACTTGCATGAAGCTGAAAAGGGTTACAAAAGTATCTCCAAAAGCCTTGATGTTCATGTGTCCACGGTAAGACAGACTGTCTACAAATGGAGAAAGTTTAGCACTGTTGCTACTCTCCCTGTAAAAATGACTGCAAGAGCACAACGCAGAATGCTGCATGAGGTAAAGAAGAATCCCAGAGTGTCAGCTAAAGACCTACAGAAATCTCTGGCACATGTTAACATTTTTGTTGACACATCTACAAAAAGGAAAACATTAAACAAGAATGGAGTACATGGGAGGACACCACGGAGGAAGCCATTGCTGTCCAAAAAGAATATTGCAGCACGTTTGAAGTTTGCAAAAGAGCACCTGGATGTTCCACAGCACTACTGGCAAAATATACTGTGGACAGATGAAACCAAGATTGAGTTGTTTGGGAAGGACACACAACACTATGTGTGGAGAAAAAAAGGCACAGCACACCAACATCAAAACCTCATCCCCACTGTAAAACATGGCGGAGGGAGCATCATGGTTTGGGGCTGCTTTGCTGCCTCAGGGCCTGGACGGATTGTTGTCATTGATGGGAAAATGAATTCCAGAGGTTATCAAGACATTTTGCAGGAAAACGTATGACCATCTGTCCGCCAACTGAAGCTCCGCAGAGGATGGGTGATGCAACAGGACAATGACCCAAAGCATACAAGTAATTCAACAAAACAATGGCTGCAACAGCACAGAATATGCCTTCTGGAGTGGCCCAGTCAGAGTCCTGACCTCAACCCGATTGAAATGCTGTGGCATGACCTTAAGAGAGCGATTCACACCAGACATCCCAAGAATATTGCTACACTGAAACAGTTTTGTGAAGAGGAGTGGTCCAGAATTACTCCAGATCATTGTGCAGGTCTGATCTGCAACTACAGGAAACGTTTGGTTGAGGTTATTGTTGCCAAAGGAGGGTCAACCAGTTATTAAGTCCAAAGGTTCACATACTTTTTCCTCCCTGCACTGTGAATGTTTACATGTTATGTGCAATTAAACCATGGCAAAATCTAATGTTTGTGTAGTATTATGTTCAGCAGACTGTGTTCTTCTATTGTTGTGACTTAGATGACGTTCAGAGCACATTTTATGCCCAATTCATGCAAAACTCCACTTAATCCCAAAGGGTTCACATACTTTTTCTTGCAACTGTATATACACTATATTGTCAAAAGTATTGGGACACCCCTCCAAATCATTGGATTTAGGTATTCCAATCACATCCATGACCAATAGGTGTATAAAATCAAGCACCTAGGCATGCAGACTGCTTCTACACACATTTGTGAAAGAATGGATCACTATCAGGAGCTCAGTGTATTCAAGCGTGGTACCGTGATCAGTTCCACCTGTGCAATAAGTCCATCTGTGAAATATTCTTGCTACTAAATACTCCACGGTTAACTGTTAGTGGAATCATAACAAAGTGGAAGCAACTGAGAACAACAGCAACTCAGCCATGATGTGGTAGGCCATGTAAAATGACAGAGCGGGGTTAGCGCATGCTGAAGAGCACAGTGCACAGAAGTCACAAACTATCTGCAGTTACAATAGCTAAAGACCTGCAAACTTCATGTGACTTTTAAATTAACACAATAACAGTGTGTAGAGGGCCTCATGGAATAGATTTCCATGGCTGATTAGCTGCATCCAAGCCTTACGTCACCAAGCACAATGCAAAGCGTCAGATGCAGTGGTGTAAAGCACATCGCCACTGTTCTCTGGAGTGATGAATCACGCTTCTCTGTCTGGCAATATGTGTCTGGGTTTGGCGGTTGCCAGGAGAACGGTGCTTGCCTAACTGTATTGTGCCAAGTGTAAAGCTTGGTGGAAGGGGGATTATGGTATGAGGTTGTCTTTCAGGGGTTGGGCTTGGCCCCTTTGTTCCAGTGAAGGGAACTCTTAAGGCGCCAGCATACCAAGACATTTTGGACGATCTCATGCTCCCAATTTTGTGGGAACAGTTTGGGGATGGCCCCTTCCTGTTCCAAAATGACTGCGCACCAGTGCACGAAGCAAGGTCCATACAGACATAGATGAGATGAGTCCTGATCTCAACCCGGCAGAACACCATTGGCATGAATTAGAGTGGAGATTGCGAGCCAGGCCTTCTTGTCCAACATCAGTGCCTGACCTCACAAATGCGCTTCTGGAAGAATGGTCAAACATTCCCATAGACACACCTAAACCTTGTGGACAGCCTTCCCAGAAGAGTTGAAGCTGTTATAGCAGCAAAGGGTAGGCCAACTCAATATTGAACCCTACAGACTAAAGCAGGAATGCCATCAAAGTTCATGTGCGTGTAAAGGCAGGCGTCCCAATACTTTTGGCAATATAATGTATATTGGAATGTATGCAGCTTTTACTTTCTGACTGCCTATCACATTTCTTGAGGTTCTAAAATGCCAGGGCAGTACAAAATTACCTTTTTTTGGAAAGTAGATACCCCAAGGAATTTGCTGAGAGGCATGTTGAGTTCATGGAACATTTTATTTTTTGCCACAAATTTTTGGAAAATGACATTTTTTTTTTCTTATACAAAGTTCTCTGTTAAATGATATATTGCTCATGCATGCCATGGGTATATGTGGAATAACACCCCAAAACATATTCTGCTAAAGCTCCTGAGTATGGGGATGCCACATGTGAGAGAATTTTTGGTAGCCTAGCCACATACACACCCCCAAAACCCAATGACCACCTCCAGACTTTCAAAGGGCATATTTCCTCATATCACTTCCTCATTACCTATCACAGTTTTGGAGGTACTAAAATGCCAGGATAGTACAACACCCCCCCAACACCTCCCCAAATTATCCCTTTTTAGCTAGAGAAAAAAACGGTGGGTGTTGAATGTTTTTAAAAAAATACACTTTTTTGAATTTTAATGCACAGAAACACAATATATTGCACAATTGTTTGATAAATTATAAAAGATGATGTTACACTGAGTAAATGGATACCAAACATGAAATGCTGTAAAAAAGTGCATGCCCGTGCAACGAGGACAAATTATGAAAATTTGTAATGCTTTAAAAGCCTTTAAAAGTCACCACTTTAGATTTAAACAGGAGGTCTAGTGCTATATTTACTGTCCTTGATCTGACATTCGTGGTGTTACCTCACATGCATGGTGCAATCTCTGTTTATATATATCGCCATCGGACCGCTGCTTGCATTTGTCTTTGCACGTGAGCACAGGGGTGTGGGTGAATTTTTTTTAATTATTATTTATTTTGATTTTTTAAATTTATTTTTACACTGTACCTTTCTTTTTTCTTTTTTTTTTTTTGATCACTTTTATTTTTCTCACAGGGAATGAAAATATCTCCTGTGATAGCAATAGGCAGTGACAGGTATTCTTTTCTGAGAAATCTGGGGTCTATTAGACCAAGATCTCTCCTCTGTCCTTAAAGCATCTGATCACAACAACATCGGTGTGATCAGATGCTTTCTCAATTTTAAAATGGCGCTGTTTATATCCGGTAAAACGAAAATGATGAAATGCTCATAGCTTCCGGTCTCTTAGGCCATAGAGATGATTGGAAGCATTCCAGTCTCCGATCAGCTCTATTGTGAGACAGTGGAACTGTCGGCTGAATTTTTGGGTGGGAAAACCTTGGAAGGCATCGGGTGGGGTGAAGAAGTCCCTTCCCGCTGCTTGTAAAAGTGGCCCAGCAGCTAATTAGCAGCTAGGATTAGTTTTACATGAAAGCCGACCATCAGCTGAAAAAATGATACCAAGATGAAGCCAATAGCTGCAGGCATCATCCTGGTATAACCACTCAAAGTCCAGCAAAGTACCATTACGTTGCTGGTCTATTTTGGGCATATATGTAACAGCAGAGAACATGGGCATATGATGAATCGGGTCTGTGGATCAATATGACCGCAATACATTCTTTTTTGTAATGCCAATATTGAGGGTTAGGCCCAAAAAAGTTTTAATTTCAGAATCTGTGATAGGTTTCTATGTGAATTGTCTGGCAAGAGCTGAATTTGGGTGGGCGACGATGTATTGTTGTGTGTATAAATTGCTTTGGCCCACAATCAATTGGTACAAATCTTCCATGAAAAACAGCAGAGGGGCTAAACACTAGTACTAGCAGCAAAAGGGGCTGATCCTGCTAACACTGCATTTTTGGGGACACTATGCAAAGAAAACACTAGTATAGTTCTGTTCGTGATCAATATATTGATCTGTACAAACACTATACTGTACTAGTAATTGCGGTGATCAGCGACATATAGCATTAGTGCAATACTGTGCGGGCAATCTAATGCTAGCTGACCCTGGCTTGATCTGATGTCGCTAGTGGCAGTAATACAGTGATCAGTGAAATATTCTGCATACTGACATTGTACTAATGGCACTGGCTGGGTGACGGACTGATTAAAGGGTTAATAGGGGCGAGCAAAGAGATAAATGTGGTAATCTAACGTGTGCGTGTAAAATGTAGTGTTTTTACTCAGTGCCTTGTTCGTTGTTCTTTCCCTGAATGGCATAGGGGGAATCGGGGGGCCCACGCATGTGCACGTCCACCCAGAAATAGAAAGCGACATAAGATTACATTGCTTTGCCCAGAGCCACTGCTCACCCGCATATTGTTGGTGGGCGGGCGGCAAGTGGTTGGAAAAAAAAATAAAACAAAAATTTCTCTCAATAAAATCTTTTAAACATTTCTTAATATTTTTTTTATACTTTTTTTTTAACTATTTAAAAAAAAAATACTTTCATCAGAGTAATGCAATGTCACCATAGTAACATTGTACTACTCTGGGAGGGTGATCAGAGATTTTTTTTACGCTTTGCCTTGTATGAGCAATGAAGATCATTACTCTGCAATGCAAAACTTGCTTTGCATTGTCATGAATGTGTTAGGTTAATGACAGTTCAATATAATAGTGATGGTCACATGGTACAAGGTGCTTGGATTGGGCCCATGTGTCATGTGAGTGCTGTGGACCAGTAACAGCTCTCCTGGAAGAGAAGCAAAGCTTTTATGAATCTGATTGATTCATAAAAGCTTTGTTGTCATTGTGATCATGTGATCTCATAGCAATCACGTGATCACTGGTTCCCGATTACCTGGATTCTCATTGTGCTGTGCCCAGTGGACACAACAGACATGGGGGGGGTAGGGTTGCACTCCCGCTCGGGTTCACAGTGCCCCCCTATGTTGACACAAGACCAGCGATGTACAGGTACGTCGTTGGTCTCATAGCTGCCGCCCATCTGCAGTACATTGCAGGCGGAGAGCCTGAAAGTCATTAAAGAAGAGTGTTCACACTATTGGGGGTGCTTCTTTGGGTCCTAAGGGGTTAAAACAGGCTGTGTGGAGGTAATACAATGCTTACTACAATTCTACTACTGTTCATTTTCTCAAAGAAATGCAAAGCAATCTCTGATTGGATGAGGTGGGGAGCATGACTTCACTGTCCCACCTGTCCACCTCATCTAGTCAAAGAACAAAAAGGAACACTTCCTAGGGGTAGATAGCTGCATTTTATAGGCTAGTTACAAGTTGTCCTGGAGGGGTCAGAGGGGATGGAACTGACTCGTAGTAGACTGACATAGGGAGATCCAGGAAATATAGATACATACTCACCTATCAATTCACATATCAGTTTTAAAGGATATATTGAATACATTTTGTTTAGGTATCTCAACCGCAGTAATTATTACATAGTCCATTAACTTCTGCTGAATCAGTAGTTCCTTACAGAAATCAATATAAAAGAACACAATTCAGTTAATATACACTGTATATAGGTCTGGAATTCATTTACATTTATTTTTGATTGTATTTTATTAGCTTGCTGAACAACGTGTACTTATTACCTTTTGGCTTGAAAAATTTCATCATTTTCATGCTGTTTTTGTCATTCTAAAGAGGCCATTTTTAAATATGTTCATTGCAATTTAGTGGTTTCATTAATGAGGATGAAAGGTTTCAAAGTTCAAGGATCTTTTTTGGCCTTCATGAACACCTGCCACTTTTATTATATCTTCAATTACTGTAAGTACTGCATTCACTAATCAAGTGTTCACATGCTGCAAAGACAATGTGATGACAGTTTAACACTGATTGCCTTTGAAAAAGAGATCTTCTTGTCTTTTATACCTTTCTAAACCTTCAATTAGCCAACATAAAATGTTGCACAGCATTTTAGTACAGAAATTATCATAATTAGTGGCAAGGTTAAATCTTTCTGGTAAATTATATCTCAGGACTCATATGTGTCATGTAATTAAAATAAATGATCTATCCTGGTTGTGTTCATATATCATAATTTTGGAAACAATTGAAATATTGATTACATGGCTTCTGGGAGTTGAGTTGCCAAGAAACTTACCTCTTGAGGAACTTACCAAAAATTCTGCTGAGACCATCAACTAAACTACTTATATTGCTTTAGCAAAAAATACTTGCTTGTACTACAGTGGAAGAGACCAGTGCATCACTTAATGGTGAAGAATATAGAATTACACTGTACTGTAAACCAGTGCATCACTCAATGGTAAAGAATATAGAATTTTACTGTAATAATAATAATGTAGAAAATTATAATTTAGTCTAGGATTTGGAGGATAAATACTGAATCCAATTAACTTTTTTAGGTTGTCTGCACATATTACAATCTGATTGTACACTCTCCTTCGAATTGCAAGCAATTATGTAGAGAGCCTGCATCACTGAATTTAAATGAAATGTATTGTTTAGATGGACCTATGTTCACTATAGTTGCTAGTAACTTAAAAGGAGACTGTATAGATATTGCACAGTCAGATTATAATGTGTGTGATCAGTTTTTAACAGTTATTAATGCCCTAATTTATATAAAGGATTATCCTTGTAATTTCTTGTTTCTTTCACTCTCTTCTTAACTTTTTCTTATTTTGTGCTTGATTGATGCAGCGCACACATTTCTGAACCCATTCAACAATAAGATGAACTCCACTCCCCTCCCATAACAACCTAGTTGAAATAATGACACTTACACCACTTTTCTGTTTAGAGCATGAAATGCTGGGGTATTACATTATCACATAAATGGTATACTAAAGGGTGGTGTGTAAGGGATGTGTCACCAGACCAATTGTTCACTAAAGAGTTGTGCAAACTGACCTGACACATCCAGGAATCTTCCTCGCATCTTACATCCAGGAAGACAGAGTCCCTCCTCCTGACCTGTTAGATCCTGAATCGAAGGTCCATCAAATTTGTACATACCTGCAAACTGTACTTTCAGCTTAGGCCTTGCTTTTCTGGCTCCAAGTTCCAGAGAGGTTGTATTATTATTTACTTAATCACTTCAGCCCCGGAAGGTTTTCCCCTCTTCCTGACCAGGCCATTTTTGCTATTCGGCACTGCTCTATTTCAAATGGTAATTGCATGGTTATGCAACACTGTACCTAAACAACATTTATGTCCTTTTTTCCCACATAAATAGAGATTTCCTTTGGTGGTATTTGTTCATCGTTGGGTTTTTTATTTTTTGTGATATAAACAAAAAAAGACCAAAAATAAAAAAAACATTTTCTATTTTTTGTTACAAACAATATCCAATAAACCCAAATTTAGTCATAAATTTAGGCCAACATTTATTATGCTACATGTCTTTGGTAAAAAAACATCCTAATACGTGTATACTAGTGTGTTTGTGTGAAAATTATAGCATCTACAAATTATGGTATATACTGCATATATTGGAATTTATGCGGCTTTTACTTTCTGACTGCCTATAACATTTCTTGAGATGCTAAAATGCTGGGGACCCTTTTTGGACTGTAGACACCCCAAGGAATTTGTTGACAGTCATGCTGAGTCGAAAGCAGATTTTATTTTTTTGCCACAAATTTTTGGAAAATTACAAAAAATGTTTTTTTTATTTTACACAAAGTTGTCAATTATATGATATATTGCTCACACATGCTATGGGAATATGTGGAATAACACTCCAAAACACATTCTTCTACTTCTTTTGAGTATGGGGATACCACATCTGAGAGACGTTTTGGCGGCCTGGCCACACACAGGCCCCCAAAATCCAATGACCAACATCGGGCTTTCAAAGGGCATATTTCCTGTCACTTCCTCACTACTTATTACAGTTTAGGAGGCCCTGAAATTCCATGATAGTACAAGAACCCTCCCAAATGACCCAATTTTGGAAAGTAGACATGCCAAGAAATTTGATAAAAGGCATGGTGAGTATTTTGCGGATATCATGTTTTTCACAGGGTTTTGAAAAAGAAAAAAAAAAGAAAAAATACATTTTCGTTTCTTTCTTCATTTTCCAAAAAGTTGTGGCAACAAATGAGATTTGTAATATACTCACCATGCCTCTGAGCAAATATCTTGGAGTATCTACTTTCCAAAAAGGGATAATTTGGGGGATACTTCTACTATCCTGGCATTTCAGGGCCAAAATTAGAAGCTTATGCCACACATCACCCACTCTTTTAACCACTTGAAGAGCAAGCCTTTTCTGACACCTTGGGGTTTATTTACTAAAGCTGGAGAGTCCAAAATCAGACTCCCTTCTGCATAGAAACCAATCAGCTTCTAACCTGAGCTTGTTCAATGAAGCTTTGGCAATGAAACCTGGAAGCTGATTGGTTTCTATGCAGAAGGGAGTCTGATTTTGGACTCTCCAGCTTTAGTAAATAAACCCCCTTTTGTCTACCTGAAAAAACTGTTTTGTTTTTTTTGCTAGAAAATTACTTTGAAACCCCAAACTTAATATATGTTTTAAAAGCAGAGGCCCTAGAGAATAAAATGGTGGGTATTTAAATTTTTTATGTTACACAGTACTTGCGCAGCAATTTTTCAAAAGCAATTTTTTTTGGAAAAAACACACTTGCCCAATTGTTTGATAAACTATAAAAGATGATGTTACGCCAAATACATAGATATCAAAATTTTGCATGTACAAACTAGGTACATTTTTAATATCCATAGGTTACCACTTTATTTATCTAGTGCTAGAATTACTGCCCTCGATCTGACATTGGCTGTGATACCTTACCTCACATGCATGGTGCCATGACCATTTACATACTGACAAGGGACCGATGCTTGCATTTGACTTTGCGTGTGAGCACGGGGAATTATTTATTGTGATTTTTTTTTAGTTTTATACTGTCCCTTTCATTTTTTTTTTAATCACTGTTATTATTTTCACAGGGAATATAAATATCCCCTGTGATAGCAATAGGCAGTGACAGGTACTCTTTTCTGAGAAATCCAAAGTCTATTAGACTTTAGATCTCTCCTCTGCCCTTAAAGTCTCTGATCACACCAAGATCAATATGATCATATGCTTTCCGAATTTTAAAATGGTGCTGTGTATATCCAGCGAAACCGAAATGCTGAAATGCTTGTTGATTCCATTTTCTTAGACCATAAAGATGATTGGAGCCATTCTGGACTCCGATCAGCTCTATGGTCAGCCAGTGGAATCGCCGGATGCATTCCCAGGTTCCCCGGTGGGACGGGAGAGCCCAAGAAAGCCGTGGAAAGGGGGAAATGTCCCTTTCCACTGCTTGTAAAAGTGATCCAGTAGCTGTAGGAATAATTCTGGTATAACCACTCAAAGTCCAGCGACATACCAGTACATTGCTCGTCCTTGTTGGGCAGATATGTAACAGCAGAGAACATGGGCATATGATGAATCAGGTCTGTGAACCAATGACTGAATATACTGCCACTGTACTAATGGCACTGGCTGGGTGATGGGGTGATCAAAGGGTTTAATGTTTTTACATATAGTGTGGTGTTCTCTCTTTTCTCCCTGGGGGCAGCGGGGGGGGGGGGGGGCACATGCATGCGCTCTCACACCCAGAAATAGAAGGTGACATAAAGGTATGTCGCTTTGCCCAGAGCCACCATTTGCCTGTAGTAGTTAAAAAGAAACATTGTAGTACTCTGGGGGGTGATCAGGGATTTTTTTTTTTACACTTTGCTTTGCAGGAGCAATAAGGATGATTGCTTCTGCAATGCAATGCTTGCTTTGAACTGTCACGAATGAGTTAAGCTCAGGACAGTTCAAAATGCTATTGATCTGTGATTGGTTACAGCTGATCGCATGGTAGAGGTTGCTGTAATTGGCCAGATTGATTCATAACAGCTTTGTTGTCATTGTGAATATGTGAATATGTGCATAGCGATCACGTGGCCATTGGGTCCCATTTCCCTGGATTTGCATTCTGTTGTGTCTGGTTTTCACAGCAATAGGGGGGATGTGCAGCGCTCCCCTGTGTTAGTACAGCTAGAGCTATGGGTCCCATTTCCCTGGATTTGCATTCTGTTGTGTCTGGTGTTCACAGCAATAGGGGGGATGTGCAGCGCTCCCCTGTGTTAGTACAGCTAGAGCTATGGGTCCCATTTCCCTGGATTTGCATTCTGTTGTGTCTGGTGTTCACAGCAATAGGGGGGATGTGCAGCGCTCCCCTGTGTTAGTACAGCTAGAGCTATGGGTCCCATTTGCCTGGATTTGCATTCTGTTGTGTCTGGTGGTCACAGCAATAGGGGGGATGTGCAGCACTCCCCTGTGTTAGTACAGCTAGAGCTATGTACTGGTACGTTGATCTGACTGTAGCTGCTGCCTGTCCGCAGTACATTGTGGGTGGGTGGTCTTTAAGTGTTTAAAACAAAAATATTAATACTCCACTTAGTTTAACCCCACCAAGAGCTAGCGTACAAAACTAAATATGTAAAAAAGTGTTGGATGGAGTTGGGTCTGTGATGTTATCGTGGACTGCCACACTGGTGTGTCCCATGGACGTGCTTTCTGTATGTGTACACTGCTCGTTACTTCTCTTATACTGTAAGTATAATAGTCATTTGAATAAAAGGTTTTTAGTGATACTGTACTATGTAGCTTTTCCTTTCTTCTGGTTTTAAACGTTTCTTGGTCTGCATTGTTTGGCGGTTGGAGTCTGAGGGCCTCTTGAGAGATTCCTGTGTGGAAACACCTTTGCTGCAATATACTGATGGGGTCACAGACCCATCTGGAGCCTGAATGTTGGGAGCATTGGTTATTATTGAAAAAGCGAGTGTGGTCTCACTTACTGTTAGATTGTGTTCATCCAGTAAGAGGCTTGGACGTAAGGACACACTTTGGCACATTGAAGAACTTTAATGGTTTTACTTATCATTGTGCACTGTAAGGCACTAGATTATGTGGAGTTGGACTATGTATGGACTTTTTATTTTTTCACCTATGATAAATGTATATTTGATATGAATATCGATTTATGTTCACATTACATGGCTATATTTGAATCTAGAAATTCATTGATATGATTTAAAGGGGCATGCACACCCCTTTTTTACATATTATTTACTTACTGTAGGGGAATCTCCAGTCTAGGGATTTCATTTTATTCGCAGATGATCCTCCTCTGTCTTTTGTTGAGGCAATTTTAAAGTCCCATGGCATGGGATATGGTGGTGCAATACCGCTTTGAATTCTGCAGTTGGGCACTAGACTCTCTGGTGACCTCTGCTGAACCCAAGACCATACACTTAGCTTTCAGAGTAGACCATCATCAATGAAAAAGATGTTCTGAAAGGTTTACATTTTAGTCTACTAGTCCCTTTTCAGTGTCTCTGTGGGATGTTCTAGGACCCTCTGCCCAGTCTCAATACAAACCTATGTTTTTACTGTGGTGGCAAAGGTCAGTTTTAGGTATTACAGCACATGCCAGAGTGAGAAAAATAATTCTAGGGTCATCATTCATGGTTAACTGGTTAACTGGAAAGCTGTAAAGGTTTTTAAGGCATCACAGTTGGAGAAGTTTGGGTATTGTAGTTTGCCGTCATTTCATGGCTCATCGCAACCTCATATTTTATATTTTACCTAAAAATTGGGTAATATTTTGAGTTTGTATGCACTAAATGTAATGTTAGTATACATTTTACTGAAAATATGGGTTTGATAAACAGTTGTGCTAATGTGACATAAAAAAGTACAACTACCACTGTTTTATTCTCCAGGGTCTCTTTTTTAAAAAAATATATAATATAAAGTCCTTAACCCATCATCTACTGGACTGCATAGACTCTGGTTCTAACAATGTCATTGACAAAAAAACTGGCACTGTGCCTCCAGATCCCTCTACCCAGTAGAGGAAATAATTTTTCTATCACTACAGTAGACATATTCTCCTCTGTCCTCAGGCAAAGTCACTCTACATACCTCATCATCACCTTGACCATCACAGGCATCTGTAGGTTTTTACCCAACAGCTGCCCGTGTTTATCCTTTTATCCTGGGCTACCCTTGGCTTAAGTTACATAATCCACCATCTGGAAAACACCTTCACTGCTGACTACCACCCTTCATCTCCGCAAACCAAACCTCACCCCTCAAACTGAGACTTTCACAAACTGGTACTCGCAGCTTGATTACCCCTGGCTACAACCTATCAACCTGAATTCTACCCATCCTGCTCCTAGGCACGAGAACTCTAGCTACCGGAAGACACAGCGATGAGATACGCCACTGCTTGCTAGACTATCTGCAACCAAGCCTCCCACCACACCTGTCCGCCACTCCGTTTACCTCCTGAAAATGCCTCTTCCACTCCTCCTCCTCATACTCCTCTCCTCCGTTCTGAAAATCTCTTCTCTATATCCCTCTGCTCCTCCCAAACAACTGTACATTGTGCCCTCACTACTTCCAACGCCCCTCTACGGCACCCACCACCTCCTCCTAATACTCCACTCTCCAACTGACCAGAACACCTCCGCTGGTAGACTTAAATGCTCCTGCACATCCCGTTCCCATGTCACCTTTCTCACCCTTCTTCTTCTCCTAACCACGGGGGACATATCTCCGAACCCTGGCCCTCCACCACCTCGCTCACCCACAAGGCACACTCCCACTTCCACATCCGGCCGCAACCCCCTCCACCTAGTACCTGTCCCTCTGCTCCCCAAAACCACCCCCCGTTTTCGTGTGCACTCCTGAATGCCCGATCAGTTTGCAACAAGCTCACTGCCATCCACGACCTCTTTGTTTCCCACTCCCTCAACCTCCTAGCGATCACAGAAACCTGGATCCAAGCCACTGACTCTGCCTCCCCTGCAGCACTCTCCTATGGAGGTCTCATCTGGACCCACTCACGCAGACCCAACGGTCGAAAAGGTGGTGGGGTTGGTCTGCTCCTGTCGCCACTGAGCACCTTCCGAGTCCTCCCAAACCCCCCCTCTCTATCCTTCTCCTCCTTCGAAGCCCACTGCATCTGACTATTCTCTCCAACCCCCCCTGAAGATTGCTGTAATCTACCAGCCTCCTGGACCCGTATCCCGCTTCCTTGACGACTTTTCTGCCTGGCTACCCTTGTTTCTCTCTTTTGAGCTACCCACCATCATCTTTGGAGACTTCAACATCCCTGTCAACATCAATAACCCGGCTACATCCCAACTCCTCCACTTAACCTCCTCTTTTGCACTCGCACAGTGCATACAATCCACCACCCACTCCGACGGTAACATCTTAGACCTTGTTTTCTCCCATCTCTGCGCTCCCCACAACCTCACAAACACCCCCTTCCCTCTCTCTGACCACAACCTTATTACCTTCTCTGTCTCCTAATCCTCAAACGCCTACCCCTCCAAATGTCAAACTATTACCAGCCGAAACCTCCGCAACCTGAAACCTGCCCCCCTCCACTCTGCAGCTGATCAACTTTACGACAGCATCCTTCCCCTGTCTTGCCCCAACCTGGCCACGATTGCCTATAACAACTCGCTTTCAACCGCTCTAGACTCGCTAGCGCCTTTAACCACACAAAACATCAGACCCCGACCGCTCCAGCCCTGGCAGACTGATCACACCAAAACTCTCAAATGATGCAGTCATGCACTGGAGCGACTATGGCGCAAAACCAGATCCCGACTAGCGTTCACCCGTTATAAATCTGCCTTCCACACCTACACCTCCTCCCTCCACGCTGCCAAACAAGCCTACTTTCTGACTCTCATCAATACCCTCTCCTCCAATCTTCGCCGGCTCTTCTCTACTTTAAACTCTCTACTCTCTCCACCTCAACCCAGTACCTCACTTACCACCCTCGAGATTACCAATCACTTCAAAAACAAGATTGACACAATTCGCAGGGACATCGCCGCTGCCCAGACTTCCACCCCACCTATCTCCTCTCACACAGCAACCCCCTCAACACTCCTCTCCCTTGGCCTCACCACTGTTCAGACCTCCACCCCACCTAACATCCCTCACACTTAAGCCCCCTCAACACACCACTCCTTCGACTTTACTACCACTGAGGAGGTCACTAAGGTCTTCTCTGAAGCCTGCCTCACCACCTGCCCCCTCGACCCTGTCTCCTCACAATTCCTACGATCTCCCTCCTCCTCCATCTGACGCTCCCTCACCCACATCTTTAATCTCTCCCTCTCTTCTGGCACATTCCCTTCCCCTCTGAAGCACGTGCAAATCACCCCCATACTTAAAAAGCCCTCCGTGGACCCCACCGAACTGAACAACCTTAGACCCATCTCCCTGCTGCCATTCACATCCAAACTCCTTGAGCGCTTAGTCTATAATCGCCTAAGCTCCCACCTCAACGACAACAATCTCCTCAACCTCCTAAAGTCCGGCTTCCGTCCCCTACACTCCACCGAAACTGCCTTACTCAAACTCACTAACGACCTGCTAACCGCCAAAGCTAATGGCCACTATTCAGTGCTCCTACTCCTCGACCTCTCCGCGGCTTTCGATACAGTCGACCACCCCCTCCTCCTCAAAAAACGACACTCCCTTGACCTCAGAGACTCCGCTCTCTCCTGGCTCTCATCCTACCTATCACAATGCTCCTTCAGCGTTACCTATAACGCTACCACCTCCCCCTCACTCCCCCTCTCTGTCAGGATCCCTCAAGGCTCTGTCCTCAGGCCCCTTCTCTTCTCCATCTACACCTCCTCCCTTGGCCAACTGATACACTCTCACGGCTTCAACTACCACCTCTATGCCGACGACATGCAAATCTATCTCTCGACCCCTCGCCTCACCCCTTCAGTCTCCGCCCGCATCACTAGCCTACTGAATGACATATCAGATTGGATGTCGCTCCACTTCCTTAAACTGAACCTCTCCAAAACCAAGCTCCTAGTTTTCCCCCCAGCCCACGCCCCCCCCCCCACTGACTTCTCCATGAAGTCCAAAAATGCCACCATCAGGCCCACCCCGCAAGTCAGAGTACTTGGTGTCATTCTAGACTCCAATCTATCCTTCCAGCCCCAAGTCCAATCGCTAACAAACTCATGCAGACTCCACCTCTGCAACATCGCCAATATACGGCCATTCCTAACCCCAGAAACCACTAAGCAACTCATCCACTCCCTCATCATATCACGACTCAATTACTGCAACTCCCTCCTCACTGGCCTGCCTCACCACAGGCTATCCCCGCTTCAGTCGATCCTGAATACGGCGGCCAGACTCATCCACCTTACCAACCTCTCTGTTTCCTGCTACCCCCCTCTGCCAATCCCTCCACTGGCTTCCGATTGCCCAACGGATCAAATTCAAAATGCTAACACTGACGTTCAAAGCTGTCTATAATTCTGCCCCCAACTACATCACCGACCTGATATCCAAATACCACCCAAAACGCACTCTCCGCTCCTCACAAGACCTCCTTCTCTCTAGTTCTCTGGTCTCCTCCTCCCATGCCTGCCTCCAGGACTTCTCCAGGGCATCACCCATGCTCTGGAACTCCCCCACCCCAATCCATCAGACTATCACCTACTCTCCTCTCCTTTAGGCGCACCCTGAAAACCCACCTCTTCAGGGAAGCCTACCCCACCCTCTGCTAATTGCCGATCTCCTCCACTCTTCCTACCACTCCATCCCCCACAGCTTTTCCTCCCATACCACTATCCCCTCCCTCCTAGATTGTAAGCTCCAAGGAGCAGGGCCCTCTAACCCCTCGTGTATCGCACTGTATTGTTATTGTACTGTCTCATGTATTGTCTCCCATTGTAATGTACAGCGCTGAGCGAACTGTTGGAGCTATATAAATACTGTATAATAATAATAATATAGAATATATATGAAAAATGGTATCCTGGTTCTGAATATGCTTTGAGAACTGACTGAATCATACTAAGATCCTCCATATCTACTCCTGTCCCACATTGTTATGTAGAGTTCAGTTGTGTTTTATCAGAAAAGGTTGCCCTGGTTCTCCCTTCTTCCCCTGCCTCCCATCTTTTGTTTGATTACCCTACTTATCTCCTTTCACAAATGCTTCCCCCAAGAGAAGAATTTTTATGTTGTTTAAATAAGAAACCCAAGTATTGAGGTTTTACATCCAGTAGAATTCATCCACCCATTAATTTCCCCACAGGGGCAGGTTTATTTTTCATTGAAAACAAGGGGAAGACCTTATGGCCTTGTGTAGATTATCATGGCCAGAAAAAGAATAATGCCATTCGGTTTACATAATGCTACAACTGAAAACAGCAATTTAAAAAAATGTTCCTGTGAATTTTTGTGCCAGTTAATACTGGTCAACCTGAAAGATGCACTGATCTTTTTTTCCCTTCATTGCTGAGCACAAAAACCATGTCTGTTTAGTTCTATGCAAGCTCCGACAACACTCTTTGTATCCCAAACTTTCTGTGTGCACCTTTCATGAATCAGAAGTTCCCTTCCTGGAATACATTATTTCTGATTATGGAATCACAATGAATCCCAACAAATTACAAGTCATCATTCAATGGAACAAGCTTAAAGATTTCAAAACTGTCCAATATTTTTTAAGCTCTAATAATTTCTATAGGAAGCTCAATAAAAACTTTACCATCATGGCACCTATTGTGACCGTAACCAAAGAGGGAATTAACCTCGCTCTTTGGCTTCCAGAGACCATCTCTGCCTTTTAAAAACTTATGTCAGCTTTTGTGTTGACACCCATGTTGACCCATCCTGATTCCTATGGAAACTAACATTTCTCCCATTTCAATTAAGACTATATCTTTGTCTATGCATACAAATTGTCCCTTAAAAACATATCTCTTTTTATTGAATACAAGTAAACTGCAAAAAGAAAATAGGCAAAGCATATTACTTCACAGACATTAGTTTTTCACAACCTCTGCTTGCAGACCCTATCAGGGGGACAGCAAGATGTATGTATGTTAAATCTCCATTGATGTGGCTATAGTTTCTCTATGCTTTTCATGGAAAGGATATTGGGGAACTGGAGAAAGTGCAAAGAAGGGCAACCAAACTGATAAGTAACATGTGGGAGCACAGCTATGAGGAAAGATTCACTGAATTAAATGTACTTTGTCTTGAGAAGAAGTGGTTAAGGTGGGATATGATCTCTATGTATAAATACATAAGTGATCAATAAAGTGAACCTGGTGTAGAGTTATTCACTTTAAGGTAATCACAAGGGACAAGGGTGTACTCTGGAGGGAAATAATTTTAACCTTCAAATATGGAAAAGCCTCTTTACAGCAAAAGCTGTGAAAATGTGGAATACATATATCCTCTCAAGAAATAGCTCTGGCAGCTCAGTAGACTGCTTTATTTCCTTAATGCTCAAAATATGACTGGACATTAGTATTTATAGGAAATAACACCCGGGGTAGTTGATCCAGGGAATATCCAATTGCCTCCTGGGCAATCAGGAAGAAAAATTTTCCCCCTCTAGACCAAAGTAATCCTCAGATGGTCCTCCTAAATTTCAACTATTCAGTATAAAAAAAATTAAAAAAAGGAATTTTGTCAGTGGAATAGAGGGGAGAAGGGACAGGCCATCATTGGGAATTGTAGTGTTAGACCCAAAGCTATTAACTCTCACAGTACTGGAAATTCAATGCTGGGCATCACAAGAATAAACTCTTTTTCAGATTTTTTCAGGAACCATCAGCCTGCAGGATGCTGGAAATTCTTCATTACAGGTAAGTTGTGTGACTGCAGCAGTAAGTAAAAAAAATCAACTAAACTTCAGTTTTAATTGTTTTGGTCAAGCTATTGTTCCACTATAAGGCTGTACACTATAATAGCAGCATGTTAACACATGCAAAATCACACAATTTTGTACACTTTTAGGAAACACAATATAATGCATGTTGCAAATGCAGTTCCATTCATTATTTATGCACCCCAAATGTGCATTTTTTGTAAGAAAAAATGCATGTCAAAAGTGGCAAAATGGGGAGGCATGGCTTGACCTCAGCCAAGATAGCGGCTTAACACCGGAGCTCAGGCGCAGTGGCCCGCAGCTTACAGGGGCTTCGAAATCTCACTCCAACCAGGCAGTCTGACTCCCCTGACTCCCAGCCACATGTCCAGGAAATGAAAAGAGGGTCACAGACCCCAAAAACTCACAGCATACTTCTCCCAGCCTCAGCAGCGGCGTGGTCAAGATAGCGCCAGCTCACATCCTTCCTCTCCAACAGCTCCTCGATCCCCAAACAGAGATCAGAATGGATTCCACAGGAACAACCCAGGTTCGGCTGCAGCATCATAAGCCTCCACTCCACCAGTCAGAAGCCCTGAAACGTACAGGATTAGGATGGATGATTCAAATCTGCAGCAATATGAGGTGAGCTAAAACCCTGATTCAAAGGAGGATACTAGAGAATTATCAGAGTTCATTATAACATTTCCCAACTCTAATAAACCAATTTTAGATACTACTCTAAAAGATATGTTAATTTCTATCAGAAGCAACATTCATACTGATATGATGGCATGTATGCGGAAATGTAATAATGAGCTTACTGCTGTGGGGATTAGAGTAAATCATATTGAAACGAAGATGGGGGAATATGCAACCACAATTAATGAGCTAATAGATGCACATGACACTAATTAAGAGGAACAGGTTTGGTTAAAGGCAAAACTTGATGATCTAGAAGACAGGTCCAGGCAGAATAATGTGATTCTTGGATTTTACCAAAGTTTTTGACGCATGGCTAATAAGGTAAAATATATAAGCTTATAAAGTTCAATTTGTAGGTGGATACTCTGAATGGCCTAAGGTTATTAATGCTGTGCCCCAAGGTTCAGTGTTGGGACCCCTAGTTTTAACTTATTCATAAATGATATAGAGCTTGGGAATAAAAGTACTTTAAGGCAATAGTAGTATGGTGTTCTTCCTATCTGCTTTGGCTTTAGATTGTCACCAAATACAATTCATTAATTCAACCCAAAATCAAATGATAACATAATGATTCATTCATGATGTCTTTATTTGACCTTTTCTGTGTTTAATCAAAGACCTTTGTATGCTATGGGATACTGATAAAATGCCCCATTAGCAAAACTCAAAGTAAGATTTTATGAATGGAAAATTCTGTGAATAGTCTGTAATGTACACAAAGGACCACTGAAGGCCTCATGAAGACATGAGGTGAATGACTCATGAGGTACTAGTTTAAACCACTGAACGATGCTGTTGGTTAAACAAAACCATTGAATATGGTTAAGAAATGTAATACAAATAAATTATATTTATTCCTTTCCATTTCTTTCTGTACATTTTGGTGTGCTTTGCTGTTGTTTGAGGTTTCCCAAACAAATAAAAAAAAAGATCTAAATAGAAAATCAAAATGTGCCAGATGTCAAAAATGCAATCATAGGTCTTTACACCCAGTTGTTTTGATGTTGTCTAAAAAACCTTCAAACACCAAAGACATGCACAAGTAAGAAGATTAATGTTGCCAAAAAAAAAATTAGTTTTTTATGGGTTTATATTTTATGGTAGCTTTTTGAATTACGGTGATCCTGATCATACACTATGTGATGAAAAATAAATAAATAAAATATAAAAACACTTTTGGGTCATTTTCTTTGGGATCCTTTGCTCTATTTTGGTGAAGTTTGTTATTCTTTATTTTTTGTTTTGACGACAATAGAAAAAAAAGAATGAGTTTGAATAGCAACTTAAATCTTAACAGACACTTTTTTTTTGCATTTTGCCTTAAATTTTGTTGGTATAGGTTACTGTCATGTATCACAAAACTTCAAAAAAGAGTAAATTACAAGAAGAAATATAAAATAAATTATTTCAAGCTGCTATTTTACACCTTATTCACATCTGTTGTGTAAAACAACTAAAGTAACAGCAAACTACACCAACTACACAAAATAAAAGACACATAAACAAAATAGGAACCATTCAAAGGTCTTAAAAGCTTTAATCACATTTTATAGCTGGTATATAACTTTCCAGCATTCTTAGTATTCACACCAGACTCTACTTTAATATTTTTTTAGAGAAATATTTAAATAGTATAACTGTACAGAAACAATGATGCTGTACATTACAGCTTGCCAAGCCATTTTCAGAGGCCAGTATTTTAGCACAATTCACAAATTCTTATGAACATGTTAATTATTTTGATTCAATTCCTCAAACCAACAAATTAATTCAGTGAGTTAATAAGGTTGCATAGGAACAGTGCCACAATTAAATTGCATACAGTAGCAACAAAATAAATCATAAGTTTCCAGACTCAAGTTCTGTAAGTTCTGTGACCTAGAAATATCATGGACTCAACAATAAAGGAGAAATAATAAGTACATAATAATCAAATACACAGACAAAGATTGTGCAGTTGTGATTTTTTTTCCATAATAAATGTTTATTTGGTTTTACAAATATTGTTACAACAACAAAAAAACAACAATAGGACAGTGAAAAGCTACACAATATCACAGTACCACTCCTAATCAGGTGGTATAAACCTATTTTTTAACCTTCTACAATGTAAATCAGAATTTAACAAGACTACTCCCTTAATCAAGTGGGAAAAAGACTTAGAAACTGAAATCTCTAATGAGCAGTGGGAATGTGAATTCAAGAATGTGTTTTCAGCTAAACAAATACAGATAACTGAACAGATAACAAATCAGTAAAAAATAAGATCTTAGCCAAGATACGAACACAATAAAAATTGCTTAGTACTTTTGGGGCAAAAACAAAACAAATGACCTTGCCATTGGTAGGCATACTAACAGGTAGTGTGTTCGGTAAGGGTAGTACCCTAAGTGCCTTGCTTAAACATGTGAAATTACATCTAAGCGGGGACCATGAGATAAGATTGCAAGTACGCGGTCAATGTTTAGTTTGGCGTTTGTGAGCGTCCAGGTTCCACTCTGGAGAAGCTCTGGTGGCGATAGAATGTAGTGGGTCGCTTTCTGGGAGAATGTCCCACTCTCTAAGACATTGCAGACCTTCCTTTGGCTGTTGATTGTGATGATTGAATCATTTCTGGTGATGATCAATCTAGTGGGGTGATCCCAACGATTAATAATATTGTGGTTTTGTAGAGCTTTTGTTATTGGGAGGATATTTTTCCTGAGTTGCATGGTGCGCTTAGATAAATCTGTAAAAAGCTGTAAAGAGAGGAATTGTGTAAGCAAATTTTAGGGTTAGCTCGCAATTTCCATGATTTTTTCTTTGACATGAAAAAAATGAATTCTCATCAAGACATCTCAAGGTATTTTATCTGGCAGATAGGAGGGTTTTGGAAGGCGATGTATTCTATCGATGGTCAGATCTGTGTTTGTAGCATCAGGTAGGATGGCATGAAAGAGCTCATGGATATATGCTCACAAATGGTCAGGTTGTAAAGATTCTGGAATGCCTCTTATTTTAATGTTCTTACACCATGATCTATCCTGCAGATCTGCGACTTTATTTTTTAGCCATTCAATTTCTTCATCTCTTTCGTTGTGGGCATCTACTAGGGTGTTAAAAGAAGTGGAGTATTCTCCCATTTTTTTTCTACATGGTCAACTCTGTCGCCAAGATCATTAATCTCTGATTTGATTTGTTGCATCAATATCTGACTGTATGGATGATCTTAATGAAAGGAGCATCTCCTTCATTAATGTATCAGAAATAGGCTGACTAGTAGTAGGAAAGTTAGCCACTGGATCTGAGAAATTAATTGCAGAATGTGAAGTATTAGTGTGAGAATCTGTTACAGCATGCTGTGGGTTAATATCTGCCATTCTAAGTTTAGATTTTGCTGGGCTCTCAATAGAGGAAGTAGAGAAAGCAGGGGAGACAGGTTGCATTAAGATAGAGCTGTTTTTCTGCTTAACAGGTGTCCCAGGAGAAGCTGGAGAGACTTGACTGTGTGCTGAGTGAGAGGAGGAGGAACCTGAGCTGCTGCTGCCATGTTGGAGATTGCTGTGATCCAGCCGAGGGGAAAACTCTGTTAGTTTCAGTAATTTCCTCTCAGCTTGCCTCTTCTTTGTCAACTCCCTGAGGGTCACCAGACTGTTGCCTCTCCTCTGGTCACTTTTGGAGTGTTAGGTCCGCCGCTGCTGTGTGCTGGCACTGTGAGTACAGCAGAGCTGTGTGGTTATACAGCCATTCAGCGTCTGCTCTGGCCACGTCCTTGCAGTTGTGATTTTAAATTATAATAGATTATATGAAAGAGACTAACAGGCACCTTTTATGCTTTCCATTACAATACAATAAGCGTAAATGTGAGTCTACATTCAGATACAGCAATGAACAGAAAAATAATAAAGGACTTCCAGCTAATGGCACCACCTATTAGAGCTAATAAAAGATGCACCTTACATGGATACTTTCAGAATGTTACCCAAGATATAAAAAAAAATACAGTAAGGGTGCTTAAGATTCGTAGAAATTTCAATTTTCACAATGAGTATCTAAGGACAGAGGGGACTGCCCTAGCAACAAGGAATGTGGAATCTAGGACTTGTGATTGGTCCCCCTTCCAATCAACAAAGACAGAAGTATGATATCTCTAATGAGATTCTTCCACAATCATCTGCTAGCAGAAACTGTGATAGCACTCATGAGATTCATACACAGCTTTAGATCTGGACAGGAGATACTGTATATTTACAGCAAATTGGAACAAGATAAAGACAAATGGGATAAGCTGGTTTTCCTCTCTTTACATTTTTGGTAAAACTGGAAGAAAGTTTCCTTTTCACCTGCATTCATATGTAGATGATATCATGGTAATTTTTTTGTGTGGGGAATTTAGTTTCACAGAAACATCAGTAAATCCCACCCCACCAAAAATACTAAAATGAACCACTTCAAATTACACATAGACTTTTTTGATGTGATTATACTGTACTTTCATATGTCTGACGTCAATGGATAGGTTTTGCAATCTTATGGCATCCACAGTCAGTGACCCTTCCATGAGCTTGGTTTTTGTTATTTTATTAGGGAAAAATAACTTGGATAGAGTAATGAATCAATGCACGGGGACAACTTGACTGAATCAATGCACACGGACAACTTCCTTTCTATTTGCAGAAACAGACCCTGGACTGTTTTTTTCCTTAAAAGCCATCAGTATTTGCAGATCAGTGGCAACAGCCCCTTATGGCCAAGGGACTCGGAGCCCCTCTGAAAATCAGCTTAACTTCTTGCAAACTGCATGCAGAGATGTCTTCTCGCCCCTGTAGAACTGCTCTCAGATCCATAGCCTGCAGACAGTACCAGCCCTCCTGGCTGCTCTAAACATTTCCCAGGACAAGGATAAAGAATTAAGCATAGCATATGGCAGTCTCTCTCCTTTTGAATCCCTGGGTGTGTTGATGTACTCACTCTGTCCTCCTTGCTCCCATTGCTCGCAGGCATTAGTTCTGTTCATGCTGTACTGCTGAATGGACCCTCCTGAGCCAGCCTGAGCCCAGCCTGGAGGCCAGCCCCCCTAGACATAGGGGACCCATCCCAGACCATCGACAGTCTCCCCAGCACTCCATCTTCCACCTGAATCCCCTGCCAGCCTGATTATCCCATATTTATGGGTATGGCCACCACTCTATCAGGACTTCGATACCTGGGATTGGTTAGACTCCCATAAACATACAGATTATGTCTCCACCTCTTTCGCTCCCTGGCTTCTGGAAGATTCTATGGTCCTCCAGAGTCAGGTGGAGGCGATATAGTCCCAACCTGTTAAGCCATCCAGCTTGACCTGCAGTAACCCGACCTTAATCACAGACTCACACAGTTATGAGTCATACACATTAAAGGTACCTGCACTACAATAGCTACAATAGTAGCACACTAGGGGGTGCTACACTAATAAAAACATTTTCCTCTTTCTCCAAGTAATTTGCATATGTTTTACTTGAGTGTTGTGTGGTTGCTGCATTTTTTTCAAGTTTCTTTTGCTGTATTTTCACTTTGTAATTCTGCAAATACCACACTTCCTGTCATAGGGTGGCTACATTGCTCCTCCATGCATCTATGAAGGAAGCCGTGGTTGTCACTCCAGGCTGCTCTCCTGATATGGACTACAAATATGTCTATATCTCTTCATCTCCATTACATAGAGGGCAGGGCATTTGGTAGTTAACAGAAGATAGGTAAGCAGAAAGATAGTCTTTCGTGCAGCTCACAAGAATAGCTTAAAAAGAAAACTAATGCAGATCTTAGAATGTACAACATATTATGTTTTTGTTCTTGGGTTTAAGTTATCCATTAAGATGGGAGCTGGGTTACTACAGCTAAATAGAGTGGTGGGGGTCTCAGAAAAAAAGGCTAACCTTGGGTTTGGACAAAATGTGATTGTGGCAAATCAAGAATCTGCAGTCACTAAGTTTGTGCTTCTCCTATCAGCTCGTAGAACAACCAATTTAGTAGAAGGTTTGTAATGCAGGAAGGCTAAGAGATGTGGTGGTAAAAGAGGATTCTGTAATTAAAAAGATGGACAGTATAATGTATCTTGCCAATCACTCTGATTAACTTGTTCAGTGTCTCCCTTGAGCCAGGGCTCAGTGCGTAGTGGACAAGGTGGAAAAAGTACTGACATTGGCTGGAAATTATTCAGCTGTTATGGTTCATGCTGGAACCAGTGAGAGAATACATGGAAAGTGAAGGACCTACAAAAATTATAGAATCAAACAGTATGCTGATGGAGTAGGCCTTCCCGAGGTTATATTCTTGGGTAATTTGTCTGCAGAATGCTCAACACATGAAAGTTAAAAGTACCTAAGATCTTGGTTATGATTTGGGTTTTCAGAATGTGGATTGATTTTTTTGTATAGAGTACAGCCTATATTGCAGTAACGGTTTGCACCTGAATGCAAGGGGATCCATTGTGCTAGAGAAGAAATGTATGGAATAGTTGGCAGAATATTTGTAAACTATTTTGAATGGAGAAGGACAAGTTTGAAATAATGAAGCAGATACAGTAATTCAGACAGGGGTAAAACACTGCTGAATGGTGAAATGAGACTGGATGAGAGAAGTATTATAAATAAAAATTGCGGAACATGGTTTAAATTGTATAAAAAATTATATTGTAAATCTAGTTGCAAAATGTAGTGGTGCTTTAAACTATATTTTCACAAATGCCAGAGGTTTAACAAGTAAAATAGGAGAGCTAAGTTCACATTTAACAAACAAAATAAATAAATGCACATCTTTTTTCACCAGCAATCTGCTGATGACACATGACTCCTGCAGACTTGTCAGTGAATCTGTCTGCTGGTACCTCGTATGGACAGGCAGATACACACTGACACTCAACAGCACCGTGGTAGTTAATTGAGAACTACAAGTCGACAGCCACAAAAGCTGTTGGTACTTGTAGTTTTCCTTTCGCAGAATTCTGTTTTTTTTTTAAACTAGTGACAGCTAGCAGAGGGAGAAGATCCCCTGCTAGCTGTCACTAGATGCAGTGGAGCAGGCAGCGGCTCTGGGAGTGGGAACATGTTACATGTTCCTCCCTAAAAATGGGGGAAACATGTAACATGTTCCTAAAAGTGAACTTATCTTTTAAAGTGTTAATGCAAAAATCTTTGTTATTTAATTGGAATAGCAGAATATTGGCTTGATTTGTCTAATATTTTTGGCTATTCTGTTTTTAACGGGATGGGATAAATAGAAAAGGTAGTAACATCAATCTGTAAGTGAGAACAGATCTAAAATGAGTATGAAAAGCACATTTGTAGACAGAGAGTGAAATGTTGCTGAGGCAAATAAGTATGTTCAAAGCCATTAGTTAGAATGTTGCAGTCCCCCAATATTGGTGAGAAGGTAGAGACTTAGCTGCTTCCCAATAGAATTGCTACAGTGGTAATATGATATTTTAAATGACCCTGAAATTGATTTGATCAGTGGCAAAACTGGTACAGCAAAAGGACAGAAATAAATGAATTGCAGAACAATTTATAGAAGTCCTAACAAGATATGATTCCCTACTGCAACTTGATATGATGCTCTACTTCATCTACTACTGCTCCAATGATCTAAAGCAATGCAGAGCCCATCACAAATGTTTATTTTAAAGGTAAACTTGAATAGCAGTGACCAAAATGTGATTTCATTAATTCTAAGCTGTAAACAACAAGTACATACTAATGTAGCACTATCCCCTCAGGAGTCTCTGAGCTATTTTCAGGCTCCCTGTTGCTCTGGACCCCTCTCTGAAAGCCCAACCTATACTGACACCACAAGGTTGCTTTAACCAGAGTAAATTGACACTAGAAAGTAAACTCACACACAGATTAGAGTAAACTGATATGAGGTTTATATTAAACATCAGTGTACACTTGGTGGAACAGTACAGACTGGTATTGACTTGGATTGGCAATAATTACTCTTAGCAACTCTAAGCAAAGAAGTAACACATATAGCAAATGTTCAATCAATGTTAGCAGGCCTGCTTTCAGAAAAAAACCCAATGCCTCTGACCTGAGGTGGTAGCAACCCCAGTGAGCAATGAGAACTAGCAACAATGAGGCTAGCTCACTTTGGGCCCTCACAGTCTGGTGGCAAGGTTTAAATCTAAGATATGAGTGCTCTTTGACCTGAATAGTCAATGTCCCTTTAAGTGCAGTGAGAACTCCTCAGTGCGTTCGCTGGGGCCCAGTTGGTGCACAAATAAACAGGACTGTAGGTGATAGTTCCTGACAGGATTGATGTAAAGGGAAGGTAGAAGAAAGGTATAAAATTCCCTTTAGATAACACTTGACATGTGTGTTGTCTCCTTTATTGTGCTGGGAAGAGAGCAGCGTTTAGGCAAATAAAGTGTTAAGCTAGCAAATGGGCTTGTTGGAAAAATGGCAACTCCACTCTGGGATGCGGTGACCAATGGCAATGGTGGCAGAAGTTCCTTTAGAAGGATAGGTCAATGGTTCAGGGAGCACTGATGTGATCTGGTCTGCAGGAGCCATGCACTGCGGTCAGCTCTGATAATGTAACTGTACTGCAAATGTGTTCAACAGCAGCAGCTATGGGAACTAGCTAGGCTGTAACACGTTAACTGAATGCAATATCCATAACTGTGTGCAGGTAAAGCAGCAGGTATATGGAGAATGTCAGTGTTCTCTTGTTTAACTGGTGTATGAGACTCTCTCACCTGATTGGTTGCTTCCAGTAGGTCCTGGCTGTCTCTCTCTCTGCGAATGGGGGCCCCCACAGGTTCTTCCACATGTGCAGCATTCTGTCTGGTCACTGTGCTCTAGGTCACCGGCTGACAGACTGTCTTGCTGAACTAGGTGACAGGATCAGTGGTCAGTGGGTCCTCCTAGCTTCTCCTCTCTCTGATTCTGCGGCCTAGCTCTCCGACAGCCGGCAACACTCTCTCTCTCTGCTTCCTCTCTCCAGCTCTCTACCCTCTCACTTCCTGTCCATTCTTCCAGGCTTCTGTATATATCTGCCTCAGCCCACACACCAGTGTTTCTGGGAAAAGTAGTCCTCCAGTATACTGCTCCCCAGCAAAGTCCTGCAATTCAGCATACAAGATCCACAGAGCTGCTCTGAAGAGTGTGCATGCCAATGAACTTGGTTTTAACATCCTGAAGCTGACATTACAGCAGGGGTGTTACAATAGAAATACAAACAATATTTTCCAGTGCTGGGGGGGGCCACATTCTAAAACATAGATTGAAGTGAAACATTGTTAAAAAAGGCACAGAAAACAAATAGTAGTGTTACATTTTGTGTTAAGAAATTATACAATGATTAATCTTTTATAAAAAGATGTAAAAAAACATATAAGGCAAAATTCTAATGTTAAAAACCATAACAATAAGAACAGGGCATTGTATTCATCAAGTAATAGTTAAAAAGAATATGACAAAATCTACAAAAAAGGAAATCAGCTAATCAAAACGATTGTGAGGTTGCTAAAGAGAGTAAGACAAAACTCTTAAATCCTTAAATATATTATTCATAAGTAATAATCTGCATGGATGTTTAATAACAGAAGTCTTCAAACAATTGGCTTTTTTTTATGATGAAAAAAGCTAAAGTTTACACAAAGATGTGGCTGTGATTGTAGTATATTGTATACTGTGCTAAAGCAGGATTCACACAGACAGCAAATGTATACTTTCACATACATAGGTCACATTGTGCTAGCACTTTAGGTAACTCACTGCTAGTTTAACCTGTCACAAAGTCTCAAGAGGAGTGATACAGTATTCTGTTTGTCCAATAAAAACAAAAAGCTTCACAGTAAGTATTCTCTCTATTATTAATGGAATGTCTCAGCAGCAGAGTCAGCAGCTTCAAAGTCTCCAATGTGACAAGTTGATACCACATTCATAAGTCACATTAGTGGACACACATTTGCACTGCAGCAATATACAGTATTTCTTACCAACTGGCATTTAGCTGTTTTTTTTTTTTTATCAGTTACAGTTGACACAACTGCTACATCCTTCTTCTGTTCAGGCAAGGCAATGTGTTCTTTTGACTGTTCTAAACACAATGTTTCCTCCAGGCAGAGAAGTCTTCAGGTTCCAGACTTTTAAAGGGTAATACAACAGTGAGTTCTGATAATGTATTAGTACAGCTTGACTGTACTTTGCACACTCACTGCTTCTCTAATTATGTATCTACAATCTGCACCTGCATCTTCCTATACAAAACTAGCTTAAGGACTGCATTCAGAGTGATGTGATTAATGATTCATACATTTAATAGTCTATGATTTTAAGAAGAGTATTCAGAGGTAAAGTCAGGGATCAATGTTTACCCATCTATAAATGAAAAAGAGGTTGAGATTAAAAGTACTATTTTTCTATTTGTAGTTGACATGTGAGTATGTAGTAGAATACAGTCCATACAAGTCATTTATAACTTACCTGGACAGGTTAATTGATTGATACACAAATGCATGGTAAAAGAGATCTTATATTGGTAAATGTAAAGTTGTATTATACAATCTAAGGACAGTACAGTTGGCCATACTTAGATCAAAAGTCATCTGGTTCAGAAGAGAAAAGCTGAATTCTGATCCATAAGTCAGTCTACTGCAGTGGTGTAGCGTGGGGGGGCAGTCTGTGTGGTCGCCCCGGATGCAACATTTAAAGGGGTGCACGGTGCAGAAATGAGTAAAATGTACTAAGTGTTTCAGTCCGCCTGAAACCTAGATACAGATATCTCCAGTCCAAGCATCCTGTCCCAGTGCTGAAACAAGTCCTCTGCTCTCCTGTGTGGGTCCAGCACAACAGCGCCTGCCTATGCTCTCTCTGCCTTCTCCCTAACTCCCCCGCACAGTGGGAGGGAGAAAAAGCTACAGTAGAGCTGCTCCACCTCCCAGCTCCGTCCCCAAACTCCAGCCCCCACAATTCCTGGGTCGCAGCGGCTCCTGCTGGTAAGGAAAGCTAATTGGGGTCTTTAAGGGCAGGGGACACTGATATGAGCAGAATCAACCTAATTGGTTCTGTAAGAGGGATATAAAATAAAGAGATTCTGACCTAATGGGTTCTGTGAGGGGCGAGCTGATATAAGATGACTCTGATCTAATGGGTGGCCTCTAAGGAGGGGTGATAACTGCTGATCCAATGGTCGGTGACCAACCATTAAATCAGCAGTCAGCCACCCCCCAGAGACCCCCCATTAGATCAAAGTTCCCTTATATAAGCACCCCCCCTTAGAGACTCCCCCATTAGATCAGAGTGCCCTTATATCAGCACCTCCCCCCTACCCCCCTTAGAGACCTCCACAAGGGGGGTGCTGATATAAGGGGACTTTGATCTAATGGGGGTTTCTCTAGAGACCCATTGTATTAGGAAGGAGGCAGTGACATCTAGTGTTGCCACCAGTCCGAGATTAACCCAGACAGCCCAAATTTTGAGTAATGTATCCAGGTTTCAGTCTGCCTGTCACTTTGCTATATGGAGATGTCTCTTTGATATATGGGACTGTATATTTTCTGGATTAGGCTGACTTTGGTGGATTGGGATGTCTCTTTGCTGTATTGGGATGTCTCTACTAGATTGGGCTGTATCTTTGCTAAATACTAGGGGATGTCTCTTTGCTGAATTGAGCTGACTCTTTACTGCATTGGGCCATCACTTTGCTGAATATATGGGAATGTCTGTTTACTGCATTGGGCTTAATATTTGGCGTTGTCCCTTTGCTAGACTGGGATGTCTCTTTGTTGAATATTTGGGGCTGTCTCTTTGTTAGATTAGGATGTCTCTTTGCTGAATATTTTGGTCGGTCTTTTTGGTGGTTATATGGGGATGTCTCTTTGCTTGATATATGGGGATGTCTCTTTGCTGAATATTTGGGGCGCTCTCTTTGCTGGATATAAAGAGATGTCTCTTTGCTTCTCTCTGGCCAAAATATAATTCTTTACTGTTAAATCTTGAAAGCACTGATGACTTGGAATACACTTTAATTTTCATATATTAAGTTGTAAGAGTGTTAAAATAAAAGTGGGTGTACTGAAGGACTTGGTGGATTGACCAGTGGGCGAATTCAGTGAGACGGCCAGTGGGCTGGCCACAGCACATATGCAGCAGCAGACCGGGTGTAACAGTCCCTGGGCTGCCATTCTTAGGTGAGGACCACCAGTATAATATATATTCTTCCTTTATATTCATTAACCAGTCCCCACCCGGCCTATAGGAGAATGATGGCTGAGATCTGAGGCGAGATCTGTCACCAGCTGTGTCCATAGGACACAGCTGATGACCGATCTGTGTACTGGCCCCTTACTGGTACCATGTGACCACTGTGACCAATCACAGCTGGTCACATGACAATTCTAAACAATGGATGGCTTCCTTTCATGCCATTCATTGTATACAATTGTGTTGTTAGCTGTGATTGGTCACAGTGATCACATGTACAGACTGGGCCAATCACAGCCCATCTGTATCATGTGATTAACTGTGGCCAATCACAGCTAATCACAAAGAAACACTGAATGAATTGATGTCATTCAGTTAATTGCTTGCCTATAGCAGTGAAATTCACTGTTATAGGCAATCATAATGTATAAAAAAAACAAAACTTATCACTTCCTCAGAATAGTACAATGTTATTATGGTAGCATTATATTACTCTGGCCACAGTGTTTTATAAATAGCCCCGTAAATATATATGTATATATATATATATATATATATATATATATATATATATATATATTTCCTGCACGGTCCCCAATCAGTGTCCCTGATCACCACCACACTAGTTAGACTCTGTACTGAATGGTGACAGTATATGCAAAAAAAATTTAATTTTTTTTTTATTTCTCCATTTTAAATAAAAAAATGACAAACAATTACAACTTCAATACTAATTACTTTCCAAAAAGTGGTAATTTGGAGGTTTTTGTACTGTTCTGACATATTTGGATCTCAAGAAAAGAGATCAGTGTTGTCAGTACATCAGGATTGATCGATTTTCAGATTATATACCATAGTTTGTGAACTCTATAACAATACTACAGATTTAATATTATACACTAATTTGGGTTATTTTCACCAAATAAATGTAGAAGAATACATTTTGGTCTAAATTTTTGAAGAACAATTATTTATTTGCAAAATTGTTTAATGGAAACAAAGAAAAACGTGTTTTTTTAAAATTTTGGTCGAAAAAAAAAAAACCCAGTGGTGATTAAGTACCACCAAAAGATATCTCTGTGTGAAAAAATGATAAAAATTTAACTTGGGTACAGTGTTGCATGACTGTGCAATTGCCATCCAAACTGTGAGAGCGCCAACAGCTGAAAATTGGCCTGGGCAGGTCGGGGGTAAAAGTGTATTGTATTGAAGTGGTTAAATGATAATAAATATATAGTATATTTATTATATAAACTACAAAGACCATGATGAGGAAAACATTTCACTATATGCGAATGATATTCTTTTGTTGTTGGGGGATACAAGTCAATCGCTGACTACAGGAATGGATATTATAAAGAGTTTTGGCTCTTTCTCCGGTTTACCTATTAATTGGGAGAAATCTGCTCTACTCCCGATGGATGCATTAGAAGAAGCACTGCCTGATAGTGCTAGGCACTTACAGGTGGTGGAAAGCTTTAAATACCTGCGAATAAATGTAACAGTAAACCCTAAATCATATATACTGAATAAGTTAGTGCCTTTACTGGCAGTATTTAAAGAAAGATGTAAGACGTGATGTCACCTTCCTCTGCCAGTGATGGGATGCTGTAGTTTTATTAAGATGGTGTGGTTGTCCTAACTTTTATATATCTTGCACAACTCACCAGTATGGACTACTGGAGTGTGGTTTAAGAAAATAGATACTTTATTTAGGGATCTGGTGTGGAGAAGGGGGCAGGCCATGGTACATCTTCATGTGCTGCAGTTGGCGGTCCCACAGCCTTATAGTTACTTTTTGGTGGTTCAGCTACAGCACATGTGGGGCTGTGCAATGAGAGAGAGTATTACCTGTTACAATGCACATGCATTACTGTCCTGCACAATGCATCCCACTTTTGCTGAGGCATTAGACGCAAGGTCATTGAAGACAGGGGTACAATTTATTTGTTATTGAAGGTGTGGTATACATTACGGCCCCTGCTACAGGGTCTGACACAGGGTTTACAGAATACATGCCTATATGGGATAATAAAGACTTACCAAAGTTTAAGGAGTTGGAGAACTTCAACAACTGGAAACAGAAGGGAGTTGTACATTTGTCGCAATTATAGATGAGTTTGGGTTATCGAAACAAGTGTTTTATCAGTATTTACAGATAAGACATGCTTTGCAACCCAGTTTAGGGTTGGAATGGAGTAATGCCCCGTTATTAAAAATATTAGGGAGTATACATGTATATAAATTAATGTATTTTTTGTTTCTTTATTTTCTCTCTCTCTTTATTTTATTCTATATACATTGGAAAATAGGTTTGTTTAATAAAAATGATTTGAAAGAAAAAAAAAACTACTAATACCACATATACAGTATACATTATATATGGAGCTTAATAATGTACTACCACTCCCACCTTCTCAAAAAACTCTACTCCTTTGGTCTTCCTGACTGTACTCTTCGCTGGTTCTCATCCTACCTATCCCACTGCATCTTCAGTGTCACTCTTCTGTTCTTGGACCCCTCCTATTCTCAGTCTACACCTCCTCCTTGGGTCAGTTGATAGCCTCCAATGGCTTTCAATACTGTTTCTATGGTGATGACACCCAAATCTATCTCTCTACCCCTTAGCTCACTCCATCAATCTCGACATGCATTACTAATCTACTAATAGACACATCAGACTAAATGTTACACTACTTCCTGAAAATCAGTCTATCCAAAACCGAGCTCATAATATTTTATCCCCTACTTGCCCCTTCCCCTGACTTCTCTGTCAAAATTAACAGCTCAGCCATGAAGCCATCCCCGCATACCAAAGCTCTAAGTGTAATCCTGGACTCTGAACTATCCTTTCGGCCCCCCAGCCAATTATTGTCCAAAGCTTGCTGCCTTCCTAACCAATGACACCACAAAGCTTCGAACTCACTGCCTGATCATTTCCCGCCTCAACTACTGCAACTCCCTCCTCACTGGCATAACTTTACATAGGCTATCTCCCCTCCAGTCCATCATGAATGCTGCTGCCAGGCTCATTCACCTTACCAATCATTCAGTGTCTGCCACCCCTCACTGCCAATCCCTCCACTGGTTTCTTCTTACACAACAAATTACATTCAAGTTACTTACAACAACTTACAAAGCCATCCATAACTCAGCCTCCAGCTACATCACCAACATTGTCTCAAAATACTGACCAAATTATTCTCTTTGTTCCTCCCAATATCTCCTGCTCTCTAGCTTCCTTGTCAACTCCTCCCATGCTCACCTCCAGGACTTCTCCAGAGCCGCTCCCATCCTCTGGAACTCCCTTCCCCAATGTGTCCTACTCTGTACACTTCCCTAAAAACTAATCTCTTCAGAAAGGCCTATCCTGCCCTCACCTAGCAACTGTACTCTCCATCAGCTCCAGTGTGGAAAGTGGAACGTAGCGAAGCTTCGCTTTGCTGGTAGAGACAGCATAATCTTCCTGGTTGATGCTTCAAAGTCAATGTTTGATAGTCTAAGTGATGAAGACCTTCCTCCTTTTGAAATAGCGCTACAGTGTATTCGTAGTGTTTACACCAGCAAGATCATCAGCAGTGACCGTGATCTATTATCTGTGGTGTTTTTTGGGACCAGGGAAAGCAAAAATTCTGACCCCTTTAAGCATATATATGTTCTGCATGATCTGGATACACCAGAAAGGGTGCCTTTACCAGCCAGAAGAGGGATCAATACTATCGGTGTGGATTACCTGACTAGCCTTAAGGGGACCTCTGGATCTGATTTGGTGTCTCTGATGACCCACCGTGAGAAGGACACCCACCACTTGGTCTTCGATGGATCTGACATCTGGGATGATTATTCCTACATACGCATAATTCATGCGTTTCTGGTGAGTGCGCATTGCTATTATTTCGAGGCAGTACATACTCCGGAAGTGTATTCATCTAATCCAGACAATATCACGGATATTGCACAGACTTTATATTTGTCTTCATTTATTAATTTTTGAGCGCTGCACTGTTTCTTGTTACATTGATATACATATATTTTAAAGGTATTGTGGTTACCTGAAGTGTTCTAGCTGCTGTATATATTTGAGAGCACTCACTACAAATTGTTTTATTACCTAGTGTACAACATGGTGATTTCATTCATATGATCTGGCGTTGCCCCAAGATACAGATATATAGATATTGGAGTGAGGTTCTCCAATTTATTTCTCTAATATCGCAATGTACTGTTTCCCAGGATCTCTTTCAATATCTGTTGGGGGCACTGGACCTAGAACTGTTCCAACCAGGAGTGTATATTATGATATCTAGACTTTTATATCTGGCTAGGAAGTTGATAGCAAGGTTTTGATTATCATCGGCTCCTCCGACCAGTAAGCGATGGATAGATTATGTTAATCCTTTACTCCCGCGGGAGAAACTCATGTACCAACATAGCAATGCTTATCGTAAGTTCCAGCAGGTATGGCAGGGTTGGCTGGATACACCTGGGCTCACCCCTCCTCAATTGATAGTGGACTGACATTTTATATCAGGTGTGTGGCTCCACACCTCCCCCTGTGGGAGTTCATGTGCATTTCCCATTATTTTTGATGAGACATCTCGGATGAGCCAGAGGTTGTTGTTGATGTGGTTTTTGTGTTGTTTTGTTTTTTTTTAATTGTTTGAAGGCATGTTTTGGGCTTTGTTCCTTTCCCTCATTTTTGTTTATATCTGGATAGGAAGGAATAAAAAGGAAAAAGCAAGATATTGTCAAGAAAGTTTTGGATCCTTGTTGTTTCTGATCTGTTTGATTATTATGTCTGTTATTCTGTCCACTACAGGATCTGCGTATCCATGTTGTTCTATTTATGTGTAATCCTGCTGTTGTAGTAATGTCATTGTCGATTCTGTAAGTACTGTTCCATTTTGTCTATTATCTTGACAATAAAAGTTGTTTCGAATAAAAAAAAACCCTGATTACCAGGACTTTGGTCCTGTAAGGGTTAACCCAAGTGCATCACAGCCCAGAAAAGGAAGAAGAAACAGTCAGCTGCTGGCTGTGAGAGGATGAGCTGGACAACTGTGTGAACACGGTGAACTGAGCTTGGGATTGAGCCACAGTGGCTGAGCTATGAAAACCTCCTCCTTGGGACTCCTGAAGCCAATGACAAACCCCAAAACCATGGAGTAGGACTGGTATGGTGGTGCTGTGTCTTTAACCACTTTGCCAATTTTGAATGAGAGTATGGACTGTTTTGCGTTCTTCAGTTGCTGAAGACAAGGCATTTTTTTCTTTTTGCCTGCTTTTTGAAAATAAAAGAACTGTTTGCCTTTACCAACGTTGCTGGCTAACATTCCTGAGCTAACTCATATCACAAGGGTTTAAGATGCTCTAAGAATTAATTGAAGTCATTGTAATATATTTCACTGAGATGATTTGGTATACCTAAGGAAAGTAGCTTTTTTCAGTTATGTATAAATGCAAGCCAATTGCTGCCACCATATATATTTTTATGAAAAATAAAAAATTGTTGCACAGTTTACAGAAATAAATATTACAATAACAAAATACAGTATGTTACTCTAGACTAAAAGCTAGAGAAAATTACTAGTAATCAACAAACTGATCCACCTGAATTATGGTTCATTACAGAACCTACAGTATTTCTTAGGGTGGAGGAGAAACAGAAAGATAGGCAGAGACAGTAAAAGTCTCTAAATAGAAATGTGAACAAGCATTAGCGTCTCCTCCAGGCTTAGAAGGCTGGGAACGTACAGTTGCAATAACAGTTTTTATCTATAATAATTATACTACTTTTATAGAACCACATCTCAGCATATAATGCTCATTATCACTAGTAGTGTTGGGCATGATGTTCGAGTCGAACATAAGTACATATGGTAAGGGTGTTTGGCGGAGCTATTCGCACTGCTCCCTGACAGTGCATTGTGATTAGCCAAAGCAATGCACCTGACCACAAGGGGTGACTCTGCCCCCTTGCGACATCATCACAGTATTTAAGAACTGTCATACTGACACAGCTGTCAGATGGCAGGAGCCAGCATTGACAGCAGAGCATTCTTTTTTCTTTTTTTCAGGTCAGTGGTGGCGGCGGGCATTATGATTGATGTTGGATCTACTTTGGGACATTTTTTTTAATTTTTTGGTTTTTAATAAAGGCCTTGTAAAGACTGTCTTCAGTATTTTTTACACTACATTTTTTTTGTGACTGAGTACCAGTCCAGATTCTGATAAGCCCCCCCCCCCCCTGCCTGCAGACCCCCACAACAACTGGCCACGGTTGTGGGAAAGAGACCCTTGTCCCCATCAACATGTGGACAAGGTGCTTTGGGGGGGGGTGTCCCTGCCCAAAGCACCTCCCCATGTTGAGGAGGTCATGTGCCCTAGCACTCACTCTCCCCCCCCTTTGCTGACCTGCCAGGCTGAATAAGCTCAGATAAGGGTCTGGCATGGTTTTTGGGGGTGACCCCCACTTCATTTTACAAAAAAATTAGTTGTGGGGGGTTCCCCTCAAAATCCAAACCAGACCCAAAGGGCTTGGTATGAATGGGGGGGGGATCTATGCCGTTTAAAAAATAAATGTTTTAATTGCCAGGCAATGCTGGCAATTCATTTTACATTCAGCTTTCAATGGGGAATCCCAATGACAGCTGGAACATGAATGAATGTTTTCACAACTGACATGACTTATTAATATAACTTATAACGTATTTTAGCATTTGAGTATTTTGGTTTGTCATGTTTGCCCTTTTCATTAGTACAAGTCTTACTGAATACTTTCAATTCGCAGAAAGCAGCATAATTACACTGTTTAGCAGAGCCTAGTCTGAGTCAAAACTGGGTCTAGGGGTAAGCAGAACGGGTGACTGCTTTGGGCAATTGATCAGCACGCCAAAATGACAGGACCTGAAACCTATGCTGCTGAATTAAGTCACAGCTCATGGGATAATATCAAATAATTTGAGATCATTTCTAATGAGGTAACATGCTACTTTCTGTATTGGTTATATGCGGTATGCGCTTTTTCTAGTATTTTCAGGAGAGAGGGAATCATGACTCATGACATTAGCCAGCTGGGATCCTAGTCGGAGTTCTTCTTAGACTGGGAGCACGCTGAATTTGATGAACTTTCATGCTACGGATCTGTAGCTTGATATACTGTCATTTCTACATGGCTTGTGAGTATATTTTATGAAGATTATTATTAATAAAATCTATATGGGATAGTGCACTAGGCCGGTGTACCATCTTCTGTTTGTTTGTTTGCAGTTGCTATTTGGGACTTTCCCAGTCCTTAGAGGGCAGCAAGGTCTAAATCATCCATGTGTTGTATGGAAAAAGTAGCAGTGACATCATCACTGTAATGTACATAGCCTGTGCAGAAAGCAGAGCTGTGGGAAGGGCCCAGCTGGCTCCACCCACTACAGGCTGTCTGCAGAAAACTACCAGAGGAGGAGAATACAAGATCAGCCATCCTGCACAAGGAGAGAGAGTACCAATCACTGATCTTTCTTACAGGAAGCTCCTGCAAAGCTTCACACTGGAATACTGCACAGATGAAGTACACAAATCACATCAAGATTCAAATAGGAATACACATGGATCTTGTACTTAGACAGTATTTATTTACCCAGAGTTCAGCTGTAATGTAAATCTCCAGCTTTTGGTGAAATGTATTTGTTTGTGTTGACCAAGCTGGTCTAAATTAACTATTTACTTCACTAAAACATGCAGCGACTCCCAGCACTGTATGGATGTCTGTGCTAAAAAGAATGACAATCAATTACCTTCTCATTGCCTGTGTGATTGTCCCATTGAACTGCTCCCAGGGGCAGAAATACCTTTCGGTCACCTTTTCAAACTGTCTGAACCTGAATTAAAGATACTCAAGGGATAGCTTGATGAGAATTTAGAGAACGGTTTTATCAGACACTCAACATCTCAATCAGGGGTAGCCCTGTTCTTTGTTGAAAAAAATGGACTCCACCTTGCTTACGTGCAGGGCCGCTGATAAGGGGGTACCACCGGGCCTCCTGTAGGGGGCCTGGGCCCCATCACTTACCAGGGGGGCCCAACCAGCTGGCAGCTTCAAGTTTCAATGACATGTTCCATACAGGGGGGGCAGACTGACCATTCAGGACTGCCTGAGGGCCTGGGGCCAGTACAGGTTCCCATGAGAGGCTCCGTCACTGCACCTCTATTCATTGCAGCATCAATCATAATCCATCAAACTTGCTTGCAAAGTGCTTTCTGTTTGCGGTGCTCTACTCAGCAGTTCAATTTCCTATTAGTCCTGTGACATGTGATCGGTGCCCCCATCCTCCCCGCAGACACACAAGCCCTTACATGAGGACAGGATGGAGACAGCGGAGAGCCATGCATGACAAGCCCTGCCCCTACACTGCAGCCTGGCCAGCGGCTATTCAATGGCCACCGGGATCACTGCCCCAGCTCTGCAGCCCTGATCTCCCATTAATTCTGCTGTGTCCCCATCTGGGAAGACCTGGAGATCATGTGTGTGGATGGAGGATGATCTTCACACACTCCTGTGAAAGGGACTATGGAGGCGGCAGATTTTAATATACAACACACAGTAGCATTTCTGGATCCTGGCTTCCTGAGCCTACAATATATCAGCCTAAGGCCATAATTGTGAGTAGCAGACATACTGACCCCCCTCTCTCTCACCTTGCCCCTCACTCACCCCCCTCTCTCACTCCCCTCACTTCCTCCCCTCTCTCTCACACCTCCCCTTTCTCTCCCACTTGTCCCCCTTTCTCTCTCACCTCTCCTCTCTCTCTCACAGCCCCCTCTCTCTCTCTCATCTTCCCCCACCTCCCTCTCTTTCTCTAACCCCCCTCTCTCTTTCTCACCTCCCCCCAACCCCCCTCCCTCTCATCCTTCTCCCTAACTCCCCTCTTTCCCACCCCCTCGTCTCTCTCTCTCTCAACTCACTCTCATACCCCCTCTTTCACCCCCTCTCTCTCTCATCCCCCTCACCTCTTCTTTCTCTCATCCCTTTCTCTCTCTCCCTCCCTCTCTTTTCACCCTCTCTCTCTCTGTCACCCCCACCTCTCTCTCTCTCTCTCTCATCCTCCTCTCCCCCCCATCTTTCACCCCCCTTCTCACCTCCTTCTCCCCACCTCAGGGGGTGGGGTTGGGGGCCCCATTTTGTAGGTTGTATGGGGCCCTATGATTTCTAACAGCAGCCCTCCATAACTGCATTGATCACAGGGATTTAAATAATATCACTGTTAAAAATTGTTATCCACTTCCCTTAATCACTGAAATGTTGGAAAGGCTCCATTCTGCCAAAGTCTTTCAAAACTATATACACTCTCCGGCCACTTTATTAGGTACACCTGTTCAATTGCTTGGTAACACCAATTGCTAATCAGCCAATCACATGGCAGCAAGGCATTTAGGCATCTAGATGTGGTGAACAGGACTTGCTGAAGTTCAAACTAAGCATCAGAATGGGGAAGAAAGGAGATTTAAGTGACTTTGAAAGTGTCATGGTTGTTGGTGCCAGACGGGCTGGTCTGTGTATTTAAAAAAAATGCTGATCTATTGGGATATGCATGCACAACCATCTCTAGGGTTTACAGAGAATGGTTCGAAAGAGAAAACATACAGTGAGCGACAGTTTTGTGGCCAATAATGCCTTGTTGTCAGAGGAGAATGGGCAGACTGGTTTGAGATGATATAAAGGCAACCGTAACTCGTGTCAATATGTTGAATCTATGTCACGTAGAATTAAGGCTGTTCTGAAGGCAAAAGGAGGTCCAACCTAGTACTAGCTTGTACCTAATAAAGTGGCCGGTGAGTGTATGTTTTGTCCGCATTCATTAAGGGGATGAATAGAAAACTGCCATTAAAACCAGATATAGCCATTTTGAGTCCTTCATTGTGCCTTTTGACTATTGCTATGCTTCTACAACTTTTCAAAACTTCATAAATTATGTTTTTTGTGATCTATGGGACCAATTTGTGATGGCAAATATGAATGTTATTCTCATCTTATCTGATAACTTGAAGGAGTGCCTTTGAAAGATTAAGGAAGAACTGACTTTATATCAATCTAGAGCAATGTCAGTTTGAACGTACTCAGATACAGTTTTTGGGATACATTACTTCTCCAGAAGGAGTGAGCATAGATCCTGAGAAGATCAAAGAAATGGTGGATTGGCCTTCTTTTAGAAATGTTAAAATGGTTATAAAGGCTCAACGTTTTTACCTTCCTGCATTCTACGCATGAGGGTAAAAAAACCTTCTGTGTGCAGCAGTCCCCCCAGACCCCCTAAATACTTACTTGAGCCCTATCACAATCCAGTGATGTGCACAAAAGCCTCTGGGGCATGGACATCATTCGTGACAAATTGCATTGGGTGGAGACTGTGTTCTTGACATCATCACGATTACCTCATCATTTGATTACCGGGAAGTTGAATTGGTTCCCAGGACCAGAGGTCTTATTTTTGTACACAGCGCTTATTTGTCTACTTAACTGTGAGTGGAATTCAACATTTTTAATAACAATTGTCCATATGGTTTTACGCAATGTTGTCTCTCCTGTTTCTTCCTTTACGGTCCAATTGAATGCACATATCGGAGAGACATATAAGATGGGGATAGTCTGAAGGGATCCTTTTTGCTTATTATGATTGTCCAGCATCTTTCCTCTGCTTGAGAGTTATGGTGGATACTCATCTTCAGGCCATTACAGTCATGCGTTTATGACTCTAAACGTTTATGCTACAGGGCGGCAGGGGTGAAGAAATCATGTATATATACATGATTTTGCATTTCTGGGTAGGGAGCGTGCACAAGCCACCATTCGCGGCCGGGGCTGTCAATCACCAGGTCCCGGCCGGTGATTACCTGTCTGCACCGGGGGATTACCGAGGATCTCTGACGGGGAGGAGGGCTGCTTTTTTTACTAACAGTCCTCCTCCCTCTTGGCTCAAGAAAACTGCTCTGGAGGACTGTGCACAGCTCAGCCATCCAGAGCAGTGTGCTTACAGTGAAGCACCAACACACTGCCCCCCAGTAAAGCACTCCCAGAACACAGTTACCCCTTTGATCACCCCTCATGTTAACCCCTTCCTGCCCACTGCCATTAGTACAGTGTCAGTGCTTTTTTTTATCACTGATCACTGTATTGGTGTCACTGGGGATGTCAGTGACACTAAATCAGTTCCCCCCAGTATCAGAAAGCCTGCCGCAGTCCCCACAAGTTAATGATCACCGACATTAAGAAAACAAAATCCAGTATCTATACCGCCATTTGTAAACACTGTATCTTTCATGTAGACCAATTGATTTACACTTATTGGGATTGTTTTTAACAAAGACATGTAGCAGAATACATTTTGGCATAAATTTATGACGAAATTTGATTTTTTAAATTTTTTACTGGACATGTTTAATATCAAAAATCAGAAATACTGTTTTTTTCTTAAAATTTTGTTGTTTTTTTTTATAGCGCAAAGAATAAAACCCACACAGGTGATCAAATACCATCAAAGAAAGCTCAATTCATGGGAAAAAAAAGGACGTAAATTTCATTTGGGTCCAGCGTTGCATGACCACGCAATTGTCAGCTAAAGTAACTCAGCTCCGTAACGCAAAAATGGCCTGGTCAGGAAGAGCGGTAAATCATCAGGAGGGCACGTGGTTAAGGGTCCACATGTTCTGGTAAGAGTCCTACCATTACTTGGTGGTGGTGCACTTGATTTATTTGAAGACATGCAGTGTTTGATTACACAATAATAGAATATTGGGACTTTACTCACAATTTTTGTATTGGGTCTTGATTATTTATTGTTATTTTCATTTTTATAATTTTCATTATTTATGCATTTATCTTGATAACAATGATTTATTTATGCTTATTTGTACACAATTGATCTGATTGTTTTGCCAGCAGCTTTTTTTTAATGTAATTTTTAACTTTTTGCGCAACTTTTTTGCCACTTTCTTCTCCCTTCTTATTGGATGAGAAAGCAGATCACAGCCAATGAGTCAATGAGGAGAGAGAAGGGGCAGGCTGTGCATTGACGCTCAGAGCAGTGGCTTGGGAGCAACTCTGTTTAGGTGTCCCTATAGCAAGCTGCTTGCTCTGGGGCACTAGGCAGGATGGAGGGGCCAGAAGCGCCAGTGGGGGACCGGAAAAGAGGAGGACTGGGGCTGCTTTGTGCAAAACCATTGCACAGAGCAGGTATGACATGTTTGTTATTTTTTAAAAAATGCCTTTAATATCACGTTAAAGAAATATAATGATTTGTTGATTTTGCCAACTTCTACAGAAAATTCATAAGAGATTTCTCTAAGGTGAAATCATCAAATAAGTAGCTTACAAAGAAAGGGTTGTCCATTGTGGCATAGGCATAGACTGCCTTTAGTGAACTAAAGACTCTTTTCACTCCTGCACCAATATTGGTACATCCTGATTCTGAACATCCTCTTATTGTGGAAGTAGATGTTTCAGACTCTGCTGTGAAAGATGTCCTTTCTCAACAAAAAAAGAGAAAAGATGCAGCTTCATCCTTGAGCTTATTTTTCTCATTTAATGTATTCATCAGAAAGGAATTATGTCATTGGGAATAAAGAGTTGGAAGCCATTTCAAAATGGATGCATCTGCTGGAAGGGGCTAATCACCCTGTAACCGTTCTCACTGATCATAAACATTTGGAATTCATTCATTCTGCCAAGAGATTGATTTCTGTTGTTCTCTGTTCTTTTCCAGGTTCAATTTTATCATCTTTTATCAACTTGAGTCAAGGAATGGTAAGACTGATGTCTTATCAAGGATATTGCCTGAGCCTCTCCAAGAAGGCAACTCTCCTAGAACTACCTCGGAGCTACAAGTTCCAAGACATTCTTGAGTCTCCACAAAGAAGGGTATGAGAATGACCCACTGCTCAATCATCCTCCTAAAGACATTAACCTCAAGTGCATGAACAACTTTTAGGCTCAAGTACATCATCCCTATGTACCTCAATTGCTTCAGGTAGAAGCGCTTATGTTGGTGCTCTAAACTCTAAACTTGCTAGGCATTTTAAGGTTTCTAAGAAAAAAGAACTTGTATCATATTCCTTTTGGTGGCCTGGTTACAAAAAATATATTTCTCCTCTCACCTTCCAGGATGGCACACCTGAGAGATGAGAGGCTCCTCCCTAGAGGAAACACAATCAATTGACATCTGTTAAAAGTCCCCACCCTTCCCCTTGATCCTCAGTATTGATTGTGTTTCTCCATAGAAAGCAGAACCTTTGTTGTTTTCACTGACCAGAAGGCCAGGGAAGGTCAGATAGTACCCCTGTAAGGCAGGCATAGAGGGGCCGGGGGCTGATCTATCCTGCAAGTGTCTCTCACAGGATTGCCCTGGATTTACAGCAGCGATCCGGACATAGGGGAGTGTGTTCCGCCACTGCAGCAGACTGTACAAGTCTCTCTCTCTGTGGTCCCAGCAACCATACAAGGGAGAGAGAGGGAGGAAGAAGCTATGTGCTAGCCACCCTTGGATTTCATGGCCATGTCCTTCTCTTCCTTTCTTTTGGGAAAGTTTGGGTTGCTGGAGACATATATGTGTGTGCTGCAGGGCAGCCTTCCAGGAAGGACAGCAACTTGGAGGGGTGAAATTGGCTGCTATCCTCCTTTTGTGACCCCATGGATGGATAAGTGAGCCCTGTGGCTGTGGCAAAAGGCAGAAGACAAGAGGCGGTGAGTACTTCCATTTGCCTTGGAGAGCTTAACAGCAGAATCCCTAATAACAGCCAGGTGGTTTCCAGGCATTAATCGAAATACCTTATCTTAATGCAGGGTGCTACTATCCTTCTTTCTAGTGCTGTGGAGACAAATAGCCCAAAAGTTGCTGCTAAACCACTTTCCACAGCTTCCTCTTACTTTGGTAGATGATGTGGTTATTGCAACATAAGGTTGCCAGCCTCGTGTAGCCCCTACTGTGTCAAATTAATACGGGTAAATTTCTCCTCTCATGTGGAGCCTGAGACTAGAAAAGTGAGCCCTGTGGTTGTGGGAAGTAAACAGGCAGTGAGTGTTTCCCTTAGCCTTGGGAGTTTAACAGCAGATTCCCTAAACGCAGCCAGGTGGCTTCTGGGCATTGAGATATGACCCTGTTTCCTTAATGCATGGGGCTGCTATCCTTTTCCCTAATGGTGTGGAGATAGATAGCCCAGAAGCTTCAGCTAAACCACCTTCCACAGCTTCCGCTTTCTTCAGTAGATGCTGCGGTCATTGCAACATAAAGTGTCCATCCTCTCACTCTAAGCCCTACTGTGGTGGATTTAGTGAAGTGCTCAGGCCGGTTAGGGAGAGTCCCCTGGGAAAGTCTGTTACAGGCTATTTTGCCACTGAATGAACTCCTGACACACCTAAAAAGATAGGAGGTTCCATTGAGGGCGTTAAGCAGGATCCTCTTTGTTTGCCCAAGTAGTGCCCTTGTTTCACAGAAAGTTGCCTCTTAGTCCTTTAAGGGATCCTAAGAAATGGTTACAGGCAGGAAAGGCCATGATTGCCAAATGGTTTAGACAGTGTACCTCTCTAACCTATGAAATTCAGAGTTTCTTCTGATTCCATCAGCTTTGAGAGTAAGAGCACACGCTACTAGATCTGGCATCCGGGGGGAGAAGACAGGACATCAGTGGAGCAGATCGGCAGATCAGCCATATAGTGAAGGGAAGGTCCTGCAGGCAGTGGTCCCACCCTAAGGTAGGCCTGTAGATACTTGATTATCCTCTCAGGTGTGCTGTCCTGAAAAGTGAAAGGAGAAATACAACCATTACTTACCGATAATGGTATTTCTGTGAACCTTCCAGGACATCAGGCTTACTTCCCACCCTGTTAAGGGGGAGAAAACTCCTAAAAGTAGTATGTGGTGAGTACCTAGGTAGAATTATTCCCCTCGTGGACCGATTTTGGGAGTTACTTTATTACAAACTGAAGATCAAGGGGAAGGGTAGGGACTTTTAACAGCTGTCAATTGATTGTGTTGCCAGAAGGAAGGAGCCTCTCATTTCTTAGGTGTGCCGTCGTGGAAGGTTCATAGAAATACCGTTATTGGTAAGTAACGGTTGTATTTTACTTCATGTCTGATCTGTGCACGCAGTAAGACACCTCGGTCTTCTCCTTTGGGGTTGCTCCAAACCACTTCCTGTTACATCAAGACCATGGAGATCAATTTCTATGGTCCATCTTTCTCCCTCGAAAGAGATGACCACTAACTTGGTAGTCATCAACTGCCTCACTAAGATGGCTCATTTTATACCTGTTAAGGGGGTACCCTCTGCTGAACAAACTGCTGAGTTGATGATTCTAGAAGTCTTTAAACTACATGCAATTCCTGATGATGTAAGGTCTGACAGGAGGAGTATGGTTTACTTAGACATTTTGGAAAAGCTTTTAATCAGCTTTAGGTGTAACACTTAATCTGTCCTCTGCTTTTCATCTTCAGTGTAATGGCCAGACCAAAGGACCAAGATATCACCCAGTTTTTATTCCTGATCTCCCTATCTTAGCTTCAATTCCTGCTGTTGCCAACAGATTAACTACATTGCAGGAGATTCAGGATAAATTGACTAATATTTTGAAGGAGGCTCAGGAATATTTCAATAAGACCACCAACAGACATTGCATATCACTACCCACTTTTCATGTGAGTGACATAGTTTGGTTTGAAGGTTTATGCTCTATCTGCTAACTTTGGTCAAATGTTTGCAGGACGTTTTCAGATCTCTTCTCAAATCAACCAGATCACCTTTCGCTTAAAACAAACATATTCTTTACAATTTCCTGTTTATACATAGTGCTTTCTGTGTATTTGCCTGACCATGATGTACTCATTGTTTTTCTATATACTTCCTTCACCTGTCACATTTTATGTAAAAACTAATCTTACAAATAAAGAATGTAAAAAATTGCTAAAAACTTCCTGACAGTATGAAGAATCACTCTGTTTTTCATGTGTCGCTACACAAACCATTTCATGAAAATCCTTTCTCTGGAAAAATTCTTCCATCTACTCCACCTGTTGAAGTACAGAATTTAAGATTGAGAAAAGTCTTGATTCCAGGATCTTTAGGAACAAATTACAATATCTTGTTCAATGGGAAGGATATGGGCCAAAGGAAAATTATTGGGAATCTGAGGAGAATGTTCATGACCCTAGATTAACAAAATAATTCCTCCAGAGGTTTCCTCACAAATCTGGCCCTAAAAAATCCAGAGTACATCCTGGTAGGAAGGGAGGATCTGAACCTGCAACCTCTGCTGTGTCTGACAGTTTCCTGCCTGGTTATTTAGACAACCTTGCCTTATGACTTTTTTTTCTTGAACCTTTGTCCCTCCAATGAACTTCCTAATAAAGCCATACTTTGCATTTCCTGTTTGCCAAATTATTTTGTTCTCGCCAGCCAATATTTTGCTCTTGTCACCCCTGCTGCAGTCCATATCTTCTCTACTATTTTGCCATGGCAATTTTGCTAGTGCGTATAGGCCACTTTTGATATCATGGGTTTATATTAGTCAGATATACTGTATTTAGATTGAAAAGTACTTGTATATCTCAAACTCCCCTAGGCAGCAGTGTGACACATATAGAATACATGTATAGACGCAATACATGTTTGTAGAATTTTCATTTTGGTATTGCTTTTATATTGGCTTTTTTTTTTCTTGCAGTTTTTGAGAATTTTTGCAATATGTACAGTAAATAAAAAGTGCAGTCTTTAGAATGTGTGAATAATGCTTTTGCTTAATTAGTTCTTTTGTTTAATATCAATACCCCCATCCATCATATACACATAAAATGAATATATATATATATATATATATATATATATATATAATGTATACATTGGAAAGATTAGCATCAGGGTTCAAGCTTTAAGGGCACAGTACAGTCACCAAACTTATAATTAAGGGATTTCGGCCCATGTTTATTTAAAGTGATTGTAAAACAAACAATTCAGTTTAAAATAGAAATGAAAGGCAAAACATTTTTGTATAGATATAAAAAATATTATATACATCTTTTTTGCCCTTTTTATAAGTGATCACATTTCCTCTGTTCTCAGCTGCATAGGAGGAGAAGGGAGGTTGCAAACTAATTTTTGTTTTGCTAAAAGATTTAAAAATTGATCTAATTATTGGGTGGTCTCCAGAACAACTGTAATTATCTGATGCAAATCACAATGTAAAGTATACTGTACCTATACAGCTAAAACAAAACTGTGCTGATGTACTGGCTAAACATGGCTCCACACATAGAATGGTGAAGGGCCACATCATCTGGACCTTTTACTTTGGTTTGTAAGTTTTATAGGCCTTAAAGTGGAATTTTAGTCAGAAAATTAAGTCCTGCTAGACATCTTCTGGCTGGCCTCTTTAGCAGGTATAGCTAAGTAAAACATTAAAAATAAGTGCTTATACTGTTTAAAATGCAGTAATACACTGCTCAAGCCTGCTCTATGCATGCTCAATTGCTCTTTATTTTTTTAGCAAAATGGCATCCTCCAGCAAGAAGAAACAAAAACAATGGTGGAGGAAATTTACAGAATACACTAATTTTGGTAGCATAATTATTATTGTGGAAAGTATGTTCCTTGCTAAAGAACATTATTTTTTTATTAAGTTGTTTTGGGTCAAGTATAACATGCCTGTTATATTACCAAGTAATTGTGTTGTACCAGGATTTGCCATGTGCAATCTTTTATGTAGTCAAAGCACCAAAACCTAAACTTAGCAGGACCCATATGTATGTAGCACACACATAACCAGTAGAGGGAAATGAGGGCATACATTTAATAGATTTGGAGCAATTCTGTCCCCGGCAAGTTAAAACAATTGTGAGGGTTTGTGTTGCTAAAGACTTGTCTGATGGGGTAGTTAATTCAGTTAAAGTTTCTGGTGCTACAAATACAGAAGCAGATAGCACCAATAGTAGATGTGATAGCACTAATATTGCAAGTCCACTAAAGCTTGTAGTTTAGGCAACATGTTTTGTGAGTTGAATGTCCTTACTTCTAGAAACAACTTGGACTTCGTTGCAATTACAGAAACATGGTTCAAATGACTGGGAAATAACTATGCCAGGGTACACACTATACAGGATATAGAAGAAAAGGGGGGATGTAAAGTTGCCATATATGCAAAAAATAACTTAAGGCTAACATTAATAAAAAAAATAAACAAAATACCATAAAAATATTTATTTATTATTACAGGTACTTATATAGCACCATGAATTTACACAGTGCTTTTGCACACACACACACACAAACACACACACACACACACACATATATTGCACATTCACATCAGTTCCTAACTCTCAAGGAGTGTACAATCTAAGGTCCCTAACTCACATTCATACATACACATACTAGGGACAATTTAGACAGGATCCAATTAACCTACCAGCATTTCTTTGGAGTGAGGGAGGAAACCAAAGTACCCAGAGCAAACCCACTCAGGCACAGAAATAACATGCAAACTCTAGGCAGGTGGTGCTGTGGTTGGGGTTCAAACTGAGGACCCTAGTGCTGCCAGACACAAAGAGTGAATATTTTAATAACTTGTTGATTGATGAGATAAATTAAATAGCAGTGAAGAGAGAGGAATTAATTTGGGTAACTTTAATATTTTGCAGCTGTAAAATATGTGATTAAAGGTACCACAATCCAGGCATCTATTGTATCAATTGGCTGGTACCATTGGAAAAATAGTTTTGAGGGAGCCATGTATCATTTAGTGTGTACAGTAGCTTGATAGCTGTTTTTCAAACTGCTGTAGAATGTGTACATTTATGGAGATTTTGAAAGCACATCTAATCAATCTTGAGTAGAAAATATTCAAGCAGATTCAGCTTCTCATTGAACCATCAGGCAGGACTTATCTGGAAGGTTAAAATAGTTAAGCTAGCCATAAGTGCAGAAATAGTATCCATGTTTCTAAAAGAAGAAAAACATATCTGCTTGAAACTTGTGGGAAGTTTTGTAGGGGTCAATGCATAATGGGGACTATAAAAATGTTGAATTTGTAAATATTTAAAGTCATATACATTTGGAAAGTTATAAAATTTGTTGAAGTTGAGAGATAGAACTGAAATGAGAGTCAACTAGCAGGGACTTTAGAGTAACCAGATCATGACCCACCCGAAAAGAAAATATGATCTGGACAAGAACGATGTTGGAAAGTTGATGTCCTCCAAAAAGGATGCTAAAGGAGAAGCTGGAGAAATCAGTTTATAATTCATACTATTAAAGACCATAAATGTAATGACTGACAAAAATTGCGTTATGGAAAGCCATATCTCTGGGACAGATAGATTTGGACCTGAGAATTCCTGGCAAATGAAAGGAGTAAATTGAGAGTGTTTCAAATTTAAGCCAAGGTATGAGGTATGAGCTCAGGGGAAGCATGTCACTGTGCGAATTGTGCAAATCTATCTGCTGAATAATAGTGCCACAGGTTGGGAAGATCAAATCCTCTTGGAGCTTGGGGTCTATAAAGCAATAGTTTGTGATCACCAGTGTCTTTGGTTTGCTATTGAAACAAGAACTAAAAAATCTTATACAAAACCTAAAGTTCTGGATTTCAAAGGACACATTTTTTCTGAAATGGGTGAATTTCTAGAAAATTAATGAATTAAAATACTGAAATAAAATCACAGGAGTAATTTCACAGTGGACACTATTAAAGTGGTTTTAAACCTCAGACATGAAATATGAACAAAGCATATTTCTATATAGTGTGTACTTGTCCCAGTGGAGAGCACTAAGTGTCCTTTCTGTCTGCTGCTCCATTCCTCTGCTATCTGCATGAGTCATTTCTGACAGGTTTTCCTGACACCAAGAGAAAAATGGTGACCGAGGAAGAACCTCCAGCAGTGAGACATCCTCAGCTCTGTTCCTGGAGGGGTGTGTGTCTCTTCTCTCCAATCAGCTCTCAGAGCTCTGCTCACAGAATTCTGCTGTGTGCCATTTCGGGTTTCCACCCCCTTTTTCCTGAACTCTGATACAAATTTTAAAATTCCTGACTTTGAACTGCTGTAGAGAAGATAAGACTGCAGATAAACAGGTCCAACTTTTGTAGGAGGAATTTTCATCTCTGTGTACCACCTAGGGCCAGTCACTTCACTGAGTATATATAAGAGTTTACAACCACTTTAAAGTCTACCATCCTGGAGGCAACTAAATGATATGTCAGGCAAATTAGTAAAAGTAAACAGAAAAAAAACCCAATATGGTTTACAAAAGAGGTAATTAGAATCAGGGGCAGACTGACAACTCATGGGGCCCCCGGGCAATAGGGGATCATGGGGCCCCCGTATCCTCGCCCACATCCAAAAAGCCTAGGAAAAACAAATGAAAGGTACCAGGGGCATCTCATGGGGCCCCCTACTGACCCCGGGCCTTCAGGCAGTGCCCGAGTGCTCGAATGGTCAGTCCGCCCCTGATTAGGATAGTAAATAATAAGAAAATCAGCATATAGGAGATTCAAGGAAACAGAAAGAAAGAAAAAAAGCAAAACCTTTTTAGGTACATCAGTGATGGATGGAAAATACAGTGGGATCACTAAACAGAAAACTAGTCACAATACGTATGTTGAAGGAAACCTGTATGTAGCAAACTATTTAAACAATTACTTCTGATCAGTTTTCTCAGAAATACACTGCAATAAAAATAAAAATATTTTAGGGAATCATATTGGTCCTAATAATAATATATCATTTTCAGAATTTCTAGGTAGGTAACAGAGGAACTGGCTCACTTAAGGCTTAATAAAGCAAGCACTTTGAAGTATAGTTGTTGGACCATTAGTTGATATTTTAATCAATATCTTCTAACATGAGACATTCCCCATTACTGATGGACACATAATATTGTACCTATCCACAAGAAGGGTAACAAAGTAGAAGTTGGCAATTACAGGCTAGTGAGTTTAATATCTACTGCAGTTATATCAATGGAATTATTCTTGAAAAGAAGGATCATTGATCACTGGAGCTCAGGGAAGTGAAACAACAGGGGGGTCTTGTCAGCAGAAGCCTGATAATTGGATTAGTTCCCAGCACAGATAGAACACTGACAATGCTGTGCTCTCCTGCCTACCTGCCTAATATGGTCAGTTTTTAATCAGTTGCCCTCCAGAGGATTTACCCCCCTTCCTGACCAGGCCATTTTTTGTGCTGTGTTCCTTTAACGGACAATTGCGTGGTCATGCATCGATGCACCCAAATTAAATTTATATCCTTTTTTTTACCACAAATTGAGCTTTGTTTCGGTGGTATTTGATTTCCTCTGCATTTTTTATTTTTTACGCTATAAAAAAAAAGCCAGACAAGTTTGAGAAAAATATTTTTGACTTGTTGCTATTAAACATGTGCAGTAAAAAAATTTTAACAATCAAATTTCGTCATAAATTTTGGTCAAAATGTATTCTGCTACATGTCTTTGCTAAAAAAAATCCCAATACGTGTAAATGAATTGGTTTACGTGAAAGTTATAGCGTTTACAAATGGTGGTATATATTCTGGGATTTTTTGTTTTAATATTTACTAGTAATGGCGGCGATCAGCAATTTATAGCAGGACAAACAAATTACAACTTCAAAAAACTTGCTATGCCCCTAGGTACTAATTACCTCAGACTGTCTACTTTCCAAAAAGAGGTCATTGGGGGGTATTTGTTCTGTCCTGACATTTGGGAGTTATTTGTCCTGTGTCTCTATGCCTCTAGGTACTAATAACCTCAGACTGTCTACTTTCCGAAAAGAGGCCATTGGGGGCTATTTATTCTATTTTGACATTTGGGGGATATTTGTCCTGTCCTCACATTTGGGGGGCATTTGTCCTGTTTTGACATTTGGAAGATATTTGTCCTAACATTTTGTGGGGATTTATACTATCCTGACATTTGGGGGGTATTTGTACTGTCCTGACATTTGGGGGATATTTGCACTATCCTGACATCTGGGGGGGGGGGGATTTATACCATGCTGACATTTGGAGGGATTTGTACTGTCTTGACATTTAGGGGATAATTGCACTGTCTTGACATTTGGGGGATTTGTACTGTCCTGACATTTGGGGGGAATTATACCGTCCTGACATGTGGGGGGGATTTGTACTGTGCTGACATTTGGGGGATATTTGTACTGTCCTAGTGTTTTCGGGCCTCAAGAAATTAGATCAGCTATAAGTACATCTGGATCGATTGATTTTCAGATATATACCATAGTTTGTGGACTTTCCTACAGATTAAACAATATACAGGTGTACCTCGGTTTACAAATTTAATGCGTTCTCCAGGATGTTTCATATTGCAAAAAATTTGTAAACCGAAATGCAGTTTCCCTTAGGAATGCATTGAAAACCAATTAATCCATTCTGGAGGTCAGAAAAAAGTTAAAAAAAGTTGATGTCACTATAGGTCAGTACTGGTTTTTAAATATAAATACCGGCTTTTTTTTTCTTCACTATAGTTCAGAGTATCAGCTGTCACTTTCCCCCAGCTAAAAGAAAGAAACTTTCCTTTTAGTTTATATCCCCAAGTTAAAATAAACAATGTTTCCTTTTAGTTTGTTTCCCAAGATAAAAGAAACAAAGTATCCCTTAGCTCCGGGGAAAGTGACAGCTAATTCTGTGAGCTATAGTGAAGAGAAAAAAAAAGCCGACAATTGCATTTAAAAATCGTCACCGACATACACTTCATATTGCGAAAACAATTTGTAAAAAATGTGTAAACTGAGGCATTATTTTCAATGGATTTTCATTTATAAGTCAAAAATTACATTGACTGAGTTGTTAGTAAACCGAGGTACACCTGTACACTGATTTGGGTTATTTTCTATAGCAAAATACTGTTTGATCTAAATTTATGAAGAGATTATTTATTTGCAAAATTGTATAACAGAAACAAAGAAATATTTGTTTTATTTTGGTATTTTTTTATGTAGGAAAATTAAAATGGTGGTGATTAAATACCACCAAAAGAAAGCTCTATGTGTATGAAAAAAGAATAAATCCAACGTAGATGCAACGTCAATCACAATGTCCACCCGAGTGACCCATCATTGATGTTACATGGGGTGGGGTCACATGCGTTATGTCCCCGGGTGACCCTTCCCCTTACATATTTAAGAACTGTCAAACCACTGGAGCAGACAGACAGCTGGGGGCCATTGTTGGGAGTGCAGCCTTTTTTAAAAATTATTTTTTCGGGTTGGTGGTGGTGGTGGACATTGTGGTTGACATTGGATCTACTGCGGGGGACATTCTTTTATTTTTTTCTTTTAATAAAGGACTTGTCAAAACCGTGTCCTGTCTTTTTTCACACTACACTTTTTGTTTTTTTGTGAAGGGGTAGGGGGTCCATGTACCCCACACTCATTCAAATGGGAGGTGGGATCTGGGGTCCCCCTTGTTAAAGGGGGCTTCCAGATTACAATAATCCACCTGCCTGCCGACCCCCACAACCACTAGCCAGGGTTGTGGGGAAGAGGCCCTTGTCCCCATCAGTATAGAGACAATGTGCTTTGGGGGGAGCCCCCCTGCCCCAAAGCACCCCCCAATGTTGAGGGCATGTGGCCTGGTATCGTTCAGGAGGGGGGGTGCTCACTCATCCCCCCCTTCCCTGACCTGCCGGGCTGCATGCTCAGAAAATGGTCTGGTATGGATTTTGGGGGGTCCCCCACGCCATTTTTTACAAAATTGTGGCGTGGGAGTTCCCCTCAAAATCCATACCAGACCCAAAGGGCTTGGTAAGGATGGGAGGGGGACCCCACACCATTTTTTTTTATTTATTATGCTGCCAGTTTTTAAATGTAAATACTGCTTTTTTTTTTTCTTCACTATAGCTCAGAGATTCAGCTGTCACTTTTCCCCCAGCTAAAAGAAAGAAAGTTTCCTTTTAGTTTCTTTCCCCAAGTTAAAAGAAACAATGTTTCTTTTTATTTTCTTAACTCTTTAACTCCAGGGAAAGTGACAGCTAATTCTGTGAGCTATAGTGAAGCAAAATAAAGAGCCAGCAACTGCATATAAAAATCGGCACGACATACACTTCGTATTGCAAAATAAATTCGTAAAAAATTTGTAAACCGAGGTATTATTTTCAATGGATTTTCATTCGTAAACTGAAAATTACGTTAACTGAGGCATTTGTAAACCGAGTTACACCTGTATAAATCGTTACTTCAACCTCATTTAGAATACTGTGTCCAGTTATGGAGACCTCGCTTACATAAAGATATTGGTAAGAGTCCAGAGATGGCATCAAAAATCGTGAAAGGTCTGAAGGATAAAACATATCAAGAGAGACTAAGGGAACCTAATATGTAGAGTCTGTTAACAGAGGTCAGATGGAAGGCTGTCCAAGTGTCGGCTGAGTCAGCTAAGACAGTATTGAGAGGCAAACTTGGTGTCACTGGGTTTAAACTTCAGTGGCACCAAGTTTGCCTCTCAATGCTGTCTCGGCTAACTCAGATGACATGCTTCCATCTGAACTCTTTTAACAGACATGCCAAAAATTAAAAAAAAAAAGTTTTTCTTGGTTTCTATAATAAAATTTAGCAAAAAGGTAATTTTTCTCCTTCACTGGTGTGCGTTGATGAGGCTGCACTGATAGGCAGCACTGATGGACACTGATGAGGTGGCACAGATAGGCAGCACTAATGGGCACTGATAGGCTGCACTGATAAGGTGGCACTGATGAGGCGGCACTGGTGGGCATTGAGGAGGAGGCACTGATGATGCTGCACTGATATGCAGCAATAAGGGTTACAGATAGGTGTCACTGATGGGCACTGATGGGTGGTGCTGTCTGATGGCACTGACTGACAACAATGACTGGCGACACTGCTGGGCACTGATGGGCACAACTGCTGGGCAGCACTGATGGCGGGCACTGGTGGGTGGCACTGCTGGGCACTGCTGGGCACTGGTGGGTGGCACTGCTGGGCTGCACTGCAGGGCACTGATCATCAGTGCCCTGATGATCAGTGCCGATCTGCTCTGTGACAGCTGCTGGTTATCGGCAGTATTTTCCTCACACTGTGACAGTGTGAGGAAAGTGCTGCCGATAACCAGTAACTGTATTTACTCCATGATATGCTGTGTCTGTAGGACACAGCAATCACAGAGACCGCCAGGTGCATGCCTCTGAGGTGTGTGGGAGGGCGGGTTCTGGGAGGACATCATATGAAGCCCTCCCAAAACTGGATAACCATGCTGTAGCCATCATTCGGCTATAGCACGGTTAGCAAGTGATTACATTTGTTGTGATTTCTAATAAATACCTCAGAACTCACCATCCAACTTGCACTTACTGCATTCCGTGCTCTCCTTTCCACCTATGCAAAATATATTTAAAATATACTGTAGACTGGGCATGGTGTTTGGTAGAAATTGTCCAGTGTCAGGACAGTATGCAAGCAGTTGAATAGGCTGCAAATAAAAACAGAGACATGGCAGGTAGAGTGTGTTAAAATCACTTTACATGAGTTGATGGCTTGTTCTACACCACAGCGGCAGCTACTTGGTCACAATTATTTTTTTCCAGAAAGTAATCCCCAGCCTCCAATATTTTGCCCAGAAGACCATTCCAGTCCTCCACTAGAATGTGAAATGCAATGAGGTAACAGGAAGAAGAAGAGGAATACGAAGAGAAGGGTTGGGGTGTTGGTGGAGGGATAAAGGAGGAGGAAATAGGGCAGGCTTCATATTAACATTACACTAAACTATGGTTAAGAAAATAAAAACTTATATTCAAGTATGTGTTCTTAACTCAAAACGTACATTCTATTGTTCTCAGCTTCCTCTGAATCTACAAATTACTCTTCTTTGATTCTCTGTTCCAACTTCCTGTCAGAGGGTGGCTCTGTTTATTCTCTAAGGTCCTACTGTATGTAGGAACTTAACCACCCTTTCTTGCTTACTTCTGAAATAGACTAGGACTATGGATTATAGGATGTGTAGTGTGCACAGAGCACTGCATAGGACTCATTTCAAATGAATGAAGGCATTACAAGCAGGCAGCAAAGCACAATAATAAACAATTTCAAAATAACATATAGGCCCATTAAAGAGTGTGTATGGATTGTTTTTTGGAGTATAAGGATATTTTTTAGTGTCACTCTAGTATGTATTTCATTATAGTCAGTGCACCGAAGTCATGGCTGCAGGGGGAAAACCTATAGCCAGAGACTTCCCTCCCTTCCACAATGCAGGACAGGCAGCAGAAAATGGAGGAGGGGGTATTTTACAGCTAGGGAGAAAGGGCTGGCAGCAGCAAAAGGTTAAACATAGAATCCTATGGTCATAGGCTGCCAATTCCTCCACAATTCTTCCTTCAATGGTCAAACAGGGAGAGGCAGTATCGAGGATGTCATAAATTAAGAGTTTTTGTTAGCACTTCCGCCTGGCAGTACTAGGGTCGTTGGTTCGAATCCCAGCCACGGCACCTCCTGCCTGGAGTTTGCATATTCTCCCTGTGCCTGCGTGGATTTTCTCCGGGTACTCCAGTTTCCTCCCACACTCCAAAGACATGCTGGTAGGTTAATTGGATTCTTTCTAAATTGCCCTAATATGTGTATGTATGAAGGTAAGTTAGGGACCTTAGATTGTACACCCCTTGAAGGTTAGGGACTGATGTGAATGTACAATATATATGTGTAAAGTACTGCATAAAAAGTACTTGAAATAAATAAATAGTCTGTTGTAGCTTACAGTATGAATTGTTGGGCAAAACATGCCTGGTAAACTAAGAAAACAGCAAATAGTCATGGTACAGCAGCAAAAGTCCTAAATTACACCTGGCAAAGAACTGCTACAGAGCATCTATTACTAAGGTTTTGATGTAAGCACTCAACAAAACATTTGCTGCACTGCTTCCATATTTATCAGAACATTCCTGGCTTGAAGACATTTTCAGCTGCTATACATTTTATTTGCACATATTATCATTTACATATTTAAAATATTTTTATTTTTTTATTTACATTTGTAATTGTTTTGACCTCCAGCAAGGAAAAATACTACTTAATTCTCTTTGTTTATGAGGAGGCTGGACAGTATTATAATAAACCCTGGCTGTACTGTGCAGGCAAATCTTCATTATCAATTGTAACTAGATTTTCAATGTAGTCTAGTCAAAAAGATAAAAACACATTCAAAATATTTTTTTTTCAAACAGTGTTTGTTTTAAAAAAATTATACATTATATTTTATACTTTGTCCCATTTAAAAAGACAATAAAAATACAGTATGTTTTTAGTACATGGCAAAGTTATTAAAAAAGGGTTTTAGTTATGAGAAAATTAACAAGCAAAATTTAGGTAGGAAAAATGTAATGTAGGATCAGTGGAAAGGAGGAATAGGGGAAAGTAAGGCGTTAATTAGGACTGATTAGGGTTAGCAAGGGTTAAATAGTAAATAGTTTTTAGTTTTTACTTTTAATGTTTCTTAAACTGATGTCATATGTAGATCAAAGGTCACACCTTACATATGAATGAAATAGTAAATACAATGTAAAAACACATTGTTACATCGTATTTCTCAGTGCCACTTGCAGACTATCTATAAGGCCTGAATATTAGCTGCTTAGGTACTGAGCTCTACATTGTGGAAGAAAGGAGAGAGGCTTACATACTCTGCTGTACCTGGAAGTAGCAAGTATTTCACAGAGCTTCAGCTGGCTAATGGTGTGTCAAGGGAAAATTGGGAAGCTAAGTGTCTGCAACAAAGGGGGCAAGCCATAAAGTGAATATGATTGGACAAAGTGATACATTTACTTTAAATGTCCAAACAACCGCAGAGTGTTGTGAGTTCAAATGTATCTGTAATGGGATTGTCTGATTAAACTCAACAGAGCTTAATTTTCTGCTCAATTACAAGTTCAGTCGATCTGAATAATATCAACTTAAGATCAATGCATTCAGTTTATTTCACTTTTTGATCACTGTTGTGTATCATGCTTTATTATTGATGAAGTAATGTTTGGAATAACATGCACATGGCTGCATATTGGAAGTAATATTGGAACATGCATAGTTAGTATTTCAAAATACAACTTTCCAAAACAATTACACTACATACTATGAACAAATGTTTTCATTTTGCTAAGAATACAAGGAACCTGTGTTGTGAATATTCACAGGTTTAGATTTTTATATTGACACTTTTACTTACACATGAAGTATGCCTATTAAAATCTTAATATCTAAATATAAGTTCAGTCTGTATGTCGTGAAACTAATATGATCATACCAATTGTGAAATAAACCATTTAAATCTGACTATACTTATTCTGTTCTGTTTAATTATATGTTATTTTGTGTTTCTAGTTTTAGATTGTTTTCATTTCTCCTGGTAGGTATCTTCAATTATTAACTATATTACCTTATGTACATCTCTCTCTCTCTTTCTCTCTCCTTCTCTCTCATAAGTGACCCTAAGTGTCACATTCTAAAAACAAAACAATTCTGTTTGCAATTAGTACTTGTTTGCTTGTGTTTAGTATCAGCTTACTTATAAACATTACTTGAATGGAGAGAGCAATGAATACATACAGTATGCTATAAAAATGTTGGGGCATCAGCTGTTGTGTGGCATCCAATGTTTTCACTCTGGCCTGTTGGCCCAGACACCTAACTTAACTCTGACCTCATCTCCTCTTTCAGTTGACTGATCTCTTGAAACCGTGTGTGTGCAGATTTAATGTAGAACATAACATGCAAGACATTTATTCTAGGAACCATTTGAAAAGAGTAGAGCAACTAATCCCTGGGTTTGGCCAGGCACAGAAATGTGTACTTGAGGAGGTCAGCCACAGTCATGCACCTAGGACATTAGAGAAGCCTACATGATGAAGAACAGCAACCTTGACCTTTTATCTACTCAGAATCAGTAGTGGCAACATGAATATATGCTTGAAATAAGTTTGCTGGCCCATTACACAGATTATGACAAATGCAGCTTAGAATAACTTTATCTAGGGTTGTATGGGGATGTCAACACCCTTATCTTGTCTGAAGCAATATCATTTGGGCTGTTGTGGAAAATACTTTATACTCTCTGAGGTTCTGTAACCTCTGCAACCTATAAATAACAATATTCATTAATACAAAATGCATTCTCTATTACCAGAGTAGAAAATTGCACATGGAAGGTTGTCATTCCTACAATATAGACTATATACAGTACATTCATACAAGGCCAACATCTATTAGCAGCATACCCTATCTTAATTTATAATTGATCCAGGATGCAGATTTACCTGTTTTCTATTGACATGGCTTGCAGCAATCTTCACAACCCCTCAGGTTGCTAGCTTTGCCTACAGTCACTCCCCATTAACTTCATTGGTGTTATCCTGCAATACAGAAGACACTTAGTGGATAGACTCCCAAGATGTCTATGGCAATCAAGTGCACAAATGCAGACAGCAGAATGGTAATTATAAAAAGATAACTGTATTTTCTTTAAAGGCACAGTTTCCCTAAAATGCATCTGCATGCGAATTGCATCTAAAATATGTGGTACAATTTTAGGCACAATATAAAAAATATATGAGTGCAGTGATCAAAGATGGGCAATAAGTGGGTATGTTACTGCATTAAGTGGTTACTCTAAAATAAAAAAAAATATATTATAGAAGTGAGCAGTTTTCTTTCCACCAAAATATTAAAAGTTATAATTACTGAAGGAAAATGTGGGCATGAGTTAGGACAATGTCTTTAGCCAATTTCTGATGTTGGGCCAGGAATAATTTTGTTTGTCTTTTTTGTGTGGCAAAATTGGCAACAGAATGTTATTTTAATTTCCTCTGCCCCAAAACTTCAGAATTTTAATGATGTTGAACTTATGTTGACCTAAGTATTTTTTCGACGTCATTACTATATAATTATTTATTATGCTCTTGGTGGCAATGCTTCTAATTAAACAAATGCAACTTTACCCTATGCCCTTAGTAAAACATTTAAATGTTAATATTTATATCTTTTGGATTCTTAGACATCTGTCTATAAACCAATACGTAAATAAGTAAACAATTAAACATCTATAAGAAGTATGAAAATGTGTTAATTGCAGAGGATATTTATGCTATAAATTGGGTAATGAGTGATTTAAATAAATCATCAATTAAATATATTTTAGGTTCAGTCACCTCTACTTTTTCACAGTCTACATTTGTGCAGCAACAAAGTTTGAATAATTAAAGTGGGATTAATTAGTGAACTGGGTTTATTGTCTTTTACAATCTGTAACAGTATGTACATTAGGCAAACCTAATTTGATGTTCACTGTCATAGCAATGACCTGACATTTTAAGAATTAAAGCGATTTCACTCAACAAGCACAGCAAGGATGTAATTGGTGACCTACAATGTGTATTTAGTAAAATACACATTTGTTAATCAGTCATTTTTCTTAGCACACCAATAGTGTGTGAACGCAATTACACCTATTAGTGTTTTCTTTGTGTTTTAAACTATTTATTTAAAAAAGCTTAAACATATATCAAATGCAAAGCATGGCTAACAAAAAATACTGTATACCATATGGCAGCATAGTAAGAATCAGTCCACTGTATGCCATAGCTTTGATAAGCTGATATCTCTAACATGATGTGCTTAATGATAATGTTTGACCTCGGAAACTTGGCAGGATTTGCAGTTCTGAGGTTAGAATTTTTTTTCACAGTGAAGGTAATTTAGTAATTGGTTCAGCAACAGATTGGATATACTTAACTGCATTACAGAATGGAGTCAAGTGATCATGGAAGATCAATCAGACATAAACTGGTTGTATTCTAAAGGTTAGAAATTGCCTACAATGACAATTTTCTGTGCTTACAAATTGCATAATCGTTGCAGGTTTTAAGTATAAGATGTAATGGATATCATACTGAAGATACAAAATGACTACATTCCTTGATATTTCATAGTATGTCCTACTCAAAAATATAAAGATCCTAAAAGATAGCAATTGCTAAAAACTTCTTAGATAACCTATTTAATAAACTTTAACGCTACAATCTATTCTAAAATCCAGAATCACCTTTTTGAGAAGACAAAGATGTAAAAATTATCTGCTATCAAAAACATTTAGGCCAGCATTCAAGCGACTGAACCAAAAGTCCAACAAGTCAATGAATGCCAATGCTAACAGTAAAAAATTCTGTGCCTTCTTATACAAACATTTACAGTAAGAATGAAGTAGGTATAGTAAAAAGTTTCCAAAGACTCTACTCACTATCCTTTAGGATAAATATTATAACATTAGACAACTTTGTGAAGTTTGCTGACCTGATCATGAAGGTCTCTAAATAATAGCACAGAACTCACACAGTCAAGAGGGAGGCAAACATTATACTTCACACTTCATACTCCCAAATCAGCAGCTAGCTACAGAACTGTTGTTCTTTTTTATGGCAAGTAACTGAAAACACATTTGAAAACCAACTGAAATTTCCATTTATTAAATGGCATTAATGTGCACATGTATTATTCTACTAATAGTAAGAGACATGGCTGAACACTCCATTATTAGTTTCAGCCAGACTTACAAGATTCAGCTATAACCATGGCTGTAGAGCAACTTCAAGCCCAGATGAAATACTGTTGTTTGAAGCTAAACTATGAGAAACTGAAGTTACTGCTGTGGATAATAAAAAACATATAAAGCTTGGCCAGTGGTGGGGTTACCTTGCACTTCTCAGACTGTGTGCATAACCATGGGTGCTTTTTCTTTTAACTTGGGTGAGTTTAATTTTTAGAAGCCTAATTTTTCAACCTATAGAACATTGCAAGCATTTAAACACCTTACTCCTCCAGAGCCTACCCAGATCTACTGTAATTCCATTTATGTGGAAGTAAGATAACATTTACTGCAACTATTACAATTTTTGCAGAATACGGCATCTAGATTGTTAAAATGATGCCCCACCATTCATTCGTTGTCCTGATTCCCTATACCTTCTGCCAATAAAATGGAGAATTCAGTTTATTATTGGTCTGGGGCATAGAATAACCTATGACTTAGTATGTGAAGAAACAACTAAAATCATACACCCTAGCTAGTTCTTCCCACATCATCAACCAAAACACAGGGACATTTCAGGTGCCAAATTCAATATACAATAGATACCAACCTAAAGTTTGATGAAATTATTTTATATTATGCATAAATACAAAATTAGTATCTTTTTTTTACTCTTTTTTTCAGGTAATAGATGGATGATGATTCATATGTATTCAAAATCTTTCCGATGGTGTGGAGGGGTTACCCAAATTCTATACTGATGCAACAAACAAAGCAATAAACAAAAATCAAGTTAGCCTTTAATCTATAGGGATTGTTTTTACCTTAATGGGTATATGTAGATTTAGGTTATACCTTGATGCAGTTATATTGTGAACATTACAGGATTACCTTCTGGTGAGACAGGATCATTTTGCGTTTTTTTTTTTTATATCGCCTGAAGTCTCCCCCTCGGTATGCATCCTGAGTATGTTTACACAATTCTTGATGTTATATTCAGAGACTCGCTTTCTGTGACTTTTGATGAAGCAGGTATGAGACAATCTATGAAACGTGTCAAGGATCCACCATCATCCACTTGCAAGGACTGTTTATCTATCTATGTATAATTGTATATCTTAGCAGTGGTTGGGAAAGGGTGGTCCAGTGATGTGAATGTGTTATTGTACTCAGTTTAGGGACCAGCATTTTATATCAATCCTTTAAAAAGTTACAATAAAAATATAATTTTTATTAGACTTTAAAGTTGTATTAAACATTATTATTATTAATATTATTATTACATTGCAGCTTAACAATTCTTAGATGTGATGGCTTAATTAATTTTCCTTCTTCTATTTTCATCTGGTGATCCAACCAGTAAGTGACCAGTAAGAGCAAACTCTCCAGCAAAATGTATCAGTTACAGAGATGATACAAACTATTTAACACTAGCAGTGGTGCTTACAATATTCACCATTTATTTATTTAAAACTGGGGTATTGAATTAAAATTCAAGGAGGTCCAGTCACTAAAATGTTCTTCTGGTCAACATCCGAATCTCATGTTTGTGCTACGACTCAGTGTGTAGTCACTGTATGTCTATAAAAAAATGAGAAATGTACAATTTCCATAGCATTTCAACAATATTTATTGTCTAGATTCAGTTACGACATTAACCATGTGGACAGTTGGAACTAGAATGGCTTTATATTTGCTCATGTCTTTGTTTTGAATACAATCAACTATCTTTAGCAGAAACAACATGGAAACAAGTAACTCTTTAATAAAACATAAAAAACACATCCATATTTCAATTAAAAAAAATAGCACCTTTTGACTTAAATAACGGAAGGTGTCAATCTGAACTTGCACACATTATCCTTTGTTTTCTTTTAATTTTTCCCTTCCAAAAACCTCCACCTTTCCTGTCTAGTGAGAAAAATGGTCTGTTGATTGTCTTGCCAGCAGTTTGAATCTTGGCTTAAATGGAGTTACTGCCATTTTCATGCACATTTGTAGATGCTCATTGGTGAGTCTGGAAAGATACTTAGTTTTAATAATGTTCATAATGGAAAAAGCCGACTCACCGCTGTACGTAGAATCAAAAAGTGTCAAGGTGTGTAGTGCTACCTTGGTTAGACAAGGGAATTCAGTTTCAGACACAGTATGTAGCCTGAAGTTATCAGGATCAGGTAATCCAAAGTGCTCTCTTAGTGCAACATTTGTTTGCATATCAATTTCTGTCTGTAGAGATCCCTCACATGCCCATGTGAAGGTCTGCATCACCTTCTTTGAAAACATTCTGATATCTTTAATGAGTAATGGATTGTGGATGAGCAGGAGGAGCTGCTGTCCAAGTCTGAAGCTGTCAATCTGTTTACTGAAGTTTCCAATCAGTTTATTTATGAAGTCAACAAAAGGAGAAACATCTCTCTTTCCTTGAATCTGTTCTTTCACCTTTGTAAAATGCAAGTACTCTCCTTGAAGATCTTCCTTGAACAAATCCAGTTTTCTCTGGAAGAAGTGGACAGTGGTAATCAAATCACAAATTGAATTGTTCTTGCCCTGCAGCTTTAAATTGAGTTCATTAAGGTGTGATGTTATGTCTACTAGGAAAGCAATACTATCCATTGTACTCTCATCTTGTAAAAACAGTGAAAACTGTTTTGCTTTCTGACTTTTGATTTGTACTAAGAAAGCTGCTACGTCTGTTTGAATGGACCAAATGCGTTCCAATACATTGCCTTCACTCAGCCACTTAACATTGTTGTGTGGCAAAAAGTCATTTGCATTTGCCTCAACTTCTAAGAAACTCTTTTAGTAAACGATGTTGATGGGACAAGGATACCCTAAGGAAGTTGATAAGTTTCATCATTGTGTCCATTATTTCTGCAAACTTTTCTAATAGAATGGCTCACAGGACAGTCTGGTGAATGATGCAGTGGTATGCATTAAGGTCAAGGTTGTCCTCTTTCAGCCATGCCACAGCTCCTCTTTCATTTCCTATCATGGCAGGGGCACCATCTGTGGTGACCTTTTTCAGATCTATCCTCCTCTTTCTCAGAATATCCTTAATGGCCTCATAGATGTCTTTTCCTCTTGTATGTGTCTTACGTGGTGTTACACCTAACAGGTCCTCACAAAGTTCTTTTGTTTATTTGTGAAAAAATCTTACATACATCAAAAGCTGTGCATTATCCATTCTATCTCTTGATTCATAAATAGCTAAAGAGACCTATACTGCACTCTGAATAGCTGCATCAAGCTGTGCCAATACATCCTCTGTTAACATTTCAGTCTTTTTTGTTGCCATTGAAGGTGACAGTGGGATTTGGTTGATTTTTTCACACAGCTCATCTTTTTGTTTACCCTCAAGTAATGTTTCAGCAACAGCATTCAAGCACTCCTTTACAAATGTACCATAGGTAAATGGTATTTTGTGTTGCCCCAAAATCCATGCTACATTAAGTGAACATTCATTTGCACACTGCTGGGTGGTAAATGAATGCAAGAGGACTTTGGTGGATCTGTCATACTGAGCTCTTAGTTAAGTTATTTTATGTGCTCTCACTTCGGAATGCTGTGGATATGTTTGCTCTAACGAACCGTGTTTTATTTTGTAGTGAAGCTTCACATTGCTACTTTTTGTTATCACCACGGTTTCACAACAAATGAGTCAAACTGGTTTCAAACTTCCCATAGGAAGAATAAATAGATATTGATCTGTCCATTCATCTTTGAAGGCTCAGTTTTCAGTGTTACTTTCCTTTTTTGGCGCAAGCCATGCTCTCTGGTGCTTTTGTTACTTTTTCCTCCACACACTCTGGTAATACTCTGTAAATGTCCCCATTAGTGTTCCCCCTTACATCAGGTTCCCCCTCCAGAGTAATTTATTACATTGGGTGCCACCATCAGACTTCCCACATAAATCAGTCGCCACCGTCAGAGTACCCCCTTATATCAGGCATCCCCATCAGATTGTCCCCCTAAGTAATGTGTTCCCATCCAAGTGCCCCCATACTTCAGGCATTGCCATCAGAGTGCCCCCTTACATCAGGCATTCCCATCAGAGTGCCCCCTTACATCAGTTGTCTCATTAGAGTGCCCCATTATATGAGGTTCCCCCATCACAGTGACACCATACATAGGGTGTGCCCATCAGTGTGGCCCCTTGCATTAGGTGTCACCATCAGAGTGCAACTTTACATCATGTATTCCCATCACATCAGGTGTGCCCATCAGAGTGTCCCTTTACATCAGGTATCCCCATCACAGTGCCACCTTTCACACGGTATTCCCATCAGAGTGCCCCTTTACACTCAAAGTACCCCTTTCCATCATCTTTCCCCTTCAGAGTGCCCCTTTACATCATATTCCCCATCAGAGTGCCCCTTACCATCACATGTGTCCATCAGAGTGCCCCTTTTCACAGTATGTGCCCATTTGTGCCCTCTTAACATAACATGTGCCCATCAGAATATCCCATAACATAAAATGTGCCCATCTGAGTGACCCTTAACATAAAATGTTCCCATCAGAGTGCCCCTTAACATAAAATGGCCCATCAGAGTGCCCCTTAACATATAATAAGGGGCATGCAGATGGGCTGCTGGGGCCGTTCTCAGACCAAGGTCTGCCATTTAGTGACCTCTGATGTAAAACCTTTATCCCAAAAGGAAAAAAAAACTGTTTGCCGTAACTGCTTATAAAGTATTAGCTTGAGTTTAGCTTCAATTTTTAGTGTATATATTTTTCAAGTTGCAAACAGGAAGTGAGAGGGGATCTACTCAAAGAAAGGGAAATCCTCTGTTAGGCTAGGTTCTACTGCAATGAAATTTTGATCCAATTTTCCTTTTGGATGGGGTTTACATATTTTACAGGGCCAAATAGCACTGTGAAATGACCAAAGTAGTAAAGGAACCTTTTCCAAAATTGCGCCACACAAAATCTCATAGATGTGAATGGGCACCATTGAAAATGTGATTTCCCTTGTTCTGTGTGACTAAAATCACATCTGAAAATGCACTAGTGTGAATCATGCCTTAGACCAACTGTCCCTGTTGGATGATTTCACCTCTATTTTTGACCCAGTGACAATTCAACATTTCAGATTTTGTTTCTATCATCCATGAAGACAGTGGTCACCATGACAAATGGACAGAGGGAATTTTCCCAGAGGTGATAAAGGCAGCAATGAAAATTGCCATAAATGGGAGGTAAATATTTCTATAGCTTGGAAGGCAAATATTCTTTCCTTGCAAAATATATCAAGTGTTTCTTAGGAGTGGCCGTGCCTTACAACTCTAAATACTTTCATGGGAAGCAATCACAAAAAGGTTTGTGGTTTCACTTTATTGCCTATAAAACATTTATTTTATCCAATATACCTAGTAGAAATAGCCAAAATAGCAACACACATCTAAAATCATTTAAAATGAAAAAAAAACTGCAAATTCAGTGAAAAAAAAATCTATTTAACCTCGGATACTGTGAAGATGTAAAACAAAATTTATATGTCACTTGTTAAAAAAACATAGGATATGCATATGTTGCCATTACTTATCAAAATTAGACCCAGACCAAGGTAAATACAGCCTTTCCTTATAAGTTCCAGGAAATAAAAACTCCACTTAGCTAATGTAAGAGGGAATTGTTAGTTCCTAATAACGGGATGGAGAATGTAAAATCTGTCATAAATGAAATGACAAAGGATGTCAAAAAAGCATCTCAATCTAATGTATAACTGCTGAGTGACATAGAAATATTACACAGTGTGAAGCACTATTATATAAAGGGTAAGCATATCCTTCAAATCGTACAATTGGCAGTGTACAAATGTTCTTTACAAAATAATTGCTAAATAGAAAGCCATATCCACTTTCCCTGTCTTAGCTGATACAAAGACCAAAGGGCTAAATATACATATATTGTGGATAATGTATCTATGGTACAGGAGTGCAATTTAAACTTTGTTGCATTGACTCCATATACTGGAGACATATATGATATAATGAGCCCGCCCCTATATTACAAATAAATCAGTCAATCAATATCAGTTCTTTTGACAAGTGTCACATAAATAAGCATTCATAATGCCTATCAGCATAGTATAAAGCAGCATTTCACCCAAAGTTGGTTGACTAATAACAACATTTACCTTGGTCTGTATCTAATTTCATTTTCAAGATAATTTTGCTATATATTCATTTACCTATATGTATGGGAAATCTCTCTTTTATTAAATATCTCCTCATCACAATATGCTATGGTGCATTATGCATGGATGAACCCAATTTCCTCCTCTCCTAATAAAATGCTTTGGGCTCAATTCATGAAGCATTATCTACCACTTTCAGAACTGCGGCAAAATACCCTTAGCGTTTTTCCATATATGTTTTTACCAATCACTAAAACAATTCTTCTAAAATGCCATATGCAGTATGTTTTCAAAATTTGAAGTATTTATCTAATGAAACCATTCGGTTATTTATCTCATAAGGTGATATCCAGTGGGATGGATACAGTGAAGGATTAGAACCCCTATCATTTTGTATTGCTAACAAAGAGGTAAAATGGTTTAAACTGTAGAAATATAGCAACTCACCAAGTCATTGTGGTTCCTGAAGCAGATGTATTAATGCAAAAGAAAAAAAGATGACTGGAATACCAGTCAATGGGAAGCTGCTTTCACAGAACACACATGGTGTATCAAAAACAACGAAGTTGAATGAGGCAAATACAAAATATCTTTCTAAATGTCAAATATTGAATGAAAATAGTATAAAAAAAAGTACACACATACTGTATTCCACCAATTGAAAAGACAAGGCCTTATTTTGTCATGTTAGAGAATAGCCATTGTCATTCTCTGATGTTCTTGAAAGTCTCACTCTGGTATCCATCTGTCAAACCTTCCAATGATGACACCCCTCCCCTAGCAGCTCAGATTCCACACTTTTGTAAGAATACTTGTCTAGTCCTACTCCGATTCTGTCTTGCGAATATTTCAGCCAAAGATATCTCTAAAAATAATTGTGAAAAAGTAAAGTATCCCCACCACATGCAACATATGTTCTATCAAGGGTTGTGATATGCATGTACTTTGTATTATGTTTGGAGTGATTGGGAGGTTTGTTGCAACAAATAATGTATATGTTTGTATTTAAAGTACATAAAAAAACTCTCTGAGAAGCTGGTGAAAAGATATATTTTCTTATATGTAATGGGGTGGATTTACTAAAGGCATAAAGACGGAGCACTTTGCAAGTGCAATTGCTCCAGAGCTTATTAAGTACCTCCCGCCCACCATATAAGGTAATGACGGGAGGGCGGCAGTTCTCTCGATCTGGGAGGATGTCATATGATGTCCTCACACTCTAACTGAGCATGAACGCCCTCAGGGGCACGGCGATCGGAGGTGCACTGTGTCCCAGGGACACAGTGGATCACTGAACACTGTAAAGAGCCGATGACGTTGGCTCTGTCATGTGATCAGCTGTGTCCAATCACAGCTGATCACATGTAAATAGGAAATGCAGGTTATCGGCAGTCCGCTCCTCCCACTGACAGCTTGTGAGAAGAGGAGAGACGGTAATCGGTGCTCTGATGATCAGTGTAGCCCCATCAGTGTCACCTGTCAGTGCCCATCAATGCCACCTGTAAGTGCTCATCAATGCTACATACCAGTGCACATCAATGCCACATATCAGTGCCTACCAGTGCACATCAATGCGCACATATCAGTGCCCATCAGTGCTGCCTTTCAGTGCAACCTATCAGTGCCAGTCAGTGTCACCTATCAGTGCGCCTATCAGTGCCAGTCAGTGTCTCCTATCAGTGCCACCTATCAGTACCAGTCAGTGCCGCCTATCAGTACCCATCAGTGCTGCCTATCAGTGCCTGTCAGTGACGTCTAACAGTTCCACCTATTAGTGCCAGTCAGTGTCACCTATCAGTGCCCCCTATCAGTGCTATATATGAGTGCTGTCTTTCAGTGCCCATCAGTGATGCCTGTCAATGCCCACAAGTGATGCCTATCCATGCCCATCAGATCAGAGCCTATCAGTGCCTCCTCATCAGTGCCACCTATCAGTGCCCATTAGTGCCACCTATCAGTGCCCATCACTGCAGCCTCATTAGTGCACATCAGTGAAGGAGAAAAATTATTTCTTTACAAAATTTTATAACAGAAACTGAGAAAAAAAACTTTTTTTTTCAAAATTTTCAGTCTTTTTTAGTTTGTTTAGCAAAAAATAAAACCCCCAGTGGTGATTAAATACTATAAAGAGAAATCTCTATCTGTCTCAAAAAAATGATAAACATTTTGTTTGGGTACAATGTTGTGTGACAGCGCTGAAAGCTGAAAATTGGCCTGGGCAGGAAGGGGGTAAAAGTGCCCAGTAGGCAAGTGGTTATATGCGGAGAAGCTCTGCTGACTTCAATATCCAATCATGTGCAAGCAAAATTCTTTTTTTTTTCCTTTCATGTGATTGGGTATTCTTTGTAAAGTGAAGCTTTATCTCATTTTCTAAGCTCTGGAGCATCTTGCAAAGTGCACAACCTTTTTGCCTTAAAGTAGAACTATAGACAAAATGTTTTTTTACATTTTGGATAGAGTAAGGGAGGGTTATAATCCTTGTTAAATTATTCTTTGTTATCACACTCAGGTCACCAGACCCATTGTTCCCATTGGAAGATTACTCTATTACATTTCTGTGGACAACCCAAAATTTGGGATTTTCTATTACTTTCACTCTCAATGATAACAGTAAACAGGACAATTAAAGAGGGTGCCAGCATTAAAAACCTGACAGGTGTTCTAATCATCTCCACGCTGTTAAAAAAAAAAGTTTTGCCTTTAGATATACTTTAAAGTGTTACTAAATCCATGACCCCGCATCCACTATATCTGATCTCAAACAGTACACAGAGCATGGGATAGCAATGGTTTTAGTAAATATAAACTGCTAAATACCTTTTTTCATCAGTAGTTAGAACTTAGTAGTAGTGAATTCTATCAGTGTCCAGCTGAGCACTGGTTAAAGCTTGTAGGAGGAGTTTTCATTCTCCCCTATGAGACTGCAGGACCCTTGATCCTCTGTCTGGACAGTGCAGATTGGCCCCATGCTGACCACATGTACTCTCCCAAGAAAAAAAAAACTCTCTAGCAATACACACCAAACTGAGCATGTAAAGCTTGCCCCCAAGGCTCTGTTCTATCAAGAAATGAGTCAGGGACACTGGAAGGAGGAGAGGATCAGAGAAGACAGGATCAAACATCCATTTTTTTTAATGCAGATGATTAACCCCTTAGATTTCACAGAAAATAACAAGCATGTACTGCATATACAGACTGATGTTACTATTGTGAGTTTAGTTACACTTTAACCACTTGCTCTCCAGAGAATTCACCCCCCCCCCTCTTCGTGACCAGGCAATTTTTTATGTTATGGCTCTGCATTATTTTAACTGACAATGGTCATGCAATGCTGCACTCAAATGAAGTTTACGTCCTTTTTTTCCCACAAATAGAGCTTTCTTTCGGTGGTATTTGATCGCCAGTGCGTTTTTAATTTTTTGCGCTATAACAAAAAAAGACTTACAATTTTGAGAAATAAACAATATTTTTTACTTTTTGCTATTAGTTATGTCCAGTAAAAAAATGTAAGAAATCAAATTTCATCATAAATTTAGGCCAAAATGTATTTTGTTACATGCCTTTGCTAACAAAATCCCAATGCATGTAAATTAATTGGTCTACGTGAAAGTTATAGCGTCTAAAAATGGCGGTGTATATACTGGAATTTTTTTTAATACTAGTAATGGCGGCTATCGGCGACTTATTGCAGGAGTGCGGGACTGCGGCGGGCATTCTGACACTGGGGGGGAACTGACTGTCACTAACATCGCCAGTGACACTAATTCAGTGATCAGTGCTAATAAAAATAAAAAGCACTGACACTGTACTAATGGCACTGGGCAGGAAGGGGTTAACATTTGGGGCGATCAAAGGGTTAACTGTGTGTTGTTTTACTGTGTGCTGTGAGTAATGTGTAAGCACATTGCTATGCAGAGCAATACAAAGCAGTGTGCAGGTGCTGACAGGGGAGAGATCTGTATTGTTTACATACTGACTTCTCCCCTGTCAGTGGTACTGGGCGATCGTCAGGTGTAGGCAGGGTATTACCAGCCAGGACCTGGTGATCGACAGCTGAAGTCCCCAAAGGCAACCCCCTACCCAGAAATGCGAAATCACGTATATATACGTGATTTTGCGCAGCTCTGTCGCCCTGTAGCAGTATTTCTCCTATAGGGCAGTGGGAAAGTGGTTAAAGGACGTAAAATTAACATTTGTACAAAGGACATTACTGTTTCTTGGGTAAGAGGAAGTAAGCACCAGCAGTTTTATTATGAGAAATTCATGCCCACTTCTATTACAATGGTTAGCTCACAGGACACACAATTGCTACAGGTTGTACGAGACTGAGGACAGCTGGGAAGTGTTGACCAGGAAGTAAGGACTAAAGTAAGGACTAAAATTCAAGAAATCTACCCTATTCGGGGGCAGACTGACAACTCATGGGGCACCCGGGCAATAGGGGATCATGGGGCCCCTGTGTCCTTGCCCACACTCAAAAAAAGCCTATAAAAGGTACCAGGGGCATTTCATGAGGCCTCCTACTGACCCCGGGCCCTCAGGCAGTGCCACCTATCAGTACCAGTCAGTGCCGCCTATCAGTACAGTATTCGAATGGTCAGTCTGCCCCTGACCCTATTGTTTATATAGATTGATTTACATCTTTGAGTCTGGGGGCTAGAATTTTGGTTTTTATTTTTTTCCATAAAATAGTTGAGTACTGCGTGTTCTACTTTTTTTGCACTAATAATTTTCTTTTAGTATTGCTTTGTCCTGAGGAAGAAATCTCCTTGCATGTTTGTTTACAATAATAAACTGCAGCAAACAGAAAAAGATGGATGTGTTTTATTCAACTGTACTGATAGATCTCAAATCACCCAATGTATTTCTTGCCTAAATGTTCTCTTTAATATAAGCGATAAACTTCTTGCAAACAGGTGCAACAAGCTTTCACTATACGTCTGCGTCTGCATTTTTAATATTTAGATGCACTAGCTGTATTATAAATCTATATTGCTACTCATGTATTTCTACTTTCATATGTGTTAGTCATGGTTGACTAAAGGGTCACTATTTTTGTAGAGCAGCAAAAATGTGTTACAGAAACTCTAGAATTTATCTAACAGGGAAAAGGAAAATTATTTTATTAGTGGCATGTGTATTGAATAGATACATCACCCTGGGAAAATTTCCAAGCTGACCTATTTAACAAACCATGCAGCATGAACATCTATTTGTGCCTGTGGTCATGTATGCTTTTAATGTCGTAATAATCTCATGGTCTTTTTTTAAATGGCTTTTTTGACAATCACAGTCATTTTTAGTATTTTTGTTTATGACTATCCAAAGGATGATACTAGCTCACACTGATACTCACTAGTATTTTACAGCTGTTCAACTATACAAAAAATGCTTGCATTCCCCTAAATAAAAATATATTGTATTATACCTGTATGAGATGCATTTACTTTTCCCTTAGCAATCACAATGGTTTAAAAGGTATTTGATATTTCTTAGAGGCATGGTGGTAATCAGTGACAGTGAAAAGTTGGGAAAATTAAGCTGCAGTACAGTAATAAAATTTTATGAAAGTCAGAAAGGTCAAATGGATAATTTTCGCCTATTTTACAAAAGATTAAATTATGTAAAAAAAAAAAAATCAACAGCATCTGTGAAAACAGTAGCTGGTGCTCCCCATGTGATATGGCTATTAAACACATCAGTGTTGCTTTTGTAAGGTTGTAGTTATTTTTATGGAGAGTCTTTCCTCTGGTAAAATGTGCTAACATGAACTCTAAGAATCGCCATACATTATACAATTTTCTTGTACAATTTTCATTTAGATTTACAAAAACAATATAATATGAGGTCAAACCTAAACACTTTCAATTTGTATGCAATTAGACAAGCCCTTGTACTACAAAGTTGAAGGCAAATCTAAAGGAAATTGAATAAGGAAATTGTATAATGTATGGCCAGCTTAAGGGCCTGATTTAATAAGTGAAATTAACACAAGTATGAATATGAAATTTAGGGATATACAGCTATGGTACATTGAGGGCTAACAAGAGCACATAAATGGAAATGTACATAGTGAATGAAGCCCTTGAACTTCTTTTTGAAATGGTACACTGATGTTTAATGCATGTAGCATATTCCTACTTTGCTGTATATGTTAAACATCCAAAAAATGCTGCTTTTGTGCCCTCTTTTTTGATAGGGTGCACTGAAGAACACAAGTTCACTAGAAAAAAACTACTTTGACCAACTCTTTATGTAGCGAACCAACCAGTGCAAAATAATTTACTTTATGATGCTGGATTAAAAATGTCAGTGCATGTTCCACTATTTATCACTGGAGACATTTTAAGAGGTGTCACCTTATGAAATTGTGCACATGTTCTAACCCTGGCCTCAGTGTGTACTGCAATATCCCCCATACAGCGTGGACTATGGTTTTTATTTTTCCAGTTTCTTTTCACAGTTGCCTTTTTTTATATCCGTATGCATTTCATGCAATTTTGTTCCAGCTGAACCACTTGACAACCAGGCTATAGCCGAATGACGGCTACAGCACGGTTGTCCAGTTCTGGGAGGGCGTCATATGATGTCCTCACAGAACAAACTTCCCGTTCATCTCAGTGGCATGCACCTGGTGCTGTCTGTGATCACTGTGTCCTATGGACACAGCTGATCACATGACAAGGTAAAAGGCCAATCACAGCGGCCTTTTACCTTGTGATCAGCTGTGTCCAATGACACAGCTGATTATAAAGTATATACAGTTGCCTGTTATCGACAGCACTTTCCTCATGCTGTCACAGAGAACATCTGCACTAATAATCAGGGCACTGATGATCAGTGCCCTGATTATCAGTGCAGCCCCAAAAGTGTCAAGCAGTGGTGCCCATTAGTGCCAAGCAGCAGTGCCACCCATCAGTGCCACCCATCAGTGTTGCCAGTCCGTGCCGCCACTCAAGGCAGCCTATCAGTGCCTATCAGTGCAGCCTCATCAACGCACATCAGTGAAGGAGAACATTTACCTGTTTGCAAAATTTTATAATAGAAATGAAGAAAAACTTTTTTTTTTCATTGTTTGCTCTTTTTTCATTTATAGTGCAAAAAATAAAAACCCAGTGGTGATGAAATACCACCAAAAGAAAGCTGTATTTGAGTGAAAAAATGATAACAATTTCATATTGGTACAGTGTTGCATGACTGCGCAATTGTCATTCAAAGTGCAACAGCGCTGAAAGCTGGAAATTTGTCCTGGGCAGGAAGGGGGTAAATGTGCACGGTAAGCAAGTGGATAAAATGTACATGTAAAACTGCCTACAGTGGTCAGAGAGACTCAAAAACATTAGAGAAAAATCAAATGTTTATTTTGGACACACCACCATTTAACTGGCATAGTTTGGGATGTTAGGTAAAACTCTCCATGATAAATCAATTCTTAATAAATGTATTATATGGGCTGTGGTACTCTAAACTTTATGAACCCTTTTCAATTTTTAATATTGCTATATAAATATGATCTAAAATGTGGCCTGTTTTTAGTTTTAGCACATTTAAACTAGATAATGAAAACCCTATTATACACATGAATTAAATATATTACACTCTATTTGCTGAGAGAAACAGCTCAAAATTATTGTATATTTTTGTGTGTGGCAAACGTTTGTAAACCAGTGCTTTCATTAATTGGTGTTAGCCCTTAGAGATCAATAACTAAACTAATAACTAATAAATAACTAAACATTTGTGGTAACTCCAGTAAATTTTGATTAATGTCAGTACTTTGCCACATCAAAACATTAATTTTTTCGTGCTTTGACCATTCTTTACATCAGAAGTCCCAGTATATACTATTAAAACTGTAAAAAAAACAGAAGTGATGTGGGAGCTGTAGTCCCGATACCTGGATGTCAGTTTTACACACTGTAAAATTTGAATATCGTGCAAAAGTTAATTTATTTCAGTAATGCAATTTAAAAGGTGAAATTAATATATGAGATAGACTCATTACATGCAAAGCAAGATAGTTCAAGCCATGATTTGTCATAATTGTGATGTTTATGGCTTACAGCTCATGAAAACCCCAAATCCACAATCTCAGAAAATTTGAATATTGTGAAAAGGTGCAATATTCTAGGCTCAAAGTGTCCCACTCTAATCAGCTAATTAAGCCATAACACCTGCAAAGGGTTCCTGAGCCTTTAAATGGTCCCTCAGTCAGATTCAGTAGGAATCACAATCATGGGAAAGACTGCTGACCTGACAGTTGTGTAGAAAACCATCATTGACACCCTCCATAAGGAGGGAAAGCCTCAAAAGGTAATTGCAAAAGAAGTTGGATGTTCCCAAAGTGCTGTATCAAAGCACATTAATAGAAAGTTATGTGGAAGGGAAAAGTGTGGAAGAAAAAGGTGCACAAACAGCAGGGATGACCGCAGCCGGGAGAGGATTGTCAGGAAAAGGCCATTCAAAAATGTTGGAGACTTTCACAAGGAGTGGACTAAGGCTGGAGTTAGTGCATCAAGAGCCACCACACACAGACAGATCCTGGACATGGGCTTCAAATGTCGTATTCCTCTTGTCAAGCTGCTCCTGAACAACAGACAACATCAAAAGCGTCTTACCTGGGCTAAAGAAAAACAGACCTGGTCTGTTGCTCAGTGGTCCAAAGTCCTCTTTTCTGATGAGAGAAACTTGCATCTCATTTGGAAACCAAGGACCCAGAGTATGGAGGAAGAATGGAGAGGCACACACTGCAAGATGCTTGAAGTCCAGTGTGACGTTTCCACAGTCTGTGTTGATTTGGGGAGCCATGTCATCTGCTGGTGTTGGTCCACTGTGCTTCATTAAGTCCAGGGTCAACGCAGCCGTCTACCAGGAGATTTTGGAGCACTTCATGCTTCCTTCCGCAGACGAGCTTTATGGGGATGCTGACTTACTTTTTCCAGAAGGACTTGGCACCTGCCCACACTTCTAAAAGCACCAAAACCTGGTTCAATGACCGTCGGATTACTGTGCTTGATTGGCCAGCAAACTCGCCTGACCTGAACCCCATAGAGAATCTATGGGGCATTGCCAAGAGAAAGATGAGAGACATGAGACCGAACAATGCAAAAGAGCTGAAGGCCGCTATTGAAGCATCCTGGTCTTCTATAACACCTCAGCAGTGCCACAGGCTGATAGCTTCCATACCACGCCTCATTGAGGCAGTAATTGCTGCAAAAGGGGCCCAAACCAAGTACTGAGTACATATGCATGCTTATACATTTCAGAGGTTCGATATTGTTCTATGTACAATCCTTGTTTTATTGATTGCATGTAATATTCTAATTTTCTGAGATTGTGGATTTAGGTTTTCATGAGCTGTAAGCCATAATCATCACAATTATGACAAATCACGGCTTGAACTATCTTGCTTTGCATGTAATGAGTCTCTCTCATATATTCGTTTCACCTTTTAAGTTGCATTACTGAAATAAATTAACTTTTGCACGATATTCTAACTTTTCGAGTTTCACCTGTACCTGTTTTTTCTTCAACATTGTAAGTGCAAAGTAAGTTTTAATAAAATAATTATTTTTAACTTGCTACACTATGAGGAGTCCCCTTGCTGTCTGAGGTTAATTGCAGAGGAGAGGTGGTGAAGATCCCATGCCTTAAAGGGCCATAAACATTGAAAATACAGATTACAAGCTATTTGAGTGCATCTAACTGGAGACCACCTGGTTTACCATCACCATTGTGGCATATGATATACCCCTAAAAGGAAAGCACGTTTGGCCTGATATTCATGCATATTCATCTACAGTAGAAGAGGCGAGCATGATATGAATGGTGGTGGGACCCTCTTGAATGCAGGGTGGAGGAAATATGAATGCATGACCACTTGTTTTGGAAGCATATGAACATGTGGTGTACTGATTGTGTGAATTCCTTATATCACAATGACTTCTTATTTAACCTCCTTAGCGGTTATCCCAAGTGTAGCTCAGGGTGAAATTTCAATACCAAGAGCAGTAACCCCCAGCTACACTCGGGCTTACCATGCGGCGTTGCTCAGGGGGTCCCTGCAGCACTTACCTTGTCCTTCGCTCCCGCGATGTGTCCCCTGCAGCGTCCCCGGCCATCTCCTCCGGCCGATGTCGGCATCCGGCTTCCGTGTTCCGGTCCCTGTGACGTCGGGACGTACAGGCGCCGGCGGGAAATTTGAAATTTTTAAAAAATGGCATTTTTGCTGTCATTGCTGTTTCAATACATTTCACATATATTTTGTCCCTACTGCTTTGTCCTGTGCCCTGCCTGCATTTTGAATGTTCTTTCTGCCTGGAAACTTAGAAAAGTCCATGGCGTCCAAAAAGCGTTCCTTTACGTCAAAAGCGGTTTTAGAACAGCTAGAGAACAGCGATAGTAAATCAGAACCACTTGCAGAATTGAGTGATAATGATTCGTGGGGAAATTCGTCATCAGACACTGAAAACGATGCGACTTTGCTCAGCGATGTGCGAATTTGCCTCTGTATTTCAAATTTCAGTGTTTTTGGTTTGATTATATTATTGAATTAAATTTATTATTATAATATTATTTTTTATGATTATTTATTAAATTATAATTTATGATTTCGTGTTTCAAGTTTTATCATATCTGGAATGTTTACTAGACTCTTGTTCGGACAGATTTCAGTGAGTTATTCCTAAAAATTACAGCCTACAATAAAAAAACTACATATTTCCATGCAAAAAAATGGTACCGCTTTCAGCACAAAAAATCGGACAGAATCATACCGCCAAGGAGGTTAAGTAGACACATTTTATATGTTTAAAAGTGTTTTTGCAATATTGTGATTTCACTGTGATGCACATTTTTGTATTTATTTATTATGAATTGCATTAGTATCTGCACATAAAATATTTAGCAATATTTTGATTTCACGGTGATGTGCATTTTTAATTTATTTATTATTTATTTATTTCAGGTACTTATATAGCGCTGTCAATTTGTGCAACTCTTTACATACATATTGTACATTCACATCAGTCCCTAAGCCTCAAGGAGCTTACAATCTAAGGTCCGTAACTTACATTCATACATACACATACTAGATACGACCGTTCCTCCAAGATACAACCTTTCCTAACCTCGGAAACCACTAAGCAACTCATTCACTCCCTTATTATATCATGCCTTGACTACTGTAACTCCCTCCTCATTGGCCTACCTCATCGCAGGCTATCCCCACTCCAGTCCATCATGAATGCTGCTGCCAGACTCATTCACCTTACTAACCGCTCTGTATCTGCCACCCCTCCCTGCCAATCCCTTCACTGGCTCCCAATTGCCCAGCAGATAAAATTCAAAACACTGACATATAAAGCCGTTCATAACACTGCCCCCAATTACATCACCGACCTTGTCTCTACAGTAAATACCACCCAAACCGTACTCTCCGCTCCTCGCAAGACCTCCTACTCTCTAGCTCCCCTGTATCCTCCTCTCATGCCTGTCTCCAGGATTTCTCAAGGGCTTTACCCATCCTCTGGAACTCCCTACCCCAATCTATCAGGCTATCGCCTACTCTGCTCACTTTTAGGCGCACTCTGAAAACCCATCTCTTCAGGGAAGCCTACCCCGACCCCAGCTAATACTGCAATCCTCTACTCTTCCTACCACTCCATCACCCACAGCTAATTACCTCTTGTACCACTATCCCCTCCCTCCTAGATTGTAAGCTCCAAGGAGCAGGGCCCTCTAATCCCTCTTGTATTGAACTGTATTGTTACTGTACTGTCTCCCTCCATAATGTAAAGCGCTGAGCAAACTGTCGGTGCTATATAAGTCCTGTATAATAATAATAATAATACTAGGGCCAATTTATACAGGAGCCAAGTACCCTACCAACATGTCTTTGGAGTATATGAATTGCTTTAGTACCTGCACATACAATATTTGGGGGGGGTTGCATATATGTAATGAACAAAAGGAGAGCGCACCATCAATATTTTTATTTATTTAGAGTATTTAAAATGTCTGCTGTACCACATTTCTCCAAGCCATAAGCTCTCGGCAATACTGAGTATAAAGATGTTAACCACCTCAATACTGGACATACAAGAGAAAGAACGTCCAGAATCCATTGCACTCTTCAATTTTTTATTAAATGTAGATAAAATCCATATCACAGACATACAGGGGTTTATTTACTAAACCTGGAGAGTACAAAGTCAGGCTCACATCTGCATAGAAACCAATCAGCTTCTAACCTCAGCTTGTTCAGTTAAGCTTTGGGAATGAAACCTGGAAGCTGATTGGTTTCTCTGCAGAAGTGAGCCTGACTTTGTACTCTCCAGGTTTAGTAAATAAACCCCACAATGTCAGGGACAAAGAATGTTAACGCATTTCATGATGAAAATTAGCGCTTATTCATAACCACTAAACAACAAGGAAAGCTATACAACATATATACCTTGGGTGTGATTATGGCACTGCCCTCACCTGAAGCCAAAAACTCCTCCCAAACTAAACAGCAAAGATCTCCGAATGGGGAGGAGGGAGGGGAGACGGGGGAGGAGAGGGAAAGGAGTGGGGGAGGGGAGAGAAAGGAAAAATGGGGTGGTGCCGTATCAATATACTACCAAATCGTAGCTCTAATACTATATATATTATATATATATATATATATATATATATATATATATATATATATACTTAGGGGTCACTTCTCAAATTGATCAATATCCCAGTGAGAAAATATTGCAAGAGAAACAAAGCTGTAATTATATATACTACCTAAATGGTCACATAGGGATAACTATAAACAGATGATCCACCTATATGGTGTGCTCATGTGCACAGTATAGACCTATCCAACGGCATAAAGGCACTATATATAGAAACTAGATAAATAAAAACAACCCACATATGATAATACATACATAAAAATATCTAAAGAACCAACTCTCAGCTACAAAAACCCACTTATCATATCATGTAGGTACTGGTGTTTATAAATATACTGTATATATTATCCCACTATGTCAAATAATGACAACTCACAATTTACCCTGAAAACCGATAATGAAACAGCTAGGGTATGGATGGTGCATTCACTAGGATCCCCAAATGTACCCAATAACATAATCTATATAAGCCATATGGATCACAGTAGAGGGACCACAATCTCAACATTTCCACTTACAACACTGTAACAACTACACAGAGGTAGCATGCCCCACATAGGGTCACTATTTCCATCGACTCTGTAGTAGAGATTAATTTTTTCACTAACATACATCACTACTCGAATATACCTAAACTCCTAATATAGTAAATATTATAAATACCATAGATCCACTATTATACTTGAAGGCATAATCTCTCCACCATAGTATTTCCATGTAGGATAAACCACTATATGCTCATCAACTGATAACCATATTGGGAACTTCCCATGCACCATCATATTTTGTCATCTACACTTCCCACACCATCCACAGGACTATACATACTATTTAGTCATGAAAATGGATAAAATGCCACTCAAAGTTGAGGCCCTCTGGAAAGTCCAATGTACCTCCTATTTACATAATAATCTAAAGGGATCCATATGCAGGCTATTTAGAAAGTCACAATTCCCAAGAGGGGGGGGGGGTCGCATTAGTTTATTATGTGAATGGGTGGTACATTGGATTTTCCATTTGAAAACAAGAATTCTAGAGGGCCTCAACTTTGAGTTGCATCTTTCCTATTTTTATGAATAAATAGTATGTAAAGTCTTGTGGATGGTGTGGGAAGTGTAGATGACAGAATGTGGTGATGCACGTGAAGTTCACAATATGGTGATCAGTTGATGAGGGTATAGGGTGGTGTACCCACATTAATTTTTTTATTAGACAGATACAGCTTTCTTTTAGTGGCATTTAATCATCACTGTGTTTTTTTATTTTTGCTGTATACTGTAAGTGGAAAAATACCAAACATTTTGAAAAAGAAAAACACATTTTTCTTAGTTTCTGTTATAATTTTTAACAAATAAATAATCTTTTTTTCATTATATATTCTGCTACATTTCTTTGGTAAAAATAACCCAAACCACTGTATATTATTTAGTCTGTGTGAAATTTATAGTCTACAAACTATGGTATATATATTTGAAAATTGATCAATACTGATGTATTGACTGCTGATCTAATGTGTTGAGGCCGTAAAATGCCAGGATAGTACAAATACCCCCCAAATTACCCTTTTTTTGGAAAGTAGACAGTTCGAGGCATGGGTGGATTGACAACTCATGGGGCCCCCGGGCAATAGGGGATCATAGGGCCCCTGTGTCCTTGCCCAAACTCAAAAAAGCCTATGAAAAAGGTACCAGGTGCATCTCATGGGGCCCCCACTGCCCCCGGGCCCACGAGCAGTGCCCGAGTTTCCAAATGGTCAGTCCGCCCCTGGTTCGAGGTATTGAGTAAAAGCCATGGTGATTTTTGAAGTTGTAATTTTTTGGAAATGAAGAGATTAAATAAAATGTGTTTTTTTTCACAGTTTTTTTAAATGCTGTACCCAAAACAGTACAGCACCATCATATGACTAGTGTGGCGATGATCAGGGATACTGACTGGTGGCAGTATGTAGAAACATTGCTTACAATAAGCTAGGTGGAAAATGGTTAAACACAGTTGGAATGAAAACCTGATTAGAAATCTTGCAAGGAAGTACGTGTGTTGGGGGGGGAGGTGACAAAGCAACCTTCTCGGCAAGGCATCTTATCCCTCATGTCAATGTGGACATCCTTCCCACATCCCCGGCCAGTGCTTGTGAAGCTACTCAAGGGGGACTTATCAGAAATGCCCTGGCAAGGCACTTTGTCCCCGTTTTGATGTAATCCCTGATCCCAGACTTTACAGATGTGGGAGTGTGCAAGGTTGTTTAAGTCATTCAGAGATGTAAATCCAGTGTCAATCACAATAGGTGATGCCTGGGTGATCCTTTGTCATGATGATGCTGCCCTGTCACTACTCCCATTGAAAATGAAAGCCCTTGGTTGACTTCTGAATGTAAATAAACAGAACATTGATGCTGCATGGCGTCATTGACCAAATATGTTCATGACCATATCTGGTCCATATCTGACTTCACCCAGGATCCCTTTTGGCTTGTTTACAATTTGAAACAAGCTGATAGGAATTTGTAATTGTGTGTCACTATTAATACCACACATAAATGAATTATGTCTAAATACATAAGCCAGAGATTTGGGTAGGTGGGCAAACTGGCCAAATGTGGGCACTGAACTGCAAACAAGTTGGGTTTGGTTTAAGCCCATGTTCAACCGTAACCAGTAGCTCATTTCTAGTAATATATATTGTAAAACGTATGATTTCACTTTAAAAGCAACTTATCAATATAATTGCTGCCTTTGCTATTATTTACACCCTGTTCCAAATTATTATGCAAATTCTATTTAAGTGTCACAAAGATTAAATATTTTGTTTTTTAGATTACCTCATGGATGGCATTGTGTCTCAGGGCTCTTTTGATCACTGAAAACAATCTCGGACACCTGTGATAATTAGATTGGCAGGTGAGCCCAATTTAAGGAAAAACTACTAAAGGACGGTGTTCCACATTATTAAGCAGAGCACCATTTTCAAGCAATATGGGGAAGAAAAAGGATCTCTCTGCTGCTGAAAAGAGTGAAATAGTTCAATGCCTTGGACGAGGTATGAAAACATTAGATATTTCACGAAAACTTAAGCGTGATCATCGCACTATTAAGAGATTTGTGGCTGATTCAGAGCACAGACGGGTTTGTGCAGATAAAGGAACATTGAGGAAGATTTCTGCCAGATCCATGCATCGGATCAAGAGAGCAGCTGCTAAAATACCATTACATAGCAGCAAACAGATATTTGAAGCTGCTGGTGCCTCTGGAGTCCCACAGACATCAATGTGTAGAGTTCTCCAGAGTCTTGCAACTGTGCATAAACCTTCTATTCGGCCACCACTAACCAATGCTCAGAAGCAGAAACGGCTGCATTGGGCAGAAAAATACATGAAGACTAATTTTCAAACAGTCCTGTTCACTGATGAGTGCCATGCAACCCTGGATGGTCCAGATGGATGGAGTAGTGGATGGTTGGTGGACGACCACCCTGTTCCAACAAGACTGCAACGTCAGCAAGGCGGTGGTGGAGTCATGTTTTGGGCCGGAATCATGGGAACAGAGTGGGTTGGCCCCTTTAGGGTCCCCGAAGGTGTAAAGATGACCTCTGCAAAGTATGTGGAGGTTATGACTGACCACTTTCTTCCCTGGTAGAGAAGGAAGAACTATGCTTTCCCTAATAAAATCATCTTCATGCATGACAATGCACCATCTCATGCTGCAAAGAATACCTCTGCATCAATGGCTGCTATGGGGATAAAAGGAGAGAAAGTCATGGTGTGGCCTCCATCCTCCCCTGACCTCAATCCTATTGAGAACCTTAGGAGCATCCTCAAGCAAAAGATCTATGAGGGTGGGAGGCAGTTTACATCCAATCAGCAGCTCTGGGAGGCTATTCTGACATCTTGCTAACAAATTCAAGCAGAAACTGTCCAAAAACTCACAAGTTCAATGGATGCAAGACTTGTGAAGCTGCTATCAAATAAGGAGTCCTATGTTAAAATGTAGCGTGACCTGTTAAAATGTTTAAAAAGTTAAAATGTTGTTAAAAGTTTGATTGAAATAGCTTTTGATTTCAGTAAATATGCTGCAAACACAACAAATGACAATTTTCAGTTCTTTACAACCTATAAAGTGTTTTGAAACTTACTGTGCGTAATATTTTGGAACAGTGCATTGTAAGTGTTTTAAGTTTAACAAAAATACTGTTATCATTAGGAGGTTTGTTCAATAAAAATTGAATTGTACTCTTAATAGTTGATAACATGAGAATTATGCTGACTGCTATTTACATCAATTATTTAGGTAAATGAGAAAAATATCATTTGCATAATAATTTGGAACACGGTGTATAAGTCCTCATGCACACTGGACATTTTTACAGCTGCTGTTTTTGGCTTTTGGCATTTTTTTTACAGCCAATAAACTCCCCAGCATGTTATCCTATGTGTCCATGTACACAGACTGTAATCAGCGGTTTTTGTCAGGGGAGTTTTTTTGCTGGAACAAAGCCAGCATTATTAAAACGCCCAGTGTGCATGGAGTCTAAAGGTGTACATTTTGGGCTGTCATCATTTTTTTTACTGCTAGGGAAATCACTGACCTGGAACATGTATAGTATATATGTTGTCTGGATACTTCACTGGCTGCATATTTGTTCCAAGTCCTAGTCTCATTAAGCGGCAAGTAGAGATAAAAATGGCAAACATGAATTAACCAGATTGAATGACCATATTGCATGAAAATCAGCATGCCTCAGTTTGCTTATTTCTTCCCACATTTGTGAATGACAATAACACAATAACACAGTAAACAGAAATTATATTACAAGATAATGGCATAATAAAAAGAGAAGAGTTATAATGTATGTAAGGTTTTGTAGCCTTGAGTGTAACTCTTCAAAGATCTACATAAATAATTGCCATCATAGAGAAGATACGAAAAACACAGAAAACAATAACACTGTCTACAAAATGTAAAATTTGTGTTTCAGTGTGACTGCTTTAGTTGTCATCCATGCCCTCCAATGTGTAAAAACATAACCCTCAATCAATTCTGCCACAAGAAGCACTTACTGAAATGCATTATCTTGACCATCTCTACAATCAATGTCTCCAGAGCTTCACCAACCTATAGTTTTGTACTTGAAAGATGGTTTTTCTCTGTTGTTAGTATATTCTGTTCTGCTTTCCCTGCTATTTACATTTAGCCTCAGCTATCATTTTCTTACCACCAAATTAGGTGTTATAACACAAAGAAATAACAATAAAGGAAAGGATAGTAATGCTATCATGCATCTCAAAACAGAGTTTATTATTTTATTATGGAGTGCCTTATTGCTAATGTGTTGTCTTCATCTATATACATTCTTTAAATGCAACCATTTCATATCTTGGCCCACTAAATAAAAGAGCATTGACTGTCACTGTCAACACATTGTTAGTGATTAATTAATATACAATCTGTCAATTTTATAAATAATTATGACATTTTATGATTTCCATTTAAGTTACCATCTGCCAAATTCATGAACCGCATTAAAACTGAAGTGTCATCGGAAGTTTACTTTGCCTATCTCGATTCCTTCTTCCCCCACTCATCAACATGATAATGAAATTATTAAATACAGATTTATTTCTATTCTCATTATGTACGTTTTTTTAGGAACCAATAACAGTATCACTAGGTCTCTATGCTTCTCTATGCAATGCAGGTCATGTCATGGCTGGTGGTTGGGGCCAGCAGGATGCTGTATATGAGTTGTGTCCAGAATATAATAAGAATGAAGTTCCTACACTCAAAAAGGGCTCTGTCAAGGGAGAAGCTGGCCAAGGTCACTTGGGGTGGGGTGCCAGCTATACGTTAGAACACTGATCAGTTGCATTCCAGCTCTGTCAGAGTCGAAACATTCTTTTTTTGTGTCACCCTTTTCAAGTTCCTCGTATTAAGAAAAATGCAAGCAAGTTTGAAACAGCAATACGCAATAAATTATTGGGTGAAATTGGGTAAAAATGCATCGGAATGATTGCAGCGGAACCTGGAATTACCAAGTCAATTGTTCATTTAATCATGACTCAGGATTTAAACATGAGAAATGTGAATACAAAACTTGTTCCAAAGAACTTCTCACCTGATCAGAAAGAACACTGTCAACCAGGGGTGGACTGACAACTCATGGGGCCCCCCGGCAAAATGGTCAGTCCGCCCCTGCTGTCAACTCATCAACTGGCCCATTTGGAATGAGAATATAATAAGAAAGAAAAAAGCACCTCTAAGTGCAGTATAAGTACATTTAATGCAGAACAATAAAAAATCAATAAAAAAAGTCCTCGCTGGGTAAGCCGCGATTCATGCCTGGGGAGACTGGATGGAGAGAACTGGCCGGCTTGTGTGTGTGTCTCTCAGCAGATGGGTAATGATACTCACCTTGGATCAGCCTATGCTTGACAAGGGAGCGCGCTTGCCGTCCATTGGCTTTGCACATGCTCTGAAACGCATCATATTGCATGCTGGTCCTTTTCACATCATCACACTGACGCCGACATTGCGCTTTAAGGTGCGTTTCATCACTCTCTTCTCCCAGCCAGTTTGTTTGCCAACATCTAGTATCTGATTTACAACCTCTTCCCCACAGCCAGCAAGAATACTATTGTTGATGACAGTTTCTGGACAATACTCCCACCAGCTCACTTTCACTAGCTCCCCCTCCCTCCTCATCTGCTTGTTCTCTGAAGGCATTTCACCTTCACACAGGTGTGCGTCTCAGGATACCCCCAACACTGTCTACTTCCCAGTGGAGACCACACCCTCCCCCCTCCATGACAGCCTATTTGCTTTTATCATACTGTGGCTATTCCTTACCAGCTGACAATATTCCCCATGCCCATCCCTGACCATCCCTCTCCAGTCCCCTTGATTCCCATTGATTTTCCTCTCCTCCCCCCTCCCTCATGCTAACACAAATCCCCCCCCCTTTTTTTATCCCTATACAGACCAGAATTCCCTAGTTTAACTCCATTTCTTCTCCACCAATCCCCCCATCTTCAAACTATGGTATATATCTGAAAATCGATCAATCCAGATGTACTGATAGCCGGTCTCATTTCTTGAGGCCCGAAAACACCAGGACAGTACAAATATCCCCCAAATGTCAGCACAGTACAAATACCCCCCAGATGTCAGGATGGTATAAATCCCCACAAAATGTCAGGACAGTACAAATCCCCCAAATGTCAAGACAGTGCAATTATCCCCCAAATGTCAAGACAGTACAAATCCCACCCCAAATGTATGGACAGTACAAATATCCCCAAAATGTCAGGACAATACAAATCCCCCCAACTGTCTGGACAGTACAAATATCCCCCAAATGTCAGGACAGTACAAATACCCCCCAGATGTCAGGATGGTATAAATCCCCCCTAAATGTCAGGACAGTGCGAATATCCCTCAAATGTCAGGAGAGGGCAAATATCCCCCAAATGTCAGGACAGTACAAATTCCTCCCAATGTCAGCACAGTACAAATACAACCCAGATGTCAGGAAGGTATAATTCCCCCACAAATGTCAGGACAGTGCAAATATCCCCCAAATGTCAAGACAGAACAAATACCCCCCCAAATGTCAGGACAAGATAAATATCCCCCAAATGTCAGGACAGAACAAATACCCCCCAATGGCCTCTTTTTGGAATGTAGACAGCCTGAGGTAATTAGTAAGAGGCATAGCAGGTTTTTTGAAGGTGTAATTTTTTTTTTGTCACTATTTTTTGGAAAATGAAGACTTTTGCTGTGGCAGTGATCAGGGATTCTGACTGGTGACAGCACGTAAAAAAAAAAGAAAAATTAAAATTTTTAAAAATGTTTTTTTGTTTACAATTTTTTTAACACACTGTGACTAGAACAATAATAATGAAATTGATTCATTCAATGTCTACTATTGTGGCTAGTTGTGACTGGCACTGTCTGTACCATGTGATTGCTGTGACCAATCACAGAGATCAACACAATAGTACACAATGGATGGCATGAATGAATGCCATCCATTGTGTACCTGTCATGTGAGCTGCTGTGATTGGTCACAGTGATCATATGGTATCAGCAGCAGCCAGTACACTCATCGGTCATCCGCTGTGTCTGGTGGACACAGTGGGTGACAGATTTTGCCGCAGTGTGGCCCTTTCCAGGAGGACGTCACATGAATATGGCGAACTGAACCTCCCCAGAAAAAAAAATTATCAACAGCCCTGCAGCTGTCAGAGAGTTTTTGGCTGAAAAGCACATCATGGTGCTTCCCCATCCACCCTACAGCCCCAACTTGGCTCCTTGCGCCTTTTTCATAATCCTAAAGATGAAGAATAGTTTGAGAGAACACCATTTTGGTAGTGTGAATAATGTCCAAAAAGCTGCTACGCAGGCTCTGAACGCCATCCTGCTTGAAGAATTCCAGGGATGCCATAAAGAATGGAAAATCACTGGGAGGGTTCGGTACACTCACAAGGTGAATACTTTGAAGGAGAAACTGTTCAATTGTAAACATTCTCAATAAAATAATTTTTAAACATCATTCTCATTACTTTCTGAACTCACCCCTTATAACTTACTGAAAACAGGAAGCTGTAGTAACAACCACATTGAATGCTAAGCCTCCATGATTGAAAAAACTAAAATCCAGTGAAAGAAAGGGTTGGTCCAGGGACAGTAGAGCTGGAAGGAAAGTGCTAAATGACACTGGGTGTCCTTAAAGTGATTGTAAATGCTCTTTTTTTCAAAATAACAAACTTGTTTAACTCACTTGCATAAAAGAGAGAGAAGCAGCACCATATAAGTGCAGCAACATAAGCAAATAATTTTTTTCCAAAAAAATTGGCAACTCACAACAATAGTAGTCAAATGAGCGCTTGTCAAACTGGTGCAACTCCTGTCCGGTCCCGCTGCAGGCAGGTCTCCAGTACACTGTCCTTGGCTGTGCTGGAGGTTCCCAGTAGTTCCTGGTCAGTGTGGATCCTCAGGGCATGTGGGAGTGATGTCAGCTGAGTACAGCAGCAGTAGGCATGGCATGGCATGGATTTGCAGCATGGATGCTCCTTCATCAGGCCATAGCTCCATAGCAGTGGTCCAGGGACATTAAGGCTGAGAGGAAAGGGCTAAATGACACTGGGTATCCTTAAAGTGATTATAAATGCTCTTTCTTTTCAATGAAGTGCACAGAATGGTCCTGAACCTCTTCTTCTTAGGTCCCCCACCACTCCTCTTGGCTTCTGCCCTTCGCTGAGTACCCTCATAGGAAGCTGCCTTCTATGGGGGCACTCAAGTAGGCTCATTCCCGAGCCTTGCTGTCTGCATCTATTGACATTCTGCCTCAGCCAAGCCTGAGAGACCAGGAAGTGAGGGGAGAGAGGAGCTGCAGAAGTGCACAGCACTGGATCGAATGAGGACTCAGGTAAGTAAAAGGAGGTTGAGTGAGGGGGAATACTGATGCTGAAACATTTTTTTAATTTACCTCCTTTCCACAGGCTGCACTCTTATATGTTGCCTTTTCGGCAGGTGGGCCTTAACGCTGAGTGGCACCGTATATGCATACCCACAAAAGACAGAACTGTGCTGAGTGAGTGCACCATGCACACTGTGAAAAGCTGGCTTTGCTTGTACAAGACCACACATCCATTGGCTGAGATGTGGAAGCTTTGAAAATGGCAATCTTCTGATCATAACCACAGTGTACTGCCAACCCGAGTAAATTGGACTGTGGTCATGAAACATTAAATGTTCTGGCTGCAGTTGCTGCTTCACATGCCAACAGTGGAATACATCTGACTGATCAGAAAGTAGCCCAGTAAAAGTAACACATTGCTTGTGTGGCAGTTGGGGTGGGTCTACAATGCAGGGACAGCTTTAGTGAAGTATAGTTAAATCTTTCAGAGATTGATAGAGGTATAGCTCCATACTTGAGATGGTTGAAGGAGCTGTTGGGTGGTAATGGTTACAGCACCAGCATCTTGGCCAAGTTTTCGTATGCACGGATGTTAGAGACTGAAAAATTATTTTTGCTTACTATCCAGACACAGGATATATTACTGCCATTTTTGGTGGCATAGAAAAGATTTTACAATTTTTCAGCGGGGTTGAGAGGACAATCATGTTTAGCAAAATATATGGTGGCATGTTTACTCAAGGATTTTTCAAGCTCCATTTATACCTCCAATCACCGCTGGAGAACATAGTTACATAGTTAGTCTGGCTGAAAAAAGACAAAAGTCCATCCAGTTCAACCATGGAAAAAAAAAGTTATAATCCTATACCCACAGTTGATCCAGAGGAAGGCAAAAAAAACCCCAGCAAAGCATGATCCAATTTGCTCCTGCTGGGAAAAAAAATTCCTTCCTGATCCCCCGAGAAGCAATCGGATATTCCCTGGATCAACTTTACCTATAAATGTTAGTATCCAGTTTTATTCTGTGTATCTAAGAAAGAATCCAGGCCTTTTTTGAAGCAATCCACTGAGCTGGCCAGAACCAACTCTTGAGGGAGTCTATTCCACATTTTCACAGCTCTTACTGTGAAGAAACCTTTCCGTGTTTGGAGATTAAATTTCTTTTCCTCCAGACGTAAAGAGTGCCCCCTTGTCCTCTGTGATGACCTCAGGGTGAATAGCTCTACACCAACTTCACTATATGAACCACTGATGTATTTATACATGTTGATCATATCTCCCCTTAATCTCCTCTTCTCAAGAGAGAATAAATTCAGTTCCTCTAATCTTTCCTCATAGCTGAGCTCCTCCATGCCTCATATCAGTTTAGTTGCCTTTCTCTGTACTTTCTCAAGTTCCCCAATGTTCTTTTTGTGAATTGGTGCCCAAAACTGAACTGCATATTCCAGATGAGGTCTTACTAATGATTTGTACAGGGGTAATATGATATCTCTCTCTCTGGAGTCTATATCTCTTTTAATACAAGAGAGGATTTTGCTCGCTTTAGAAACCGCAGCTTGGCATTGCATGCCATTGTTAAGCTTGTGATCTACCAGAACTCCCAGATCCTTCTCCACCATTAATTCTCCCAGTTGTACTCCCCCTAGTATGTATGATGCATGCATATTCTTAGCATAACCTTACATTTATCAACATTAAACCTCATTTGCCACATAGTTGCCCAATTAAACAGAGCATTGAGGTTGGCTTGTAAATTGAAGACATCCTGTAAGAACGTTATTCCACAGCACAGCTTGGTGTCATCTGCAATGACTGGAATGGGATTTTCAATCTCATACCCTATATCATTTATAAATATATTAAAAAGAACATACGAGCAAATTCCATTTGTTGACCTGCAACAACAGCAGAAGAAAATAATAATGTTATTTTGGAAGCACAGTGAATAGGTGGTTAGCACTTCTGTCTGGCAGCACTAGGGCCATTGGTTCAAATCCCAACCATGTGTCAGGAGCCGCCGCACAGTGTGCCCATTCACGCTGGTGTACGGGCACTAGGTCCTGGCTGGCCGGAGACGGAACCCGCGCATGCGCACTCGGAGCCGCGGGTGTGCGCCTGGCACCAATGACAGCGCAGGGCGTGGTATTTAAATCCGCCTTGCGCTGACATGAATTGCCGTTTGGTCTCTCTGTGTTCCTGATCCTGTGTACTCGTTATTCTGATTGTTGCTGACCCGGATTGCCCCTGACTGTGCTGTACTCTCCTGCCCTGACCTCCCTCCTGGATGCTCCCTATTGGATCTGATCTTCTGTTGCTGACCTGGCGTGTGACCCGACCATTCCCTGCCCGCTGCTTTGTACCGCGCTGCTCCCACGGCTACCGACTCGGCTTGTCTGACCTCGCTCCTGCTCATCCATCCATCCACCTTGCTCTGGCACATCAACTCATGGTGCAGTAAATAAAAAAACTTTTATTTAAAAACTCACACATATACTCACAAGCGGATAAATTAAAAAAACATATCAAATACAAAGTGTCCAGCATTCTAGTGGGCATAATAACGTCACCACTAAGTCTCCACCCGATGTGCTTTATCCTAAAGGATGTCTACACTGGGGCAACAGAGACAGCGGTGAAGTTCTACAGAGAAGACTATATACAGTAGGCTCTTGTTATGGTCCACCAGAGAGCGCTCAACCTCAGCAGTATACTAAGTATAAATGACTGCTGCCAAATATGGCCGCCATACTTTAGAATACCTTCAGTTGCAACTAAGATTTTTCAAGGGATCACTTGAGTGGACAATCAGAAGTACTGAATAGGTAGATAGATAAATAAACAAATCGACATACCCCCAACTCCATTGGAAACAATAAGTTAAGTAAAATAAATGATACACACTCATATAACCTAAAAGGTTAGAAAAAAATATACCAAATTCTCTAAAAAGTAAAAATAAAATTAAAATAGGAATAGTGCTGGGCACCCGCTAGATAGAGACATCATTACATATTGCATTTAAGTTATAAATAACTGTCTAAATTGGCCCTAATATGTGCATGAATGTGAGTTAGGAACCTTAGATTGACCTTAGAGGGTTAGGGACTGATGAGAATGTACATAATATTTAAAATGCTGCTTAAATTGTTGGCGCTATATAGGTACCTTTTAAATTATTTACATACAGTATGGAAGATTTAGGAGGTAAAGAAGGTAGAAATAAAGCATAACTGAAAAGAATGAATGTGTTTAAAACCAAAGTTGCAAAATGTCATCCTAGATGAACAAGTTTTTTAGCTTTTATTTTGTTATGTGGTACATATGATAGTTGATATTCAGTCTGCCAATTACTACAGTTCACGCAAAAAAAGCACAGAATTAAACCATTTCATTGTTATCACCTGTTCCAAAATTACTTAAACCATGTGATGCTGCAGGTGGGACATCAGAAGCTCCTTACCAATTATACCTACCACATAGCACAGGTACCACCAACACCATTAATAGATGGTTGATGAAGATTGGTGCAGGATCCTGAATAAATGCAGCTTAGACATGTGGTTGGGGTAGTTGAAATCACATTACAAAGACGCAATCAATAGCAAAATCCATATCATGCCATCAAAGCTGTCCCTATCTGACTTTAGGTATCATGGTTGCCCTCCATGTTCCCAGGTAAATATATAAAGGTCCAAGTTTCAGGGCCTGAGGAGTTGTCCATCAATATGCCTTACAAGAGACTTAGTTGCAGAATGGCTCCAAATGTGCAGCTCTCAGGTACACCTCGACTGGAAACAGCAGAAAACGGGCAGAAATGAGACAAAGTACAGAATTTAAAGGTGAGACCATGGTTAAAGAGAGGCAAGGTCAGAGTAGGCTGCAGACAGGAATTGTAGGCTATCAACTCCACAACACAAGCAGTTCCTAAATGAGAGAGCAGTGGTAGGGGTACACATAACAGAGGCAAGGCTTGCCTGAATTTTCTTAACCACACTGGCAAACCAGTCCAGCCATAGAATTTTTACTGGCTTAAGAAGTGTGCTTCATGTTTCCCCTCCCAGGCACAGAGTAACCATCATTCATCTAGCATTGCTAATGGGCCCCCTTCCTCCTCCTTCACTAAGCTCTTCCCTGCAAAACTCAAGTCAGTGGATTATTTGAGCACTCCACTGGCTTGCTGCAGGAGTAGCTACAAAAAGAGGAAGAATGAAGCAACGCACATGTATTCTGTTATTCTTTGGTGGCGGTGACTGTCATCAACAAGGGGAGGAATAGAGCAAGGAGAGCACAGCTGGAGAGTATGGTGTAGTGCCTGCCAGGACTCCAACAAAAGCCACAAAAAAAAAGACAGCTGCTGCAAAACTATTCTGCTGCTGGCCATGTTCACAAACATGTCTGAGGACTGAAACTCTTTAGTGATAAACAGCTGCTTCTGCCTTTTGTGTTTTAATTATTGCAGTACTGCTGATTATGTTTTTCACAAATGTATAAGAGCTGAAGCTCTAATTTATAAGGAAAAAAAAGTTGCTGGTGACTTCTCTTTCTTTATGTTACTGCTGTCAAGCTGTTCTGCCAATGGCCAATTTTTTTGCACAATTTTACATTTTTTTGAAGCTTTCAGTAAGTTAACAAGACAACACAAAATGGCAAAATAAGGCAGAAACATAAAGGCAACTGGGTTCCCAGCTTGTCATAAACTGGCATTAAGATGGCATGAGATCAGGCAATTATTATCTGTATGAATGTCAGTTCTATAGTGCTATAGGTACCAGGGGCGGACTAGACAACTCATGGGGCCACCGGGTGTCCTCACCCACGCTCAAACCACACCCTATGAAAGGTACCAGGGGCATCTCATGGGGCCCCTCACTGACCCCGGGCCCTCAGGCAGTGCCCAAGTTTCCGAATGGTCAGCCTGTCCCTGATAGGTACATACATTGGCTTCAATGAAACACTGCGATGATTCTGTATATGTTTTTGGGAATTTGAAGAGGTAATGAGTGAAGATGCAAGGAGAATAGTGTTAGTAAGTGTGTGCAACCTCTCAGAGACAGTTGGATGCTTGAGGGCTTTTCCGTAGCTATTACCTCAACCAAAGTTCACTTGGAAGAGTAGTGAAATTAGCCAAACAGTCATCCATTGTTGATGATTTACTAACTTTAGGTTGTTGAATTAAACTTTGACAAAAAAAAACTTGGAAGCTGATTGGTTTCTATGCAGAGCTGCCCCAGATTCTGTGTGTACCAGTTTTAGTAAACCAATCCCATTGAGTCATTCAATTGTTCATACTGGATATAGCTTGGGATTTTGGGCATCCAAGTGTATTGACTTTTGAGGGTTTGTTCCAGGAAAAGGGGATAAAAGGGGGTATGAATAAAAAGATGACAATGAAGAAACTGTAGATATTGATGGGGAAGTGGATGGCATTTGTACAAGGTAATGTAGACTATATGTGAAAGATATGGCAAGACTAAGATAATGGGTATGTAAGGGGGTAACGTTTGGGTGAACCAGGGTTAAAAGAGTGGAGAAGAAAAAAAAATAATGTGGAAGGAGTGTTATAATGGGGCTTTTGGAAAGGAATAAGGAATAGGATGGGTACTGGTGGAGTGCTCCACTATACTGTTGAAAGTGATTGAGATGGGCCTCCCTTAAGAAGGCAAAGAGTGCAGGGGTTAGTCTACATGACAGTTATACTGTGCAATCACGTTTCCCTATTCAGAAAGATCAACTGTGCATTATAGGGTGGAAGTCATTATCTATTTATAAGCAGTAGTGCTCCTGTAATGTATCAAGCAGGCTCAAATTTGGGTGCATTCATCTAAACAATCTTGTACTATATAAACATATTCTCCCATTTCATTGATTTTGCTTAATCTGGTAAACCATTCCTTTAGGCTGGGAGGTTGATGTGACTGCCAATGAATGGGGATTCACTGTCTGATTGCATTGATCATGTGCATAATCAAATATTTAAGATGATATTTCCTTGGTATGGAAGTGTGGTGTCTAATAAATTGTTACTACCTGCCCTCCAAAAAAAACTTGCTCTTCCTTTAGAAGGGACCTTTTCCAGCACTTTGGGATGATATTCTTGACCTTTGATATACCACTGGAATCTTCCTGCGCATGAGCCCAGTGCTCTTTGGAAGTACTAGACCCACAAAGAGGGACAACCAGATCGGTATAACTATTTTTCTTTATTGTGTGCTTGTTTTGGGTTGGGATCTCTCCTTTTTTTGAATGTTGTTTTTTTCCCCCCAGTTGCTTTTAGTGATGACTGTTACCACTTGCTCTACAAAAAATACCCTGCTCTTGCTTTAGAGGTGAACCTTTTCCAGGTAGCCCATGGCCCATGTCCATGCTTTCAGAAACAGAAGTGTTAATAGTTTATTTTGATCAATTAATAAAATGAAAAGCAAATGAACAGCAGAGAAATCCAAATCAAATCAATATTTGGTCTGACCACCAACAGCAGCATTTCTTCTATCAATTTTTATAGGTACACTTGTGCACAGTTGTTGAAGGAACTAGGCAGGTATTTGTACCAAATATCTTGGAAAACTCACCACAGATCTGGGGATGTAGGCTGCCTCAAATGCTTCTGTCTTCACATGTAATTCTAGACAGACTCAATAATGTTGAGATCAGGGCTCTGTTGGGGCCAAACCAACACTTCCAGCCCCAAGCATACAAGGAACCTCCACCATGCTTCAATGTTGCCTGCAGACACTCATTATTGTACCATTCTCCAGCCCTTTGGCAAACAAACCACCTCCCGTTACAGCCAAATATTTCATATTTTGACTCATCAGTCCAGAGCACCTGCTGTAATTTTTCTGCACCCCAGTTCTTATGTTTCCATGCATAGTTGAATTGCTTAGCCTCGTTTCCATGTTGGAGGTATGGTTTTTTGTCCACAGCTCTTCCATGAAGGCCACTTCTGGCCAGACTTCTCCAGACAACAGATGGGTGTACCTGGGTCCCACTAGTTTCCACCAGTTCTGTGTTGATGGCACTGCTGGACATCTTCTGATGTAGAAGGTAAGTAAGCATTACGTGTGTTTCATCTGCTGCATTAGATTTCCTTGGATGACCACTGTGTCTAGAGTCCTAAACATTGCCTGTTTATTTATGCCTCTTCAAAAGAGCTTGAAGACAAATTAACATCTTTAAGCCTCAGTCTGCTTTGAAGGAGAGACCTTGCCGATTCAGTATAACTACCTTGTATTTTGTTTCTGTGTTCAGTCTTGCTGTGGCTTATGGCCTTTGACATGAAACTGTCTTTTACAACATCATAATCAAAATGAGCAAACCTGCTGCAAAATCATAGTGGAATTTCAAGGTATGTGTACAATTACAAATACTGTATAATTGCACTTTGACATTTTAATGTGCGAACATTGTTGTACTATAGATCTGGCACATTGTCATTAATTGCTGCCACAAGAAGTTATCAATGTACTGGTGAAATAATGTACTGATGTATTTATGGCTATTGTATACAGGCAAAAAGGTTATTTGTTTTGTTACTGCAGTATGTGGGGTCACATAACTTGTTTAATACAGTCCACCTGTTAGTGGGAGGGGCTTGGGTGTAATCAGGCACAGTGGCGGACTGACCATTTGTGAACTCGGGCGCTGCCCGAGGGCCCGGGGTCAGTAGGGGGCCCCATGAGATGCCCCTGGTACCTTTCATAGGCTTTTTTGGGTGTGGTTTGAGTGTGGGAGAGGACACAGGGGCCCCATGATACCCTATTGCCTGGGGCCCCCCTGAGTTGTCAGTCCGCCCCTGATCAGGCACCATCCTGAAAAGTATTTAAAGATGAACTATGTATGATTATTGTTTGGCTCTGAAGAAAAGGGTACCTACCCACGAAACGTGTCAGCCATTGGAAGTGTCTTCCCTACATTGGTATAGGTGCAGTGGACCAGAGTGTGTGGGTCACCGTGGATATTGATCAGCTTGATATCATGTGCTGTTTATGAGTACACAGTTTTATTTCTTCAATAAAAATTTTTTTTTTAAGGAAATGTGCAAGGGTGGTGCACCCTCTGTTTTTTTCCAATGTTCTTTTTGGGCTTCCCAGTCCTCAGGGAGCTGCAAAATCTTGCCTAGCTTCAAATTGTTGAAGACCTAAGATCCTGCCAGAACATTCACCTTGAGCGCAGAAGGTTGTTTGTTTTGCTTTTTGTTCAAGAAGTGTAAGATTTGCAGAAACTACTACATAGGAAATGGGTCTGTAGTTATGCTATCCTGTCCTGGAAAGATTTATATTTTTTAAGAAATTGGTAGGCTTATAGTTGGGAGTGTTTCCATTTTTTAAATAATACATTTCTGGTTCAAACTCCAGATTCATGCATAGAAATGTAAGCGGGCCTTTTAAGGGTGACACAGAGAGGGATTTGCAAGAAGCATAAAAGCTTGTCAATATAGTACCTCTAAGCAGATGGTTGAAGTTCACTATTTCAAATGTTTGTGGCCCATTCACGGCAAGGAGTCCAACAGTTGCTGTGCTGTCACTGCTTATTCTACACCTACCCAGTGTTTATATGCTGAGTGAACAGTCCAAAAAAGTATGTTATGTGAGCTGGCAGATATAAAAGTATTTTTTCAAATCTCAGAGACCTATACCTCCCCTTAGCTTTGGTAGTGTTAAATCTGTAAAGCTAATTTGAGAAGAGACGTTATTCCAGATAAAAGCCTGAATGACTCTTTGCATCAAAGCAAAAAAAGCCTTTGGTAAAAGCATTGGCAGGGTATGAGAAAAATAAAATAATCTCACTAGTGCATTTATCTTCAATACAGGTGCTCTACTGAGCCAAGAAAGATGCAATTTTGTCCAAGTGTTCAAATCTTGAATGAACGAGGTATAGTTATAAGAGTATATTTCTGCCAGTTTTAAGGGGAGTTGTGTGCCCAAATTTGTAATTACTTCTGCATTTAGCCTAAAAAGCTGTTGGAACGCCTCTAATTCTTTTATTAACATCGAAGGCTTGAGATATGGCTTAGCAAGAAATGATAATGCTTTGTTTTTTCTCCCTTCTATATTGAAGTCTTTGATATTGGGGTCTACACTAAGGCTCCTAAGAAGAGGCTCCAGAGTGAGTATATTTATTAATCGGGATAGCGGGTACCTCTGACAGGTCCAATTTTATATTACAAAAGTCCTGGAAAGGTGCCCATTTACCTTCATTCTGGTGCTAGGGTTGGATTAGATAGCTAAAATTCTGGTGGTCATGGTGTTTCTAATGCCTTTTAAAGGACTGCATTCATATAATCCAAAGCTGCTCTTTTAAATGCACTTGACCATTTTTACTAAACCATAACTAAGAGCTACAGCACAAATATTATTTAAAACAATGAGGGTATTGGGAGTGTTTGGAAGGTGGGATGGTGGTGTGAAGTGTTTTTTGTGTCCTCTGCTTTTATACAATATTTTAACCTTTTACAGTACACAACATCTATTAAAACAATTCACCAAATAAAAGCCACAAACGTACTAGAAGCAAAGAAATAAATGACAGTTAATTTACCATAAAAAGGAAACAGTCACTCTTTAACCACTTGCCAACCACGCACAGTAAAATTACGGCTGGCTGTTACAAAATCACACACATATATATATATATATATATATAATTTTGCTTTTCTGGGTAGGGGACCTACCCATGCTGTCATTCGCTCCCTTAGATGCTTATCGTCGGAGCTAGTGACAGGAGAGAAGGAGAGAGAGTAAGTAAGCAACACAGATCTCTCTCCTGACAGCGGGGATGTGCAAAGCAGGGAGACAAAAACTGTCACATCCCCTAGTAAAACAGCACACAGCTCACACATTACACATATATGTATTATCACAGTCCCGCTGATCGCTGCCGTTACTAGTATAAGACAAAAAAAATCCCAGTATCTATATCATCATTTGTAGAGGCAAAAATTTCCTGCAAGCCAATCACTATACACTTATTGAGATTTTTTTTTTACTAAAGACATGTAGCAGAATACATTTTGGCCTAAATTTATTAATAAATTACTGTATTTTTCGCTCCATAAGACGCACTTTTTTTCCCTCAAAAAAGGGGGGAAAATGTCGGTGCGTCTTATGGAGCGAATATAGAGCGGCCGGTCCGGTATTTCCACCGCCGCCGTGTCAGAATACCGGGCCGGCCGCTCAGCTCTGCAGTGGGACCTTATCTGTCCCTCTATCCAGCGGCGCGCTGTCTTCCCGGCTTCTGTAGTGTGCGTGACAGCCGGGTCCCAAGTGCGCATGCGCAAGAAGCAGTGCTCTTTGTGAATGGTAAGGCGGTACCTGGGACGCATGACAGATCCCAGAAGCCGCCGGACCAATCACAAAGCGCAGCGCTTCTCGCGCATGCGCACTGGGCATCCGGCTGTCCGCCGAGCGCCCACACTACAGAAGCCGGGAAGACAGCGCGCGGCTGGATAGAGGAACAGGTAAGATAAAAAAAACTCTGCGGAAGTAAGAGCGGGTATCTGTCAAATTCAGGTACCCGCTCCCCCTCCCTCCCCAAAGGTCAGCAGTCATCCCCTGTACTGTCCACAGTTTCTGGTCATCCCTGTGCTGTCCGCAGTCACTGGTCATCTCCTGTACTGTGTCCGCAGTCTCTGGTCATCCCTGTACTGTCCGCAGTCACTGGTCATCCCTGTGCTGTCCGCAGTCTCTGGTCATCCCTGTGCTGTCCGCAGTCACTGGTCATCCCTGTGCTGTCCGCAGTCACTGGTCATCCCTGTGCTGTCCGCAGTCTCTGGTCATCCCTGTGCTGTCCGCAGTCTCTGGTCATCCCTGTGCTGTCCGCAGTCTCTGGTCATCCCTGTGCTGTCCGCAGTCTCTGGTCATCCCTGTGCTGTCCGCAGTCTCTGGTCATCTCCTGTACTGTCCGCAGTCACTGGTCATCCCTGTGCTGTCCGCAGTCTCTGGTCATCCCTGTGCTGTCCGCAGTCTCTGGTCATCCCTGTGCTGTCCGCAGTCACTGGTCATCCCTGTACTGTCCGCAGTCTCTGGTCATCTCCTGTACTGTTCGCAGTCTCTGGTCATCTCCTGTACTGTCCGCAGTCACTGGTCATCCCTGTGCTGTCCGCAGTCACTGGTCATCCCTGTGCTGTCCGCAGTCTCTGGTCATCCCTGTGCTGTCCGCAGTCTCTGGTCATCCCTGTGCTGTCCGTAGTCACTGGTCATCCCTGTACTGTCCGCAGTCTCTGGTCATCTCCTGTACTGTCCGCAGTCTCTGGTCATCTCCTGTACTGTCCGCAGTCACTGGTCATCCCTGTGCTGTCCGCAGTCTCTGGTCATCCCTGTGCTGTCCGCAGTCTCTGGTCATCCCTGTGCTGTCCGCAGTCACTGGTCATCCCTGTACTGTCCGCAGTCTCTGGTCATCCCTGTGCTGTCCGCAGTCTCTGGTCATCCCTGTGCTGTCCGCAATCACTGGTCATCCCTGTGCTGTCCGCAGTCACTGGTCATCCCTGTGCTGTCCGCAGTCACTGGTCATCCCTGTACTGTCCGCAGTCTCTGGTCATCCCTGTGCTGTCCGCAGTCTCTGGTCATCCCTGTGCTGTCCGCAGTCTCTGGTCATCCCTGTGCTGTCCGCAGTCTCTGGTCATCCCTGTACTGTCCGCAGTCTCTGGTCATCTCCTGTACTGTCCGCAGTCACTGGTCATCCCTGTGCTGTCCGCAGTCACTGGTCATCCCTGTGCTGTCCGCAGTCTCTGGTCATCCCTGTGCTGTCCGCAGTCTCTGGTCATCCCTGTGCTGTCCGTAGTCACTGGTCATCCCTGTACTGTCCGCAGTCTCTGGTCATCTCCTGTACTGTCCGCAGTCTCTGGTCATCTCCTGTACTGTCCGCAGTCTCTGGTCATCTCCTGTACTGTCCGCAGTCTCTGGTCATCTCCTGTACTGTCCGCAGTCACTGGTCATCCCTGTGCTGTCCGCAGTCTCTGGTCATCCCTGTGCTGTCCGCAGTCTCTGGTCATCCCTGTGCTGTCCGCAGTCACTGGTCATCCCTGTACTGTCCGCAGTCTCTGGTCATCCCTGTGCTGTCCGCAGTCTCTGGTCATCCCTGTGCTGTCCGCAATCACTGGTCATCCCTGTGCTGTCCGCAGTCACTGGTCATCCCTGTGCTGTCCGCAGTCACTGGTCATCCCTGTACTGTCCGCAGTCTCTGGTCATCCCTGTGCTGTCCGCAGTCTCTGGTCATCCCTGTGCTGTCCGCAGTCTCTGGTCATCCCTGTACTGTCCGCAGTCTCTGGTCATCTCCTCTACTATGTCTGCAGTCCATTAGTTCAGAATTTTTTTTTCCTGTTTTCTGCCTCTAAAACCTAGGTGCGTCTTATGGTCAGGTGCGTCTTATGGAGCGAAAAATACGGTATATTTTAAAATTTTTTATGGGATATGTTTTAGAGCAAAAAGTAAAAGATATTGTTTTTTTTTTTATAAGTTTCATTCTTTTTTTGTTTATAGCGCAAAAAATGAAAAAACTCCAAGGTGATCAAATACCACCAAATGAAAGCTCTATTTGTGTGAAAAAGGATATAAATGTAATTTGGGTACAGCAATGCATGACGCGCAATTGTCAGTTAAAACAACACAGCTCCATATAGGAAAAATGGCCTGGAAATGAGGAGGGGGGGTAAATTTTCCGGGGGCCAATGGTTAATGATTATTTACTTTCACATCTGTGTGCTTAATATAAGGATATATGGTTTGTTTTATCCTTAGCAATTATGCATGTATGATGATATCTAAGACTGCATCTGACTACTGGCAACATACTTGAGCATTTTTCAATTTTTTTAAATAAATTGTGATAATAATGTTGGTGGGTGACATATATTTAATTTCTTTCATCATCTGGCATCTTCTGTTTTCATATATAGTACTACATATATATATATATATATATATATATATATATGTATTAATCAAATTTAATTCTATATTTTCTATCATGCATCATTTTTATATAGTTGCATACAGTGTACAGTGTATGTTTTAATTATCATGTATAGAATATACTTGCTTAATTGGTATGCTTTGTGTCATTTAGCTTATTATTAGCTTATCCTTAGATTTCCTACCCACTTGAGCCTTTGCTATATTTATTAGTGTGGGATGATCGTTAGATCTGTGGAGTTAGAGAATAACCATCTGTTTTCATCAAAGTACTATAGTAGTATATGTATATATATATATATATATATATATATATATATATTTATCTCATATTTTTCTGTTTTCCATCATGTATAATTTGTATATAATTATAGTTACATAAATGTTTTAATTATCCTTTATTGAATATAGCTGCTTAATTTTTGTGCTTTGTGAGATTTAGCATATTGTTATTTTATCCTTAGATTTCCTTCCCACTCAAGCATTTACTATATTTATTAGTGTTTGTGATCCTTCAATCTGTGAAGTGAGCAAATAGCTATGTGATAACTCTGCAGGTTCCTCTTGCTGCACTCTGTTTTTATCCTGTGTGCATTTACTGTCATTGCGCCCTCAGTTTGTATGGGCAGGATCTGCATTGGTTAGGCTGGAATTGGCATACTGTGAGCAGATCTATGTGGGTGGGAGTGGCTAGCACATGCTTCATCCCATTTGAGTTTGGTGAACCTTTTTTGGTGAATTACTTATCACCCATGCGGTATTTTGGGAGTCATCTGCCTGGTGTAGCGCACACTGTGTGTATGTTGTGGTTTGTGAGCAAATTATTTTTGCATAAAACATTATTTAGGTACAGTTGTGCTCAAAAGTTTGCATACCCTGGCAGAAATTGTGAAATTTTGGCATTGATATAAAAAATATGACTGATCATGCCAAAAAATGCTCATTTATTAAAGGATGATGATCATATGAAGCCATTTATTATCAAATAGTTGTTTGGCTCCTTTTTAAATCATAATTATAACAGAAATCACCCAAATGGCCATGATCAAAAGTTTACATACCCTGGAATTTTTGGCCTTGGTACAGACACACAAGGTGACACACACAGGTTAAAATGCCAATTAGAGGTTAATGTCCCACATCTGTGGCTTTTTAAATTGAAATTAGTGTCAGTGTATAAATAGTCAATGAGTTTGCTCTTACATGGAAGCACTGACTAGGCTAGATACTGAGCCATGGGGATCAGAAAAGAACTGTCAAAAGTCCTGCATAACAAGGTAATGGAACTTTCTAAAGATGGAAAAGGACATAAATAGATGTCCAGATCATCATGCCAGCCATCACTTCCACTAAGAAGTAGAAAATTCAGGGACCTCTTGATACCAAGCCAAGTACAGGTAGACCAAGAAAGATTGCAGCCACAACTGCCATACGAATTGTTTGGGATACAAAGGGAAACACATAGGTAACTGCAAGAAAAATACAGGCTGCTCTGGAAAAAGACAGTGTGGTTGTTTTGAAGGAGCACAATATGATGACACTTGAAAAAAAATGAGCTGCATGGTCGAGGTGCCAGAAAGAAGCCTTTACTGCATCAATGACACAAAAAGGCCTGGTTAGGCATGTCAAGGTGTTGTCAAGCATATTGTAACCAGGCTTTTTTTTGTGGCATTGGTGCAGTAAAAGTAAAAGCTCCTTTCTGGCCCCTCGACCAAACAGCTCATTTTTGTTCAAGTATCACCGTATTGTACTGCTTAAAAACAACCACACCATCTTTTTCCAGAACAGCCTGTATTTCTTTTGAGGTTGCCTGTGGGTGTTTCTTTGAATCAATATGTCATATTGAAATATGGATGTAATGTGTAACATGCTCTGAAAGCTGAACTTATTGTTTAAGAATTTCTCCAGGCACAGCTCTTAAAGTATGTAGGTACACCAGTCTTCCAAGGGTTATGCCTCCTCCACAGGGTTAGCAACAGTCCATAAACAAAAGACACATCATCGTGCGTTCCATAAATAAACAGGTTATTTATAATAAAAGATTAAGAACACTTACATTCACATAGGTAGATCAAATTCCCATATAGAGCTCTCTCTGTGGTTAAAACAAATTGATCCTGCTTCCTCAAACTCCTGGAAATGCCCCTAGCATGAGGACCTCACACTTGCAGCTCCTCCTTATGTGTTACATCCTTTGGACTTCATCAGAGGGTGGTTGAAAATACTCTATGTGTGTCTCCAGATTGAGTTCCTGTGTTGTCATCCCGTAAAATGCTTTCCCGATAAAGACTACAAGGGGCTATGTCCAGGGGCGGACTGACAACTCATGGGGCCCCCGGGCAACAGGGGATCATGGGGCCCCTGTGTCCTTGCCCACACTCAAACCACACCCAAAAAAGCCTATGAAAGGTACCAGGGACATCTCATGGGCCCCCTACTGACCCCGGGCCCTCGGGCAGCGCCCAAGTTATCCTATGGTCAGTCCGCCCCTGGCTATGTCAATGCATATTAAGCTGCCACAGTCCCCTGTTATCACCATCAGTAAACCTTTCATTAGAAATATTATATAGGCATCAGTAGAGCACATGCATGTAGACAGGAGATTTCAGAAGATCAGCAGTACTGAAATCCAACAGAGGATGAAAATGTTGAAACCATATATTTTATTTAAAAAACAGCAATTGTTTATGATACACAATGCTTTAGTAAAGTAACCTCTTCCCACCGGTGTGGTGCATATATGTGTCCTCTCCGCAGATGGATTTTAACGCAGAGATGCCACTTATATACAGCCCAAAACTCTGTGCTGAGAGTGTATGCCCTGCACACTTGCAGCACAGATGCTGGCGGGGACCAGAAAGCTCCTAGAGCATTTTAGAGCATTTTAGAGCATTTTATCGGGAGCTTTCTGATCATGTGACACTGTGACAGTCAATCACAGAGGTCACATTACCCAAATGGCTGCCTGCTCCTCATGGAATGTAAAAACTTTTAAAGGGGCAAGAGGCGGCGGCGGGGGAAAGGGGATAAAAGTCAATATATCTAAATATGGCAACATTTGGTTTGGCCACCAAAAGTCTCTATTACTCCCTGTTGTAAAAATATTAACACAGCTGTAATTTAAAAGAATTCCATGTTCTTATTAAATGTTTTTAATATTGTTTCAGGTCTTGGCAACTTTTTGATACCTGCTCATCAGCTCATTGTTGCCTGTGAAAGGGATTATGTCCTTTTCTCCACAAGATAAGTAAACATTTGAAAAATTGTGAGTTTTGTAGTATATGTTCAATAATAAATCTATAACTAATTTAGGATATCACCAAGAAGGAAGGATTTACTACTATTATCTTTGCGGCAAGCTTCACTGCAAAAGTAAGCATTTCTCAAGAGGCAGCAATCTGTTCAATCTTTTATGTGCTTTTCTGATTAAAGGTTTATTAAAAGACCTACTCTGCAAAAAAAAAAGGGAAAAACAAAATTGTGAACTGTTTTGTATCTACAGAGCATCACACGTTGCTCTTGTTGTCCTGGGAACTAATGGCAAACTCTTCCTTCCTAGAAATAATCATGATATATAACAGTTTTGAGGATGAAATTAAATAAATGTGCAACTTTTAAAATGTGGTTGTTTTTGAAATGCATGGTAAAATATTAAAAGCGTGTTTCCGTGAGATAAATTAGCTATGTTATGCTAATGTACTCAGTTTTTCATGTCATGTAAATCATTGCACTGATGACCACATTGTGCTTTAAAACAGTATAAACTGCCACTTGGCTCAGTATCTATTCATAAAATAAAAATATTGCTGGAGTAAACAGAGATGCAACTCATTCAAATCAGCCATGATTTGTACAGTTTTAGGAACAAAACAATAGTTCTCCAAATGAGAGACTGCAGTGAAAGGAAATTGTCTTTGTTTGTCTTGTTAAAAATTATTATTGTACCCATTTTCCAGTTGCAAGTTAAAATAATCGTAGGCTGATAGTGATACTCAATGTGCGGATTAAATGCCATCCCTTATATGCTATATATATTTCAGATATTTCATGCATATAAATATAGTATATGGAATTAGATGCTGAAACAATAGCTTGTAATCAACAAAGTTTAACAGATTGCAAAGACTTTTATTTTTGTTTACTTTTTGTTTTGTTCAAGCCAGCATGATCAGAATCCCTTTAGAGACAAAGTATGCGGAGTATACTATTACAGTATGTCACCCACAATGGAATATTATTAATATACAGGATTTATATAGCGCCAACAGTTTGCTTAGCGCTATACAATATAACGGGAGACAATACAGTTCAATACAAGAGGGATAGGAGGGCCCTGCTCCTTGGAGCTTACAATCTAGGAGAATATTCTCAATATTCTCACAGTATTGACAATGTCAATCATTGGTGTGTTTCTTGAATTAAGGCAACCCATGGTTCCCTGAAACCTGTGCTCCCTATCTCACAGCATTCATTCACCTACTAATAAGGGACCATCTTAGTAGTGGGAAGCTGTACAGGACACTTCTAGTCCAGCATTGCAGCTCAAAGTGGTATATCTTACTTTGGATAGAGTGGCAGGTTTTGGTAGATCAAATCAGCTATCAAGCAGAAGCCAACATCATGCAATACACATCACATGATACAGATGTTGTCATATTGGGCTACATTGCTGGACCAGAAAATAGCATAGCCACACCAGAGGTGGACTGAGAACTCATGGGGCCTCCAGGCAATAGGGAATCATGGAGCCCCTGTGTCCTCGCCCACACTCAAACCACACCCAAAAAAGCCTATGAAAGGTACTAGGGGCATCTCATGCCCTACTGACCCTGGGCCCTCGGGCAGTGCCGAGTGCCCCAATGGTCAGTCCGCCCCTGAGCCACACACTATACATTCTGTCTATACAATGTTTCTACAATTTTCTTTAGATTTACCAACAACTACTTGTATGTAGTACAATAATTGTTTAAATGTACATCCAATTTACTATATTGCCAATCCAAAAAATCCTTGTACTATATAATTACTTGTAAATGAAAAATCAGAGACATGTACAGTCAAATGAAAACATTTGTGGCTAGTGTTAAAATCTGCATAATGTTTCAACTTATGCACTCAGTGGGGTAATTTACTAAAAGGATAGAACTTGACTAAATGAGTATAAAATATTACTAAACAAGTAGAACAAGTGAATTTCAACTTAGATTGCAACATGTACGTTAATTAATCTTGGATCTGGATTTTTAAACTTTAAATCCAAATCCATATCCGTGCCCCACATTGCACTGTATTGTGATTGGCCAAAGCATTGCAGGTCAGGTGCAATGCTTTGGCCAATCACAGCTGAATTCACTGTGAGAGCCATGATTGGCCAAAGTCTCGGTGACTGAGTCCATGTCCCACACTATATAAGGCTGCTTACACAGCAGCCTTGTGTAGTGTGCTGGTGGAGTTAGTTAGGTGAGGTTAGATAGTGGTGTAATAGTAAATAGTGTAGTCAGTGTAGTGCAGTGTTGTGGTGTCAGTGTTGTGGTGTCAGTGTTGTTTTTACAGCATTTCTAAATCACAGCTGTTCCCATTTTTAAAAATAAATATTTATTTATTTATTTGCAGAATCAGATTCTGTTGCTGCATCTTTAGTGTTCCACCTTCTGTGGCACAGGTGTTCCTCCTTCTGTGTCAGCAGTGGTTTCGTTTGCTTGTTTTTTGGGCTTTTTTAATTTTAATTTTTTTCTTTAAGTTTATTTATTTATTGGCTGCAGCAGCAACACTTAAACTGTATAGGGCATAATTGCTATTCCCCCTTCTGCATTGCAGGTGTTCCTCCTGCGTCAGCAGTGGTTCCAAGTTTATTATTTTTTTTATTTAATTTTTTGTTGTTGCTGTTGAGGGCATAATTGTTGTTCCTTCTTCTGAGTCGCAGGTGTTCTTCCTTCTGCATCATCATTTGTTTTGGCTCTTTTTAAAAAATTTTATTTTTAAAATTTTATTACATTTATTTTATTTAAATTTTTTTTTGCCGCAGCACCAGTATTAAAAGAAATATATGCATAATTGCTGTAAGCCCTATTTTCTGTAAAAAAAATATAAAATAAAATAAAACGGTTTATAGTGCACTGTGAGGGAAAATGGAACAGCCATTTTATATATCAAACATTTTAGTTTTGATTAAGTGGATATATATTGAATGTATATTGTGTTATTAGAAGTCTTATTGTGTAACTGCTGTATTTCTTGTGTTAGAATGCTACTCACACCTCCAGCTGGGAAGATTGTTATCTAAAGGAACTAGTGGAGATGCTTATGTGAATGTCCATTTACATTTCAAAGAACTCCACCAGAAACCAGAATGTAACTTCAAAGCAGTCAGCTAGCTTCCAACCCATTTTAGGACATATAAATTGTATTAGCTTTCCAAGGCAGTTTAGAGCATTACTTTGAATCCACACCATGTATTGTTTTGCTCTCCCTGTATGTAGTTCTAACTACATGCTTGTATAATAAACATCTACTTTTCAATCTGGCTTCAGCAGTCAAAATGTTACAGAAACCCATGAGTTTTGGGTTTCCCCATTAGCACCAAGCACAAAAGTATTGCACTCAAGCACCAAATTCTCATCCAACACTCAAAAACAGAAAAAATGGTGGTCATGGACATGGTGTATCCTCTGCAGGCAGGGCACGCTTGTCCTTTTTGTCTGGTGCTGTCCGTGTTATTGAGCCACAACAGAAGAGATGCTAGAGTGGATAACTAAGCCATCCTCATCCTCCTCATCCTCTGTAACCCAGGCTCATACTAGTTTGCCTTCTACTGCAGCTGCCAAACTGGCCTATTCCACAGGCTCCTTGTCCACCATAACTGCTCCTTCCGTAGCCCTTCATCATGCACGGAGAAGTCACCGGACTTATTTGATCATAGTGTCAGTTACATGCTGCTGGAGGATGCGCAGCAATTTTAATGCTCCGATGCTGGTTTCCAGGTTGAGGGAGGGAGTGACGTGAGCATAGAGAGAGGGGGTGACAATGAGGGAAAAGAAATATGAGAAGGAGGGATGATGAGGTCACTGACTGTACTTGGGTGCCTGAGAGAATAGAAGAGGAAAGTGAGGAGGAGGCACAACTCCAATGAGGCAGGATGTCCTCCAGGGGCAGGCGTAAGGGGAGCCATCCTATTGCATCACATGACAGAGCTCCACAGGTGCAGGGCACTGCTAACTTCCGGCTGACTCCCAAAGGTTCAATAGTGTGTGCAACAGACTGCAGCATTTATGTTTCAGTCTCTGTCTGAAGTGGATAAAGTATGGCCAAAACATCAGCCTCTTGGGCACCCCATGCTTTATAAGACATACGACAACCTGCCATGCAGCCCGTTGGCAACAGCACCTGAAGAACCCATATCCTAAAAAAGTGCAGACTTCTCCATGCTCCTCATCTGGGATCTCTACCCCTACTATAAAACCTAAAGTCTTCTCAACAGCCTCCACTGAGAGGGGTGATGGTATAGCAATGGGTGCCACAGGTCCTTTCACCCAATCTGCTAGCAGTACACCACCTGTTGATTTCACCAAGCAAATTTCACTACCCCGGGTTGCTGAACCATAAAAACAAATACTGGCTCACCCATCCACATGTTCAGCATCTAAATGCTGGCCAAATTGCTAGTGTTACTGCTGCTTTTCCATCTGGTGGACTCTGCCCCCTTCCATGAATATGTGGAATGTGCTGTACCACAGTGGCAGGTTCCAAAAAGACTTTTTTTTTTCATGTAAGGCCATTCCAGCTTTGTATCATCATGTGGAAGGCAATGTTTTGACCTTGTTGGACAGGGCAGTCAGCAGCAAGGTACACATTATTACTGACATGTGGTTCAGCAGGCATGGTCAGGGATGTTACATATAACAGCACTGAGTAACTGCTGGCAGCTGAGAAGGATGTAAGACAGGGTTCAGTGCTGGAGCTTGTTCTGCCACCACTCCTCCAAAAAACTGGTGGTGATTCTGTCACATTTGTCTGCTCCACCCCCTCCTCTTCCTCTATGGCCTCTTCTGCTGAAATGAGCTCTGAACCAGCAGTGTTCCATGAGCATTCAAGGGGCTATGCAAGCAGTCAGGCTAAAAGATGCCATGCGGTGCCTCAGCTGGTCTGTCTAGGGGACAGGAACCACCTCAGGATGAACCACCTCAGGGCAGAAATTCTGTCAGCACTGCAGGGGCAGGCTCAGAGGTGGTTGACACTATGGCAGCTTGAGCTGTATGTGACAATGGCACCAATCTTCTCTGCGCCCTCTGACAGGGACACTTGACACATGTTTCATGCTTGGCACACGTCCTGAATTTGGTGGTGCAGCATTTCTTGAATAGGTGCCCAGGCTTACAATATGCTTACAATATCTTCTGAGGCAGGCCAGAAAAGTCTGTGGCCGCAGAACACACAGGAGGAGGAGAAAGAGGAGGAGGATTTTGGCAGCATGGAAGTAGAGCAGAGTACAGCAGTCTTCAAGCGATGGTTTTCAGTCCCCAGAAACCCATCCAGGAATAGTACGTGGCTGAGAGGAGGTAGTTCCTGACACTGTCATCCTCAGTGACCCAGAGAATCTCATGCCTCCTCAAACTTACGCTGCATGGGCTCCCTGATTCTTCAAAGACTGTGAAAGGACCAGAGGATTCATGGTATCAAGGAGAGGGATCAATACTGGTTGGCAATCCTTCTTGATCAATGTTACAAGGGTAAAGTTGCAGAGCTCATCCTACCTTCACAGAGGGAGTAGAAAATGAAACATCTTGAGGAGGTTACCATTTCTTGGACAATGTGTTTCTGGGGTTTTGTTCGGTCAAAGAAAGAGTGGTGGAGAAGGCGGCCAGCTGACTGATGCCTTTAAACAATTCTTTAATCCTCAGTGCCCAGGGCTGTTAGGTTTAAGCATCCATCAGCATGCGTCTGCATCATATGGTGCAGGATTATCTAGGGGCAAGAACAGACTTGGAGACCTTTCCAACTGTGCATCCATTGGGTTTAATGGGTCTTGAGGATGGATCACTGGCCAGAACTTGCTCAATATGCAATCGAGCTCCTGGCCTGTACTGCATCCAGCGTGCTTTCTGAATGGACATTCAGTGTTGCTGGATATTCTTTGATGGATAAAACAGTGCCTCTGTCCACAGACTCCATTGACTGGCTGACATTTATCAGAATGAATCAGTCTTGGTTCAACAGCAGCTATCAAGCCTCTGATGCTGATGTAACTGATTAAATTTGTTAGGGATCTGGGATCCCTTGAAGATTGCCTATGCTGCCTTTCCTATTCTTGAATCCTGATTATGCCAGCTTCCAACAATGTTTTTGGTTTAGGGCACCACCAACACCCTGTTTGACAGGTGCATTTAATGTCAATGTTTTACAATTTTTCTCTAATTGTTAACAATTTTTGACAGCCCCCCCTAAATTCCTACCAGACTCTTGATCCGATAACAGGCCTGTCCTTGTTCCTTATCAGGCCACGTGCCCTCGTCATTGGAACAGTGTCCACAAGCCGATGGGGACAAGGGCCTCTTCCCCACAATCCTTGCCCGGAGGTTGTGGGGGTCTGTGGGCAGGGAGGCTCATTAGCATCAGAGTACCCCTTTAAGTAAGGAGACACCCTGATGCTGCATCCCCTTGTGAATGAGTAAAAGGTACTTGTACCCCTGCCCATTCACTAAAGTGTTAAAATTGTGAAAAATAAAGAGACCAGACTTTTGAAAAAATCCTTTACTGAAGAAAACCCCAAAAACCCTGTTTTGACAAGTCCTTTATTTAAAAAAAAAAAAAGCCCCCAAAAAATAACTCCAGCATTGTAATCCATGGTCAGTCACGGCATTCAGCGCTGTCATGCCACCGCCGACCATATGCAAAAAAACCCCTGATGCCAGCAGACCCATCCACTCCCACCAAGCATTCGCCGCAATCTGACATTTGCGAGTCAGGCATAAACAATTGAGCGGAGCTTGTGGTGATGTCATCACTAGCTTCGGCCAATTGCTTACATCTGACTAGCAACTCTCAGAACTGTCAACAACTGGGCGAAGCTAGCGGCATTCATCGCACAAACCAAATATCACATAGTCTTTTTGCAACCAGGATTGGAAAGAAGTGGCGGTGCAGCCCTCCTCAGATCGGGAAATCCTGCACTATACAAAACACAAAAAAAGAGAGGGTACAAACGCCTAGCACATTATCTTTGAAACTTTATTGAAGGATAGAAAAGACAAATGTTGTACTAACAAGCCAAGTGAGCTAAAGGCATTTATTTGGAGAGGCTGAGGTTTGGGAGACATCAGCCATTGCTCTTAAGAAGAGGGGATGGGGTCCCCGAAATGTGGAAGCTATTATTGTCATCTGGTCTCCAGTTGGAGGTGGAGAACTGACTCGTACATTGTGTGCGTTATGTATTTACATGTCTTTAACTCACTTGGCTTGTCAGTATAACATTTTGTCTTTTCTATCCTTTAATAAAATGTCAAAGATACTGTGCTAGGCATTTACACCTTCTCTGTTTTTGTGTTTTGTATACCCAGTGAAGTTGCTGGCCTCAGGTGATACAATGAAGAAACAAATCCTCCTACACAGTTGTACCTGTTGATCAGCAGTCTACTCTACATCCAATCAAAGTCCAGAAACTAAGCTTGTCAAAGAGTTCAGAAAAAAAGGGGCAGAGACTTAAAGTGTTACTAAACCCAGGACCATGCATTCACTATATCTGGTCTCTCACAGCACACAGATAAGTGCAATTATTTTATTAAATATAAACTGCTAAATACCGTTTCTCATCAGCAGTTAGAGCAGTCTTGTGACTTCAGCAGAGCACTGGTTAAAGCTTGTAGGAGGAGTTTTCTTTCTGCTCTAGGAGGATGCAAAATCCCTGACCCTCTCTCAGGACAGTGCTGATTGGCCCTGTGCTGATCACATGCATTCTTCTGTGCTCTCATCTTCCCCGTAGAGTGCACTACATGGCTGTGTGATGGAAGCTAAGGTACTGTAACTTTTCATAATGCTGTATACATGTACCTGTGTGAGTGTACATGTGTGTGTTTACATGTACAGTATGTGTGTACATGTGTGTGTATATGTGTCTGTGTGTGTACATGTGTATGTGTGTGTGTACATAAGTGTGTGTCTGTGTGTGTTTGTTTTTATATGTGTATATATGTATTTTACTTTTAACCTTGACCCCCTTTTTCTGGTCCTATCAGAACTTCTTTTTTAGGACTTGTTCGTAATAGCAGCAAGGACTGCTGCTCCTCTGAAAAGCAATCCATGCTCATATCGCTTTTTAGAGGCATTTGACAGGTAGTAAAGAGGCAATATGTTGCCTTCTCATCACTTGGTTTAACCCCAGCATCAATCACCACACCACAACTGTGTGCAATGCTCAGACAGTTGCAGGGTGGTTGTAGTTCAACTCCATTCACCCGGAGGTATACTTCCAGCTGTGGCAACAGCATATGGATACCCCCAGCTGCTGTTTCTGCAGCTAAAGGGGGAGCAGTTGGGGGTGGTAAAAGCAGCTCAATTGCGTGGTTTTACCACCCTCCAACCTCACAGGTGAACATTGCCCTTGGTTCACATCTGTGTGGCTGTGTGTAGGGCAGCCCATTCATTCCAATGGGATGCCTTACCCGCAGAAATTCAGGGAACGTCGTCCCTGAACTTAGTTTTAAAATTGCACCACACCAAAAACACCCCGTGTTTGCCAATGTATGGGGAACCCCTAAAGAGCAGAGAATTTGTCTGCGTGTCAGGAATGAGCGCGATTTTGTGTGTATTCCGCAACACCCTGTAAAGTGAACCAAGCCTTGGACAGGGGTGCCTTGTGACTGAAAATACTTTTAAACGGCACCCTGACTGGAAAAAGGTTGAGAAACACTGCTATAGAGGGATATGCTTTGTTCATATTTCATGTCTGAGGTTTACAACTGTGTTAATAGTTTGAAGAAGGCTGCAATAAATAGAAATAAAAGAGTAGAACAATGCCATTTGTAGTGCTGCTGCCAATATATTTTTTTCATTTTTATCTACTTGTGGCCATGTTTTTTTATTCTACTGCATCATGTTCCATGAGTTGACTTTCTATAAAATATGATGTGTGAATGACCAACAACAAATTTAAATTTAATAAACCATAATAAACCATGCATGGTTTGTTAAAATAATTGCTTTTCTGGATTTTCAGATGCCTTTTGCTGGGGTCAGCGGCAGAGTTTCAATTATTTAAAACTATTATCTGAAAATTACAATTAAATTTATTGTGTTTAATTACTGCAAATCTCAAGATTTGCTTTAATTCCCTCTTTTCCAAATATGTAATTATGTTTAGTAGATTGACTCATTTTATGTGAATTGACGTACTGGCAACTAAGAATGTATTTATTACAATTATATTTTCATGCCTTTCTGGCTGTTAAAAGCAAACTACAGTTGGTTACCATGCAAGGGAATTAAGCTTCTAACACTTTTTGAATGAGTTTGCAAGGAAAAAAACTAAGGTAGCACAATGTGGGAAAGTCTCAGGAAAATTTTCAATGAACAAAAAAATAAAAAAATGCAGACACAGAAGAAATTTTTTATAGGACAGAATTTTGTAAACAAATGAAGGTGATATGATTTGAATGTCAATGCTACTGGATTAAAAGAACAATGAATATCTGCTGAAATGCACAGTTGCACTGCAATATCAAGGGGTTTATTTATAAACAAAAATTGCAGAACTATTCATCTGGTAAAACTACATGTACATTAATTCTTTGCTTTTGGGAGCAAAATAGAATTTTGTTAGGGTATTTTCTCCATAGGCTGAATTGTATTTATTCATATAGAATAGAGTGAATTCGGAAAATATTGCACTATGTTCAATAGATGCTGCTGATGGTCATATCAAATAACTATTTATTTCCCATGATCATTAGCTCCATCTAGTGGTCATATTGCTGCATTTTGCTTATTCCCTGTATTCTGTTTAAATGAATGCCATTCACCTTGAAGAGATAATTTCCTAACATCATTGGATTTTACCTCCCTTCACACAGAACAAATGTTCATGCAATTTCGCATGACGAATAGCTCTGATTTTTTTCTGCTTATATAAATACACTCTTTAGTGTCTAATGTCTCATTAGGCTAACCTGAGCTGAAAAAATCGTCAATATGGTGTGATGGGTGAAGCCTGGGCAATTAGCAACTCACATGAAGTAAAACCAATTATGCATTTCATGGTTCACAAAAGGATACCCAGCTGGGGAGGACAGTGGGGTGAAGTGTGGTAGCCGGGGTAGCCAGGCAGCCTCAGGACAAGAAACAGGAAGTAGCACATGTGGATTGATGGAACACAGGGAAGGACGGAAGTGATGTCAGGGGGTGTAGCTACATGTTTCGAGGCCCAAGCCAGAAGGTGCATGCAAATGGGAACCATCTTTATACTCTATGGGCTATGCAGCGTTGAACTACAATTCTCAGCTTGCATAGTGACAAATACAAGTGGTGCACAAAAGGAGTGCAAAACTAACTGCACCAATAGACTAGGAAACACTGCAAAATTGAATAAAAACATGATAGTAGAAAAAAACCTTACACTTGGGATACAGTATATACACAATAAAAAGGAATTGAAGACTGTGCACTAGGGAGTTCAAAAACATATGAGAAAATGCACAAGAATAATGTTATAATGTACAGAAGGTGACAAATAGATGGGGAGAGAAAAAAGGAAACTGAAACAATTTCGGAAAAATAAATCAATTATTGAATTAAATTACCCCTAAAGGGCAGATCGCCATAAATTACAAATAACGACTTCAAGGTCAAAGCAATTCAATACATTTCAAAACAAAACACACAAAACCCAGAAAACAACAAAAAAGCACACCACCCTTTTATGAGCCAATACAACAAAAGTGTCTGTGTGTGTGTGGGTGTGTGCATGGAGGGGGCAAAAATAATGAGACTAGGAAGAAGAACTAGATAACTAATTGAACACATAAGCAATAAACACATGAACACATAGCTAAAATACTATATAGACCTTAGGGAGTGTTGACACATGGCTGGATGACAGTAAGGAGCTAGGTCTTATGGAATCAGTAGTTTAGCCCCAATAGAATGATAACATATGGCTAAATAACAGTATTGAGCTCAATCTTTTCAGTGAACCCCCGGGTGACAAGCAATTTAGATCTAATATGTCTCCCTTTCACAAAGACTCTTAAAATGCTCTCCAATGGAGAATTTTGGGAGAATGGACTCAATGGCCCACACATGCAGACCATCAGATGATTTTTGATGGGTGTTGCCTTATGAGGTGTTTATGTATAATCTCCATTAGCAACTGTAAATAGATATTTTTATAACTATATTTTAAACAAGTTACAAAATTAGAAATATTAGATATTGGTTTAATATAGGTATACTGTACAAATATGGGTACAAGGTTTCAGGTTTTAGTAAATGATTTACTAGATAGCTTTGTAGTGTAGGAATGTTTTGATGTACTGAACAGGTGTGTGCCACTGAGAATGCTCCATTATTTACCAGTCCTAATACTTTATGCGAGAAGCAACAACAATTAAATTAATTACCTTATTTCAGACTCTAAAGGGCCAAAGTAATTATCTAGACCAGGGCATTTAAATCTCTTTTGTTTTCACTATGTTCACTTCAAAGGACCCTCTCTTTAGATTTGCAATGAGGAGGGCCATCTTCCTAGGAATGCACAATTTGCCCAGGCTATGACCTTGCATAACTAACTTTCCCTTCAAAAAAGCCTACAACCTGGCATGCCTAATTTTCCCTCCAAAAGGAGAGTTGTTAGTGAGGGGCTGAATTATGCTAAATACAGGGATGAGGAAATTGTCCAATCCTGGATGAGATGCGCCAGATTAAGTAAATGGATTAGATAGTTCCACCAATCAGGATGGTGCCATGCAAGTCTATGAGAGATATTGTAGGTCTACAGTATATCAGGTTAGGTATTTGGGGGAGACAGTAGAGAGAAAATCTGAAAATCATCATAGGGGCCCCCATGCTACAAAACTGGTAAATATTGGAATTTTCTTTGGCACTTACATGTATATGTTTGTCTTGCTGTTTGCATATTAAGATTATGAGTATTGTATTCTATAATTCCTTTGTTTAATCTTTTGTTTTTCCCTTTTTCTGTAAATAGATAGATTGTTGTGTGTTAGTTTAGATCTTCATACTATTTACCAATACATTTCTGTTGATAAAATCATTAGACATATGCAATTTGTTTCAGTCTGAATCTAAATTCAGACACATTTTTTGTTGATGCGAATGTACCCAAATTTCCAAATAACAATAGTAACAAATTTTGTTAAAATTTGTTTCATTTATTCGTTTCCTAACAAATTTCAAATTCAAATGGGTTGAAAATGAATCCACCGATCTGAATTGTGCAGAATAGCTGGCTGTTAAGGGGAGGGCTGAGATGCTGTCCCCTGTATCCTTAACAACCGATGACTCATCAGCTGTCAGTGGTTTCCTGACAGCTAAATGTAAAAAAAAAAAAAAAAAAAAAAAAAAAATTGCCGGCAATGAAAAATAAAAAAAAAATGACATGGGGTCCCCCCCTCAAAATTCATACCAGACCCTTATCCAAGCAGTTCAAGAAAGGAGAGGGGGCGAGTGAGCACCCCCTCCTGAACCATGCCAGGCCACATAACTATGTTCTTCAAAGCAGGCTCTCAGTCTCAATATGGTCCTCCCTATATATAGGAGACCGCAAGGGTACATGAGACAGTATGCCAAATATTGAGCTGAAGATGCATCAATGACTGTAATGCGTGAAATTATCCACACAATGCAAGTTGCCAATTATTGTGTGCTGTGTCCATCTCTCTACCTTGCTGCACTTAGATTGGCACCCCCTTGATGAGTCTTAGCTATTGCAGGTGCCATCCAGACCATATCCAGGGTATCCACTGAGATGATTTCTTTGGTGTCCTCCCCAGCTGGGAATCCTTTTGAGAATCATGAAAAGCATAATTTATTTTAATTCATGTGAGCTACTAAGCCCTCCTTTAATAAATGTTTATACACCCACTATACTTATGCTGGGTGCACATATGAAGATATTTTTCATTCAACCCAGAGGGCTGAACAAAAAAAAATGTTAGTGCAGCAATCTCCCCGCTGGGGTATTGTGTTCTGAAGGGGATACAGCCCCCACCAGGAGACACTGACCAGCCGATGGCTGCCAGTGCTGATCAGATGCCTCTTGGATGCTGGTTTTCCAGCATGTGCATTAACAAAAAAAACAGTCATGAGACCAATTTCTGTCAGATGAGAAGCTGTACACATGGGCTGCAAGTTTGGCTGTTCCTGCTGAACCGACCGATTTTTGACAATTTTCAGCCTATGTATACCCAACTTTAGTCTGCACACTTTGCTCTTTTTGTCTGTTAGCTAAATTAAACTAGGCTAATGTTTCAGTAAGTCAACCTAAGCTGGACAACCCTTTATCAAATTAATACCTAGTGATTCTGCCCTTACTGTAATAGGGTAACAACACTCTCCTAATTAATCTGCATTGTCACCCTATCACATATATCCATGGAGGAAACTATAAGTGGCCATGCCAACAAACATTGACCTTGATGTAATAAAGGAGTAGATCATGTTTACTTTCAAAAGAACCACTTATGCAAAGTGAAATATTAATTATCTTAGTGATCGAGGTGAAACAAGTAAAAATGTTTGCTCTCGCTTGATTGAATAATTGAAGTCAGCACAACCTAACCTCATTCATTGAGCTATGTGAAAAGTAATTTAGCTTAGTGAGTGTGTTAAAGCTTTGCTGATTCCAATCATCTAATCAGCTACAAACAAAAAATAATTTATTTTAATTTCCTTGTACATAATTGGGTATTCTTTGCAAAGTGAATATGAACTTTGTTTCAACTCATTCACTAAAATAAGTGAAATTTCACTTTGCAAAGTGAAAACTGACATTGAAAATAAACATGCTCTGCTCCTTTTGTAAATTAGCCCTAAGCAAGCATGGTCTACCATTGTCACTATTAGTGTTTAGCAAAACATACCTGGGTTCAGTTCAACACAGGCTTAGTGAATGTTACCAAATTTCAGATCACAAATCCAAACCCTATTGAAATCAATGGGAGACAAAATTTTAGAAATCATTAATTACCATTTTTTACAATAATAGGCACAATATTGTCAAACAAAGGGCATGGGTGCTGGGATGTGGCCTAGGGGATATATATCAATGCAGAAATAAAAGTTTCAATTATTGATCAGTGGGGAGAGGGCCTTTTTAGGCAGCTTAAAGTGGTTGTAAACCTCAGACATGAAAAATGAACATCCCAATATACTGTGCACTTGCTCAACTTCAAAGCACCAAGTCTGATTCCATTGTGATATCAAATCCCTCTTCTATCTCCATCACTGACAGGACTGTAAACTAACACAACAGCCTGCAGAGATATGGCTTGCCCTCCTCCAGCACACAGCAGAAGAGAAATGGATTCAGCTGTGTGTTTTTTCTATGAGGCTGTGTACAGGGGGTGTGTCTCTTCCCTGCAATCAAATTATACTACAGCTCTATGCTTTAGCTCTGCAATGTGGGTGACAAAAGATCACATGGGAAATGTTACAGATAAGCAGGTACAACTTAGGTAGGAGGATTTGTTTCATCTCTTTGTATCACCTGAGGCTAGTAACTTAACTGTGTGTGTGCAAGGGTTTACAACCACTTTAAAAGGCAACTTTGAAATACGAAGATTCTTCAAATTACATGCTTGGGAAACGTCCTAAAGCTGTACATAGTTATAAAGAACATTATAATTCTCAGGGACAGTATCAGCAACACTATATTGTGGCATCACATAAATTGCATTTGTAATAATTTAGTTTACTTTTACATTATATAGTACATTGGCTTACATACAGCAGTAGCAAATTTATATGGCTGATTTCCACTAAAAATGTGTTTATTAGGTAATTTTTTCAAAGAAATTTTTTATTTTGTATAGCAGTGACAGACGGTAATTAAATGCAGGAACAGCAGAGGCCATATACTGTAGCTAAAATATATTGTAAAGTATTTGCTCATTTGCTCATAAAAAGTTAAACATTACCAAAATGTCAACACAGAGTGCACCAAAACATCCCCAAAACCCAATCCCTACATCCAGAGATGAGCCAGTATTTTTTCTGAAGTAAATCATAATGTTGTCAAGTTTCAGAGGCAACAGGCACATTTTTGACAGAGTGGCTGAAGGGTATGGAAGCAGATTAATTTGGGCCTGGAGTGACAATCTAAGAGAGAGAGATTTTTTAATGTTTATTAATCAAATAATAACTAGAGTGTGTTATTTCAAAGACAGCAACCATAAATGTGCAAGCATTTTTACTTGGATACCATATCAGAAAGAGAGCAGAGACACATTACATTTAAAGAAAATCTTTGTTTAAGTCACAATCAAAAGCCAGAAATATTTAATGGACACGCTGCACACCATGTAACTGTTTTACTAGGCCAAAATGGTAGATGGAAAGACTTGGTAGGGGGTTACAGTATAGGCATTAAGAGTAGAGTATCATTTCAGACAAGAAAAATATTGTTGAGCAGTACTGTATGTACTCCTTTTCAGCTAACATGCAATGTCAAAGGGAAACAGCGAGCAGATATCACCTTGATTAAACAAATGACAGTGTATGTTTTTGAGACTGGAGACAGAAAAATAGTACATATTTAATGCATATTGTTGATGCTTTTTCCATATATTTCATAGGGAGAGAGCAGGTGTATTTCCTGTAAAAAATGTATAGTATATTTCCTAAAATTGATGACCAGATTGTACAGAACTGGAGTACACCTTTTAAACTTTTATTCGAAAGGCTGCCATTTCTTGGGGAGAGAGTATTGCACCTGGAACGTAAAAATTCAAGTATTTTTATGAGATTGAAGATACGGCTGTGTCATTCATTCACAGTTTCCTGTGAATTAATAGCCTACAGGTACCGTCAATCATTGCACCTGATGGTTTGTAGTTCTCAATGAACTTCCAAGGTGCCGGTAAGCACCCTGGAAGTTCATTAATTCTTTCAGCTCTCAAGTAACTGCATGCCCATATGAGGTATGGGCAGACAGTTATCCTGAGAGTCTGCTGGAGCCTGAAATGCACCCATGATCTGCTGGTCTCAGGTGCAATGCTCTGCAGGCTCCTTAGAAAAAAATAATAAATGCACATTTTTTTTTGAGCAGTCATAAAGCATCTGGAAATAAAAGCAAAATATACAGTATATTGCCAATTTGTTTCAAATTTAAAAGAAAACAATTGCACAGATTTTTAGCACACCTTTGAAACCTATTGGATAGGCCACTTTTTGTGAGGATGAGAGCAAGCATATCACATTTGAAATAACAGTATTTTTTAGAAGAATGGAGATAAAAAATGGTAGCTATTTTCACCATATATGTTAAATCTATATGGTAGGCTTTAAAATTGCAAAATGTAAACATTGAAAATAATTGCACCACATTTTTCAAGCCTTCATTGCTTAGCCACAATGTATGAGGGGCAGTAGGCAGATTGCATCCACAACTAAAAGAACTGGCCTCCTTTTTTTACAGGCTGAATAAAGGAAAAATATGACAGTTTTGTTTCTAAGCTTGTAATTCTTTTGGATTGTAATGGCTTTTATTTCATGTTGGACAATTGAAAGTGTTGTTTAGGTTTGACCTCCTATTATATGGTTTCTGGTAAATCTAAAGCTAAATTCTCAAGAAAACTAAGGAAAGCAGGATAAGTGAAAAGTATACTGCAAAGTGAACATGCTCTACTCCTTTAGCAAATCAAACTCATCGTATCAGTGTTTGTTTACATTTTAGCAAATACTGAGGAGGAATAGTATCTCCGATAGAAAGAGTAGGTCCTCGGCTGTTAAATTTGCAGCTGGTCCTGGGAGCTACAAGCTAATCTTTACCATGTCCATTCTAGGTACTTAACTGATTAAACAGCTGTCTTGCTTAAATGAATGTATTCTGTTACCTATTGTATGTTTTTTTATAAATGCACTACCCACCTTTTTGTGAAATTAAATATATTGTCATGTTATGCAGTCCTGGTCTGAAATTAAAACAAGAAATATGATAAGGCCTGAGTATGCCTAAATGTTAGCAAGATAACTGAGTTGAGATAGATGGTAAGAGAACGCCTGGTACTTGATAGGGGTAAGCTTGATGTTCAAGTCGATTCAACTTGAACATTGGCCGTTCGTGTGTTCGCCAAACACACGAATGGTAAGGGTGTTCGATGGGCTGTTCGCCATTGTCATGACAATGCTGGATGCCTTGACTTGACAATGGAGTACAATGATGGAAGCATTTTTTGGCTTTTTTGTTGAAATAAAGGACTTGTCAAAAACTGTTGTTTTGTTTTTTTGTTCAATAAAGGAATTTTTCAAAAGTCCAGCATCTTTATATTTTACTGAATTTAACCCTTTAGTGAATGGGTAGGGGTTCAAGTACCCGTTGCTCATTCACAAGAGGGGGCCAACATCAGGGACAACATCAGGGACACCGCAGGGAGTGGGGGTGCTCACTCACCCACCCATTTCCTGCTCTGCCAGGCCTGTGCTCGAATGAAGGGTCTGGTAGGAATTTAGGGGGGACTCCATCGTTTTTTTGGGGTTCCCCTAAAACTCCTACCTGGCCTAAAGGGCCTTGTATGGATATTAGAAGGAACCCCACGCACTACTTCCCAAAATTTTTGGAAGGTGTGGTTCCCCTTAAAAGTCCCACCAGGACTAAAGACCCTGGTATGGATTTCAGGGGGGAACCTCATGCACTTTAAAAAAAAATACTGTGGGGTTCCTCCTAACCTTTCTACCAGACCTAAAAGGTCTGGTAAGGATTGGGGGGGGGGAGGATTTAAGGTGACCCCCTCAGGCATGATATTTAAAGGAATGTTTAATATTTTTTTTTTCTTTAAGCAATGAAAAATGACTGCCCCTTTAAAAGCAGTACTTTGATTTTTTTTTTCACTGATTCAAGTCTCTCAGGGCAGTACCCAAGTCCCCATACCCATTTTATGGCTAATAACTTGCATATAAGCCTTTTTAACTTATGTTTGAGTCCCATAGATTTGCATTGAGTTCAAAGTTCACTGTTGAAGGTCGAAGTTTGACCCTGAACCGAACACGGGGGTCTTCGGTCCATCACTAGTGACCAACATCTAAGGAGGATGACCTTTTATGTAAGGAGGACAACTGGGATGGTAGGGGACAACTAAAACTAATGACCATTGATAAACATTTGCAGGAGTTCTCATGGACATTACAAGGACACATAGGGGTTGATCTACCAAAACTGGACAGTGCAAAATCTGGTGTAGTTCAGCATGGTAGCCATTCAGCTTCTAACTTCAGTTTATTTGGTTAAGGTTTGACAAAAAAACCTGAAAGCTGATTTGTTTCTATGCAGAGCTACAGCAGATTTTGCACTCTCCAGTTTTAGTACATCAACCCTCAACTCCAGTATACCTAACAAAACTGTAATGGAGGATGAAGCAGTTTTATTTGGGTAAGATAAGGCAGATTTGTAGTGGAAGCATATTATATAATGACTTCTGACCAGGGGCAGACTGACAACTCATGGGGCCCCCGGGCAATAGGGGATCATGGGGCCCCTGTGTCCTTGCCCAAACTCAAAAAAAACTATGAAAAAGGTACTAGGGGCATCTCATGGGGCCCCCTACTGACCCAAGGCCCTCGGGCAATGCCCGAGTTTCCATATGGTCAGTCCACCCCTGCTTCTGACATTTACAGTACCATTGAAGAACATATTATTGACAATAGGAACAAAACAGGACTCCTGCCTACAAATCAGAGGAACCTAGACTGCAGTTTAAATCATGATGAGGGAGATTTGAAGGTGAAGCATATTTTAAACAGAGGTTTATCCCTATGTGAGCACTGTAAGGGTGGAGCTTTTGTTCTGTTCAGTGTAACTGGGCACCACAGAATGAGAGAAATAAGCAATTACTAGGTTGATGAAGATAATCTCTTTCTCCTTGGGATTAGAGAGAGTTAAAACTTGTGGTTTCAGAAAAGCTTTGATTTTGAATAAATAACGTTAATTTTGTTCAACTTCACAACAACATGAAATATTCATCTCTGTTTTGATAGACTTTTATCAGTATTAAGTTTTCCTTTGCTAAATATCTGTAAATTAATCTTTCAAAGGATCTTGTCAGCATATAAATATGGTAGATCTCATAAAATGAGAAATCAGAAGCCAATTGACATCTAAGAAGTACTGGGAGTGCAAAGTGTCATATTACTGAAAGCAGCAAATGTCTGACTTCATGGGACCACTGACTTCCTGACTCTCCATTTTTTTTCTAGGGCCAACTTACACTAGTTTGTCCTTATGCATTGCATTAATGCACGTGTGTTAATCACTTCCATACAGGGCTCTTTTACCCCCTTCCTGCCCAGGCCATTTTTCAGGTTTCAGCGCTCTCACACTTTGAATGACAATTGCGCGGTCATACAACATTGTACCCAAACTAAAATTTTATCACTTTCTTCACACAGCTAGAGCTTTCTTTTGATGGTATTTAATCACTGCTGGGGTTTTTATTTTTTGCTAAATTAACAAAAAAAGACCAACATTTTTGAAAAAAAAGACATTTTCTTTGTTTCTGTTATAAAGTTTGCAAATAAATAATTGTTCTTCATAAATTTAGGCCAAAATGTATTCTACTACATGTCTTTGGTGAAAATAACCCAAATTAGTATTTATTATTTAGTCTGTAGGAAAATTATAGAGTTCACAAACTGTAGTATATATCTAAAAATTGATCAATCCTGAAGTGACAGACAGCCCAGAAATCTCAAAGAACTGGAAGACTTTTGTAAGGAAGAATGGGCAAAGATACCTCAAACAAGAATTGAAAGACTCTTGGCTGGCTACAAAAAGTGTTTACAAGCTGTGATACTTGCCAAAGGGGGCAGTACATGCTATAAATTCTGCAGGGTGCCCAAACTTTTGCAGACGCCATTTTTTTGTTTTCTGTTATTTTGAAAGTGTAAATGATGGAAATAAAATATAACTTTTGTGACATATTATAAGAATGTCTCATCTGTAATTTGATGCCTTTTGGAGATTTTTCCATCTTTCCTTGACTTCTTTATGCACATTAATACAAATTTTTAGCTGGGGTGCCCAAACTTTCGATCCCCACTGTATATATACTTTTTTTATACACATCTTTTTACATATTTACTTTTATACTTTAATACTATTTCTTTCCACATATTTATAAATGTTTAGCATGAATATATATGTTGTGTGAATATTTTCTGCCTGCTGGGCTTTGTGGTACTTTAAGAAATCCTTGCTTAAGAAATGTTTGCTCACAGGCACAGACCCCCTCCCACCGTGTGATTTGGAAGACAAAAGAATGTTTTTCTCTCTTAAGATAAGACGGAAGAAGATCACACCTATACCATGACGGAGATTGTTTTCGTGTAAAGTGACCAATCAAAGACTAATATAATGCTTATGCTGTTATCACGTGATGTTCGCATCATTTTTCATATATAAACTCACGGTTTCATTTCAATAAATTAGAGACAAGTTTTCACAGACCAAACGTGTCAGTGTGAGTTTCTTTATGTGCGCACATTTCAGAAGCTGGCCAGCATCATAAATTAGGACAGAAACAGATAAGCACTGGACGATTCTGTCCTCAACTAAATCAATGTGACCTTCTGTGATTGGTCACAGCAGGTCACATGGTACCGGCAACGGGGCCAGTACTCAGATCTGTCATCGACCATGTGCAAGGTACACGGCCGGTGACAGATCGTGCCGCTGTGCGGCTCTGCGGGCATGCAAACTGCGCATTCCCTAAAGGATGCCATATGGCGTCCACCCGGAGCAGTGAGGGTTTTTGCTGGCTGCCATGCGGCCATAGGCCGGCGGGAACCGGTTAATACATTATGCCGTATATTAATGTGTTAAGGTGCCCTATGCATTTAAATGGGCTGGATACACACCAAATTGAACATACACATTCTTTCCAAAGCAGCATACCACAGCACATGGTAGTGTATTACTGTATACTGTGGTGTACTGCAACACATGTCTATTGGAAGAGCAATGGGCGGTAATGATGGGCCGAACCCCCCCACCCGTTTGGATCGTGGTGAACATTCGAACCTAACGAAAGGACAATTCATTAAGTGGTATCTTACTGCATCTGAGCATGCGGTAAGATACTGCACAGCTACTAAAATGTCACATGAGTTATACTATTAAGTCATGCAGTATTTTAGTAGTGAAAACATGCTTTGATGTTTCAGCTGTCAGCGGAGTTCCTTGCTGACAACTGAATGTAAAAAGAATTGCCAACAATTAAAAAATGCTAAAAAACATGGTGTGGGGTCCCCCCCATCCAACCCCTTCATGTCTGATATGGATTTTGGGGGGAACCCTCACGCCATATTTAAAAAAATGGCATGGGGATCCCCTCAAAATCCATACTAGACCCTTATCTGAGCCTGAACCATTACCAGGCCACATGCCCTCAATATGCCCCCAAAGAACCTTGTTCAGATATTCCCATAAAGTTTGTATAGTATGTCCAACATTCTGGATCTAAGCAATACATTCTATTACTAAATATACTGTGTTTCACGGTTAAAATATGTGTAAATTGGATAGGATGTGTTTATTGACCTAAAAGTTATTGAAGTACATTCATGTGTGAGAGGGAGATTTATTCTTTTAGGTTCAACATTTTTTGCTAGTGTTCTGGGTCTTTTAAATATAATATTTGTTATTTTTAGGGGTTTTTTTTTAGATATGGAACTTGTTCTAGTATGTACCAAAACTTTTTAAAAATAGGTATAATGTCCAGGTGTTGCACTTTACAACTAGTTATAAATATAGATCTCTCCTTTTTTTCACTCTCATTCAGTCTATTTGGTTGCTGTTTTTGTTTCTTAGACTTCAAATATTATTTTTTGTATTATTTTTCTCTTTCTATTTAATGCATCCATAACCAGTTCAGAGCTGTGCTTCTTTTCATTAAGCCTGCATTCACACCTGAGAAGCACATAAACTTTTGAAGCATATTTCAGGTGTTTTTCAGGCATTTTACAAGCAATTTACAGTAGTTTTTGAATGCATATCAATCTTTAGAGGTTTGTTTCCTGGGCTTGGCAAGGAAAAGAGAGCAATTCTGGAGGAGGAGAGAAGTTTTTCAAGTGCAAAAGTGCACACAAAAATGCATGAAAAATGCATTCACCATGCATTTACGGATGCTACTAATGAAGCATATGGGACAAGAAATGCCTAAATACAAGAAAGCCTCATGTATTTTTGAGCATAGGGCATAAAAAGCAGGATGACTAAGCGTACAAGTGTGAACAGGTCTTATCATGTTGGAGTACAGAGTCCCAGTGGTATTCTTCTTTTTCAGCATGGGCCCTGGCAAATTCTAATGCATAGGTTTTAGGAAAGGCTTCCTTTGTCGACGACACCCATGCATGCCATTCCTCTGCAGTGTACGCCTTATTGTGTCACAGTATTCTGACTAATAAGTAAAACTTTGCTGATTTTCTTGCAGCCTTCACCTTTCTTGTGTAAAGAAATTATTTTCTTTCTCAGGCATTTCTTTTCCATGTGGTGCCATTGCTGACATGGGAAGGGGTTTTCTTTGTTAAGTAGCGCCCTTTTATAATCAACTGTCTGCTGGACATCTGTTTAACCACTTGCCTACTGGGCACTTATACACCCTTCCTGTCCAGGCCAATTTTCAGCTTTCAGCGCTGTCGCACTTTGAATGACAATTGCGCAGTCATGCAACACTGTATCCATATAGAATTTTTATCATTTTTTTCACATAAATAGAGCTTTGTTTTGGTGGTATATGAGGCTGCACTGATAGGCGGCATTGATAGGCAGCACTGATGGGCACTGATAGGCAGCACTGATGGGCACTGATGAGGTGGCATGGATAGGCAGCACTGATGGGCACTGATAGGTGGCATTGATAGGCGGCACTGATGACCTGGCACTGATGATGCTGCACTGACAGGTGGCACGGATGGGCAGCACCGATGGGCGGCACTGCTGGGCAGCACTGATTGGTGGCACTGATGGGCACAGGTGGGTGGCACTGCTGGGTGGCACTGCAGTGAACAGGTGGGTGGCACTGGTAGGCACAGGAGGGTGGCACTGATGGGTACAGGTGGGTGGCACTGCTGGACACTGATCATCAGTGCGCTGATGATCAGTGTTGATCATTTCTCTGATAATTGCCGGTTATTGGCAGTACTTTCCTCACGCTGTGACAACGTGAGGAAAGTGCAGCCAATAACCGGCAACTGTATTTACCTGGTGATCTGCTGTGTCACTGGGCACAGCTGATCACGTGGTAAAAGGCCACCATGATTGGCCATTTACCATATCCCATATTCCATAGGACACAGCGATCACCGTCGGCGCCGGATGTGCTCTGCTGGGGGTGCACAGGGGGCGTATTCAGGAATGACGTGCATGGCCGTCGTCCCAGAACCAGACAATTGCGCTGTAGCTGTCCTTTGGCTATAGCATGGTAGGGAACTGGTTAAAGAATAATTAGACTCACCATTAGTTGAATTCTTGTTAATTAGGATTTTTTTGCCCAAAATTTAGCTTTGCTCCTAAGACTTTCATTAGGGTGTATTCATTTTTGCAACATGGTCTTGAATTAAATTGTTAGGAAAAATTAACAAACCTTGTTTGCGATCAATGGCCTGCATTTGTGGGAGTATTTTGTAATATTGTGTCCCATAGAAAATGTTGATTCTGAAAGGAAAGTAAAGGTTTTCAGACAAATCTGTTGGGGTATACTCAATTATGCTGAGCACTGTATATGTTAATATATTGAGGCAATTTGCTACTTAAAGAGTTAATGTCAGAGATGATGGGTCAAGCTGGTGGAGAGACTTAAGCTGGCCATACATGAATTGAAGCTCATCTGGTTCAGCAGGGACCGGTCAAATTTCAATTTATGAACATAAATGAATCTACCGATTGACTTATGTATAACCACCCTGTCAGATTTTAGCTACTTAATCAGCACTGCAGGTTATAGCCTGTGGCACTGATCAGTGTATCAGAGGATTCCACCATCCACCTCGAATGCGTGGAAGGGAGAATTGTATTTTTTTTTATTTGGCCCACTGGTTAAACACGAAAAACTTAGTCATCTATGGTCTGCTTAAGGTTTTGTGAAATTTAAGTAAGTACTAGCAAAAAGGAATATTTGGATTAGATACTTCAATAAAGTTTTGTTCATCTTTAGTGACAAGTCCATCTGTAAAAGCTTGCTCTAAAAGTGCTATCAGCTCATGTAAAAATTGATTTGAGATAATTTTTTAGTGGGGCATAGTATTCTTGTCATTTTGAATTCTCATGACTTCAAAAATCATAATCTTTTTAGTTTTGTACAACCACTCCTGCTTTCTGTATGACAATGTCAGTTATTTTGCAAGCTAGATTAATAGTGCTTGAATTTTTTTTGTCTTCTTGGTTTTTTTTAACCACTTGCCTACTTGGCACCCCTTCCTGCCCAGGCCAATTAACAGCTTTCAGCGCTGTCACACTTTGAATGACGATTGTGTGGTCATGCTACACTGTACACATATGAAATTTTTTATCATTTTTTTAATGGAGACAGATAGAGATTTCTTTTGGTGGCATTTAATCACCACTGGGTTTTTTATTTTTTGCTAAACAAACCAAAAACAACTGAACATTTTGAAAAAAAAAGTTTTTCTTAGTTTCTGTTATAAAATGTTGTAAATGAGTAATTTTTCACCTTCACTGATGTGCACTAATGAGGCTACAGTGATGGGCACTGATAGATTGCACTGAAGGACACTGATGAGGAGTCACTGGTAGGTGGCACTGATGGGCATTAACAGGCATCACTGGTGGGCATTGGCAGATATCACTGATGGGCACTGAAAGGCAGTACCCATATATGGCACTGATAGGCAGCACTGACTAGTACTAATAGGCAGCACTGACTGACACTGTTAAGTGGCACCGACTGGAACTGTTAGGCGGCACTGACGGGCACTGATAGGTGGCACTGACGGGCACTTATAGGCGGCACTGACTGGCACTAATAGGTGGCACTGATTGGCAGCACTCATAGACAGCACTTACTGGCACTGATTGGTGGCACTGACTGGCACTGATAGTTGGCTCTGAAAGGCAGCTCAGATGGGCACTGATATGTGGCATTGATGTGCACTGGTAGGCACTGATATGTGGCACTGATGGACACTGACAGGTGGCATTGATGGAAACTGACAGGTGGAACTGGTGGGGCTACACTGATCATTGGGGCACTGATCATCAGTGCCCTGATGGTCAGTGTAGATGTCCCCTCTGAGGAATGCCAACTACCTCCTTTCCTCTCCTCACGAGCTGTCAGCGTGACAGCTTGTGAGAAGAGGAATGTGTATAACTGGTATTTCTTTATTTACATGCGATTAGCTGTGATTGGACATAGCTGATCACATGACAGAGCCGAAGTCATCGTCTCTTTCTGCTGATCGGTGATCTGCTGTGTCCCAGAGGCACAGCGCACCACCGATCGCCGCGCTGTGCACCCCCGGGGGTGTGCACATTCGGTTAGAGTTAGGCTTCAAGTCTGTATAAATAGGTGAACTAAATAAATTGTATTGTAAGCAAATCAGATCAATCATTTATAGGCATGGCAATAATCAGTAAAGAGTCTTTGTTCTTTAAATCCTTATTTGCATAATAGCATTGAAATGAATGTTTCCTTGTATATCTTTGTAGATCGAAAAATAATTGATATGTATCTGTTTTAGTTGAGGGGCAGAATGACTAGCCACTTTCAAGTAATAAGATTCACTATGAGTTAACAGACTGAATATTTTAATGGTGTGATTAGTATTTATCTGCTTTTTATTTCAACCTCCTCCTCCTCATGTTCCTCTAATTTTCAGTTTTTTTGCTTCATTTTAATCTATCCTTTTGAAGGAATCTTCATAATCTTTAGGCATTTCAATTGTTGGTGCAAATTGATATTTCTGGAAATTTGGCGAAGCTCTAAAAAGATATTGCTAAACTGGTGGAATCTTTAGAATCATCTAAAGCAAAAAAAGTGTGGGAGAGGGCGCTACTGTCTAAAGCCTAGTACACCCAAGCAGAAAATTGTACGCAAAATACAGCTTTTGAAGCGATCAAACAATAATCTGATCGTTAGTTCACGACTTTTGTCTCAAATTATTAGAAGGGACAAGAACAAAATGTTTTCTTGTATGATACCAGATTGTATGATTTTCATTTAACCAGCACAGTTTTCATCCGATAATGCAATACAAATACAATACATTACATCACCTCCAAATTTTTGTTCTATTATATAAGAATTTTTATAACTTTAGTTACCCCTTCATTTTTGGTATGAAACTTGCATGCAAAAAAACATGGACGACCATTCATCCGATATTCTCATCGTGTGTATGGGGCTGTAGTATAGTATGCCCATCTGATTGCATACTACCATTGCTGGCTCTTCCTGGTTTTCAGCTTATGGTTGGCTTACTACTGAATGCTGCATCACAACTGACCTCTGACCACTGATATACTTACTACTGACCTCTAACACTGATATACTTACTACTGACCTCTGAATTCTGCATCACTTACTAGTGACATATGAACTCTGCTCATATACTACTGACCTCTGCGTCACTACTGATCTCTGAGCTTTGTGTCACTTACTACCGACCTCTGCGTCACTACTGATTTCTGAACTCTGTGTCACTTACTACTGCCCTCTGCATCACTACTGATCTCTGAACTTTGAGTCACTTACTACCGACCTCTGCGTCACTACTGATCTCTGAACTTTGTGTCACTTACTACTGACCTCTGCGTCACTACTGATTTCTGAACTCTGTGTCACTTACTACTTACCTCTGTGGCATTACTGATATCAGAGCTGTGCATCACTTACTACAAAATTCAGGAGTCAGGAGTAAATGAAGCAGAATTCAGAGGTGAGTAGTCACACTAAGTGTAGTTTTAAGTGACCCTCTGTCTCACAGTACAATCAAACAGCCCTCCCCTGCACAGATTATCTCTGTTCTCCCTCTTTCTGGTCTCATCACATTACTTCAGCTATGGCTCACCTCCTCTTCCCTGATCCAGTAGGTGGAGCTAAATCACAGATAATCACAGCCCTGCTATAGGGAACCACACCCCACTCCTTCTCTTCTTGCACAGCTTTCAGCATCTGCTACAGCATGAACAAATATGGAATGAACCTTAAAGTGGCTCTAAAGTCTCAAGGTTTTTTTTACCTTCATGCATTGTATGTATGAAGGTAAAAAATCTTCTGTGTGTATCAGCCCTCCTGCCCACCATCCCCCCAACACTTACCTGAGCCCCATCCCGATCCAGTGATGCCCACAAAGGCCTCAGTTCTCTGGGGACTCTCACTAGTCTGTCAATCACAGCCAGTGAGCCAATCATGAGAGGTCACGATAGGGAGAGGCGGTGATGTGTGTGTGAATGGACATGCAGAGCCATGGCTCAGGAGTGTGCCTGCTCAGGTGCCCGCATAGCAAGCTGCTTGCTGTGGGGGGCACCCGACAAGAGGGAGGGGCCAGGAGCACCGACGGGTACCCGAGATGAGGAGAATCTGGGCTGCTCTGTGCAAAACCATTACACAGAGCAGGTAAGTATAATATGTTTATTAAAAAAAAATAAAAAACAAGACTTTAGTGTCACTTTAACATAGCTGCAGCTACCTTTGAGAAGTGTAGCTTTAGTAGAGATACTGAAGGGGTAGCTAACAGCATTTTTAACACTTGCTGTGCAATGTGTGTAGGCACAGTGCCGCCCTCCCCCAGTGGGGTCCAAGTTCCGTGCACACATTGCACTAATGGAGGATACACCTGGAAAGGTTGATAGGATAAGTCCTCACATACCCCATGGTATGATATTCTCATATATATATATATATATATATATATATATATATATATATATATACGCTGAATACCCAAATCATGCTTAATTTCTTTTTCCAGGTGTTCTAGTTTCCTGATTAATTTAAATTGAGCCATTTATTTTTTTTCAATAGATAACGGGCAAATAATAAAAGTTTCCCTAGAGTAATACTTTAGAAAACCATAAAAACTAAGCAATTTAAATACAGACAGATGTCAATATACAAGATAATAAAAATACATGTTAAAATCTATTTCTCTTCACACTAGTAACTATAGCCTTAAGGAACAAAAAAATGTCCAGTAACAGGGATTGCTTAAAGCTTAATCTTCCAAGTCGATCTAGATTAAGATCTAGTCAAGTTCATTACCATATATAGACACCTCATATTCAGTGAGGTAGCAACAAGGCACTGACCCAGATTTTCACAACATTTCCTCAATTCTATGGAGACTCTTATTTGGAGCAGCTAATCCCAGTCCAAATCAACTAAAAAAGGATCTTAAAAAATATATACGTAGAAAAGCTTTTCTAAGTTTGATTAGTAAAAAAAAAACACAAGGTGAATATATGGTTCTCTTTACCTTATTTAATGTAGAATAGGCTTGTAGTGTGTATTTGATTCTAATTAAAAGCATGTAAATAATTTATTAGTCAGAATAATCATCACATTCTGATGTACTTTTCAGGTCCCATCTTTCCTTTTTCTTAAATTATGCACCTTCGTTTAACATCACTGGTATGTTGGAACCATTTGTGCTACTCACAACCATATTGGGAGAGATTTTTTTAGTCTAAAAGTTCTTTAACTGATTATTCCATTTACAAAAACCTTACAGAGCCTGATTACTTGTTAAAGCATAACTCCATTACCTTATCTACCTATCTTTGTTATTCTGAAGAATTAGCTGTTTGTATGTATGTGTCCATGTGCAGAGTGAACCTGTATGAAAATTGTTTTATAACTATCAATCAGCTGCTGCACTTGCAGGGCTATATGGAATAAATTGGCAAGGTCTGCATCAATTTAGAAGTTATTTCCCTTTGGGAGTATCTGCCCTGCAGGGGATGGCAAAAATCTGACTTGTGACTTCTGGGAAAATCAGTGAGCCAATCACACAAGCAGGACATGACATTTTCAGGGGGCATTCTGTACACCATCTGTGTACAGAATGCCTCCAGGTAGCCATATTGCATTGCGTTTTACAGAAAATTACAGTGCTACAGACTGAAAAGGAAAGGTAATACTTAATAACATTAGATTACAATATGACTTAAGTCACAATTGTATACACTATTTTTTTTTATTTGCTTTTTTTTTTTCCCACAACAGTTTAGTTACCCTTTAAATATATCAGAACAGCCCTTATGTTCTAGATTTGTTAAAAAGTATGGTATGGACAGACCTTCCTCTGGTTTATGCTCATATGTGGTATTATAGGTATTATACTATAATTTTTTTGTCTTCTTCTGCATCCTCTATATCATACATGTCCATCAATGTCTGGGTGACATTTCTGCTGTCCTCAGTCCTATAGGCCCTGCCATGAAAGAGAGAGTCACTAGCAAAGCATAAATAGCTAAAACAAATTCCAGGAACAATTTTAAAATATTAAACTCTCTACTGCTCACTTATGTATCGTAGTGGGACTTTCTAGAGTTGCAGGAGATGTCATGAGATCACTCCCAGCGGGCATAGGTAAAGTGTAGTAGAATTGTCACATACTTGTTTCAGCATATTTATATCATCCTCTGGCACATGCTCTATCAACAATCCCCATCCTTTGAGATTAGATATAGTGATTTCAGTAAAACGGATTTCACTGTGAAATTGAATTCACGGTGAAATTACTGAAATTGACAGATGGAATTATTTCACTCATTGAGTTGTTTAGGTGAAATCTTCACTGCTCTCTGAGAAGTCTTTTTAATTCACTTAGTGTTTTTGTGTAGCTGATTATTATCTGTGTTACCTGTGTAAATGGAAAAAAATACAGCTAATGCTGGGATGTTTTGGGGCACACGAACAGTTCTAAGATAACTGAAAGGAGCTTCCATAACCATCAAGAGCTATTTAAAGCCCATTGCACTAAAAAAAAAAAACACTTTAATGTGGCCTTCCTAAAAAACACCAAAAGCATGTTTCTATAATGGCAAATGTTCCCAAAATCTTGCAATTTTCTCAAAAAATTATGAAGAAGTAAATAATCTCAATTCCATGCTCACATTAACCTTTTAATTGCACATGTTTTAAGAGCTGACATAATGTGGCACATACTATTTTCTTCTTGCTGCACATGCACAAGCACATGTTTCAATGCTTCAACAGGAATACATGATTGGAATTTGGTTGGTGCAGTCTTTGCATTTTAGTCATTTGTCTCCCAGAAACTGACTAACACAAAAAAACTTCTCAACTCTGGAAAGATATGGAGTAATATGGTTCACAGCCGATGTTCCCACTCAGGAAAGTTGACTCCGATTGTTACTCACATATGTTGTCTCAACACTAACCAAGCATATGTTTTGAGCAAAGTTTTATCCAGAGTGGAAACGTTTAAAAAAGGTAACATATTTAAATTTACCAGTGATTATAAGCACTGTTTTGATTTATTACTTGATTCATTTTCTGGCTGCTCCTCATTTCCATACTATAACATTTTATATAAAAAAAAGCTGTGTGCTAAAGATTATACATTTTTCTCATACCGATACAGTATTTATAACACATTAGACTAAATCTTGTAAGATCATTATCATTTTTAGCTGTTTATGAACATCTAGCATACTTCTATTGACCTTAATAGATCGTGTTTCTGCTCAAACAGTTCTTGCAATTGACCGATTTGCCCCAAATTCTTGTAGATGCAAACTTAATGAGTCCATTAAAAATATCCTACAATTAAGCTCTTTGTATTAAAGCTTTCTTTTCAGCAAATGAGCAAAAAGAATCCTCTTGGCTGACAGGTTGATAGACTTGCAGTAATTACAGGCAAATTGATTAGTTGAATGCTAGAGTTTAAAGGAACTTACTAGTCAGACAAAATATGTCTCCCACACAGATTCAACAGCTGGAAATCTTACATAATAAATACTGAGCTACACATCATTTATAACAACTAATTAAGCTGAAAAAAAATTTAGACAAGAAAAAAAAAATATTTTTCAATTGAATAGCCTAACACTATTTCAACCATACAACTAAAACAAAAAAAGTCTAGTTGATCAAAATACACATATTGCCAGTGCCTTCCATGAATGCTACAAGTGAAATTACTCCCATAAAATAAAGAGCCATAAAAAGGTTAAATTATGCTAAACTTTTCCTTTCTGCTTTTTAAGGTCCTTGATACTAAGAATGAACCAACTTGGTTTAGCTTGTTTTTTGGTTCAATACATTTCTATTTACAATACACAGGTGCAAATGTAAACCAAAATGTGTATATAAAACAGTCACACTTCATAACAGTTTAAAGGACCGTAGTATGAAGAAATAATTGGAAGTAACAAACGCCCAACTGGAAGATTCATCAGATAAATTCAAAGCAGTGTTAAATGAGAGACCTCACAGTGAAGTTATTCCAGTAAGTAAATAGGTGTCTATTGGTATGGTATGAACCATACAAAAAGGTCAAAAATATAATAGAGGCTCATACAAAGATATTAGTGTATGCTAAAACATGTTTGCATGGTTATCCAATGGGAAAGGGGATGGGGGTTTGGGGTATACACAGAGTTAAGAGCCTAAGCCTAATTAAAAAAAGGGGGGGGCAGAAAGGAGGAAGGGAGAGCATAGAGGGGTGAAAAGAGGAAAGGGGTAGAATTACAGAGGGGTGGAAAGCAAGGGGAGAGAAGTGCCTCGGATGCTATGTCATAGTAATGGAGGAAGCAGAGTTAGAGATGCAACTGGGTTGTGAGTAATCCATACACAGAGTCTAATTTTTCAAAAACAGGTCATGTTTATCCACCACCATAGCCGTTATCTTTTCCTTGACCATCATACCGTTCAGACAGGATTTGATTTCATGAAAGATAAAGGAATGAGCAATAGTTTGTTTGGTGGCATTGAAAACAAAAGCAATTCATTTTGCTGTTTTTGTTCAATAAAGCCTCAAGCAGGAAAAATGCTTTTTCAATATAAACTTGCATTTTACCACATCATCCATTCTACCAAAGAGCCACCGATTTCATGGTCTCACAGTAAAACTGACTAAGCTATAAGTAATCCACTTTACATAATTATACCGTACATATACAGTACACTGTGTACCTCCTATGCAATAACCAAGATGAAACATTTGGATACCTCAAGTGGCCTTTTCTCCCGCTTCTGAATTTAGCTAACTGTCCCTTGTTTTCTCCGGGATTTGAGACCCCTGGCTTTGTTCCCCTGGTGGACGCAAAAAGGTTTTACTAATGTGTTTTCTCTTCTGGACTCTACGGGCATCAAGCCTTTTGATTATTTCCAAGAACAATATGATGCGCTGTCACGAAAAATCTCATTACATTTAACTCAGACATGTTATACAATCACTCTTTGCAAATAAGCCTACTTTAAATTCTAAGATGTGAGTTGCTACTTATCTTCCTATTAAATATCTTTGCAGTACACACTTAGGTGCTGTGTTTCTTTGTTACTCTTTGCAAATAAACCTGCTTCTATGACGCTTACCTGGTTTGAGAGCAAATGCCATGCTGAACCACATTCTATGGGCCCCATTTCGCTCCTGTACTCCTCTCTCAACTCTTTTGCCTCTTTTCAGAATACAGCCTACATGACAGCTTGGGAACGGGAATTGGGTGTACACATTTTGAAAGAAGACTGGAAGGACATTTGGTCAGCTGCAGCTATATGCTCACGGAATGTGATTGCAATTGAACATTCTTACAAGGTTCCTATGCGCTGGTATCTAACGCCACTTCATATCTACAAATTTGTTCCCAGACACTCCCCTCTGTGTTTCCTACTCTGCGGACAGGAGGGCACAATGGTCCACATATGGTGGACTTGCCCGAGGGTTTGCAGGCTGTGGATTCAGGTATGCACCCTGATCGACTTGCTCCTCCACTGCAACCTTAGGAAAGACCCAGTAGAGGCTCTTTTACACAAACCTATACAGACAGTACACAAAAAACAAGCTAAACTAATCACTTTTCTTTTTATAGCCACTAAACAAACTAACAAACTATTGCCTGCTCCTGGAAATCTCTTGTACTTACTTTCCAGGAGGTCAAGGCCCACCTAAATGATTTCATGGTCAACGAAAAAACTGACGGCTATACTGGAGGATAAATTAGACAAGTTTCTGAAAGTTTGGTCTCCATGGATTGATTACTACCAGCCAGACCAGAGGGCACTACAACTGTGATCCCCTCCTCCCTTTCCCTTTCTTCTGCCTTAGAATTGAGATGTTGGACCTGTGCAGCATTCCAAGGTGCTCTCCCCCCTCCCTTCTTCCCTTGTTATGTCAGTTGCAAAATGATTGGTAAAATAATGTCTATGTAGGATTGCATCCACAGTTGACATGTACTGGAAAAAGAACACATGAACCTCTTGTTGGTGTAAGATATTTATTGGTGTTTTATGATGTTTATATCTGATATGCATTAATTTAGTTGCAAGTACACAATGTTTATTATAGGCAATTATAGATATAACATCCATGCCTCTCCCACATCTCTTACACCATCTCAGATGTAAGCTCACTCATCAGACCACACTGACCACATAGACAAAGGTTAACATGCACTTGTTGGACAGTCTCCCATGTTAAAGTCAGCAGTCCTCTTCCTATCCTTTCCTGGGTGCCATCTGTTTTCTCCTGGCAGTCACCATTTAATGCTGGATCCCTTGGCTCTACAGCTCTAGAAGCAACATACATTCAAATACTCATGGAATGGGACATGCAGAGACTTTTAAGACAGGAAAGACTCAGTCTAGTGTATTAGATTTATTTTAAAGGTATAAAAGCTTAGAAGTATCAAGCGACCCATATGGTGTTGAAATTTTTCTCAGGAAGAATAATTTTCCTGTATTTATTTGTGAAATCAGATGTGGAAGTACATTAATTATCACCCACCCAGGGAAGTTAATAATCAACTCTGGGCAGTGTGTTTGTCACATTTGGGTATAGCAAAGAAAAAAAAAATCCAAATAGTGTTGTTATCAGTTAGAAGCCACAACAACATAAACAATTAAACTAAATAAAGATTTCAGGATTTATCATTTTATTAAAACACAGAGGGATATACAGTCTTGACATTCTGCAAGCACTGTACATACTTCTTTTGTGTTCTAGGGTTACTTCCTTTCAATACACAATTCACAATTTTGTTTTTCAGTGTCAGTTTTTGAAATTCCATTATCTTTTCAGTCAGACACATATACCTTTTACTCTTAGGCACTAGAATATCAGAACTTCATGGCTCATTTATACTAAATTATAGCTTTGTCACAGATTACCAGTAAAAATGTCTGTTAATCTATTACTGGTAGTCCCACAGATCAGCAGGCAAGCCAATATTTTGCTTGTAGTTCTAAACTATAATATGCAAAGCTCTTTGGCTTCTGATAGTTCCACAGCATGTGCTCAGTTCTTACTGTGTTTCTACAAATACTGTAGAAGTGCTATTGCTGTTGGCCATTCTCACCTGCTGATGAATATAGTCTGTCATGCTGCAGCCAATCAGAGCAGCATTCCTCTCCTCCTGTCAGGCTGAAACAAATCAGAGAGGCTTCCTACCCTTGCATTGTCTATTTTAACTTAGTTTGTTGTCTGAAGGATTTATTTTCAAGCTAGCTGCCAAGTCTTTTACCTGCCTGCTATTGCACCTACTTTTTTTCCATTGATTCCCATGTACTCTGACCTTGTTTCTTAGTTACCAAAGTCTGCTACCTACTCTGACTCTTGACTTTGTTCCTGAGTACTGGAGTCTGCAACCTGTGCTTATTCTGGGCTTCATTCCTGTCTCTCTGAGTCACATGAAAGGTTTACAATGGCATGTATATAAAGTAAACACACTTGCACCCAGGAGCGGACTGACCATTTGGAAACTCGGGCACCGCCCGAGGGCCTGGGGTCAGTAGGGGGCCCCATGAGATGCCCCTGGTTCCTTTTTCATAGACTTTTTGGGGTTTGGGCAAGGACACAGGGGCCCCATGATCCCCTATTGCCCGGGGGCCCCATTAGTTGTCAGTCCACCCCTGCTTGCACCCTATAAACGTACAATGTGAAAAAAATATTAAATGTGCAGCTGCTGTGATCAATACAATAGTACCAAAACTAAAGAAAAAACTTGACAGGGAAATACAAATGTCCAAATATAAGTCTTTGTAAAATCAAAGGATTGTTGTGTGTTCTCCTCTTGTAAGGAACAAGAAAGTCAAATTGCACCTGCTGGTATAACCATACACCATTGGTCCAAAGAATAGGAACATCGCACATCTAAGAATGTCTGGGAATATTGTCATCAATGTCGCCACCACCAGTCCCACCTTGGTGGCGATGACATTGGTGACAATATTCCTGGGCATCCTCCCTTGGCTGTATGGCTTTCCTGTTGTCCATTGGACCAGTGGTGTATGGTTATATCAGCAGATGGAATGTCTGACTTACCTAGAAGTTCCCACACTGTCAGACTGTGACAGTTCACTGTTTTATCAGTGTTGGTTTCATTGGTGCTGACAGTAATACACCAGTGACTTTGCAGTTCCGATGTGATGTTAACCCCCGAATGCTTGTGACCTTGATGACCACCAGATATGTGATTTGCCTGCACATATTCTACTAAATGTGTACAGTATGCATTGTTATCCTTTTATCAATAAATATTTGATTGCTGCACGTAGCTTCACCTTCTTGTGTTCTACTACAATGGCATAGCTGCTATCTTGACAAACCACACTAAGTATACAATTTGACATTCCACACGAAGTATACAATTTGACATTGTAACTCTAAAAACAAAAATGATATATAAGTCCATTAAAGCTCACTTCTGCAAGCTTACTGCGCTTGTCACCCTCTGCCCCCCCCAAAGTAAATTAGCAGAATGAGTTATCACAAGGTTTTATGGTATTATTTATAGGATGAGGAATGAATATGATGAAAACACTGGGAAAAACATGCTTAATGGGTTATTGCGTAGGGTAACACAGTGACAGTGGTTAAGAAATAGAACAGCTATAGGTAATTGTGGTGGTGCTGATGACAATAGGAGCCATGATCAATTAAGCGTTTTTCTTTTTTAACATCTACTGGTGATCTTGAATAGTGATAACTGACAGCAAACATGGATGTGGCAGGACATTATCTATATACTGTATGTACGCTTTTTTTATTTTTATTTACAGATTGCATAGAACGACATACTGGATGAGGTTTAATAAAAAAAACTTTAAACATAAACAAGCTGCAATCTATAAAGATGATAAAGCTGTTGGAAATGTGGTTTGCATCTTCTTTTCTGATGATGAATTTTATTACTGAAGAGTAGTAAAGAAGAAAACAGCTCTAAGTTTGAATGTGGAATATATAGATTATGGCAAAAGTTTGGTATCAGACTGAAAAAAGAACTATAAAATAGCCCAAAAGGTGTATTTCAGAACTATTATGAGCATTAGCTGCTTTTTTAATGCCTTTTCTAACTGATCAAATTGCAATGGCAATGATAGTTGGAATTTGCTGTACAATAATGTACTTAAATAAGATACTACAGATAGATTCAGTGCTGTTTAAAAGTATTTGCCCCGTTCCTCATTGTTTTGCATATTTGTCACACTTAAATGATTCATATCATCAAACAAATTTTAATATTACACAAAGATAACTCAAGTAAATACAAATTGCATTTTTTAAATGATTATTTCATTAATTAATGGAAAAAAGCCGTCCAAACCTGCCTGTTTGTATGTGAAAAAGTAATTGCCCCAACCCTTAAATCATGAATGAACTGTGATTAACCACATTTTTTGGAAAGCTTAGTTAAATTTAATTTGCTACACCAATACCTGCTTACTGCCAGGCCTGCTGAATCAAGAAATTTCTTAAATACTGTAGAAGCTGTCTAACAATATAAAACACGCTAAAAGGTCTCAAAAAGCAACACATCATGACCTAAAGAAATTCAAGAACAAATAAGAAACAAAGTAATTGACATGTATTAGTCTGGAAAGGGTTAAAAAGCCATGTATATGACTTTAGGACTGAACCATGGTGAGAGCCATTATGCACAAATGGAGAACACGTGGAACAGTAGTGAACCTGCTTGGAGTGGTTGGCCTGACAAAATTACTCCAAGGTCATAAAAAGAACCCAGAACGACATCTAAAGAACAGCTTGTCTCACTTACCTCAGTTAAGATCATTGTTTATAAGTCAACAATAAGAAAGAGACTGGGCAAAATTGGCATCCTTGGGAGAGTTTCAAGGCGAAAGCCACTGCTGAAAAAAAAGAACACAAAGGCTTGTCTCAGATTTTGCCAAAAAAATCTTGGTTATCCCTTTTGGGCAAATATTCTGTGCACAGAAGACAAAAATGTTGAATTTTTTGGAAGTTATGCATCCCATTACATCTGGTGTAAAACTAACACAGAATTTAATAAAAAGAACATCACACCAACAGTCAAACATGGTGGTGGTAGTGTGATGGTCTGGGGCTGCTTTGCAGCTTCAGGATGTGAACGACTTGCCATAATTGATGGAACCATGAATACTGCGCTCTACAAGAAAATCGCGAAGGAGATTGTGCAGCCAACAGTTTGTGACCACAAGCTCAAGTGCACTTGTGTTATTCAGCAGGAAAATGATCTGAAACACACCAGCAAGTTCAACTCTGAATGGCTCAAAGAAAAAACAAAATTAAGGTTTTGGAGTGGCCTAGTCAATGTCCAAACCTAAATCCAATTGAGATGCTGTGGCATGACCATAAACAGGCCATTCATGCTTGAAAACCCTCCAGCTGGGCTGAATTAAAACTATTCTGCAAAGAAGAGTGGGCCAAAATTCCTCCACAGCAATGTGTAAGACTCATTGCCAGTTATTACAAATGCTTGATTCCAATTGTTGCTGCCAAGGGTGGCACAACCAGTTTTTAGGTTTAGGGGCAATTACTGTTTCACACAGGGCCAGACAGGTTTTGACAGCTTTTTTCCCTTAATAGAAGTCATCATTTAAAAACTGCATTTTGTATTTACTGGTAGTTTTCTTTGTGTAATATTAAAATTTGTTTGTTGATCTGAATCATTTCAGTGTGACAAATATGGGAAAAAGTAAAAAAAATCAGGATGGGACAAATACGTTTTCACAGCACTATAGATAGATAGATAGATAGATAGATAGATAGATACAGTTGCAAGAAAAAGTATGTGAACCCCTTGGGATTATGTGGAGTTTTGCATGAATTGGGCATAAAATGTGCTCTGAACGTCATCTAAGTCACAACAATAGAAGAACACAGTCTGCTGAACATAATACTACACAAACATTAGATGCTGCCATGGTTTAATTGCACATAACATGTAAACATTCACAGTGCAGGGAGGAAAAAGTATGTGAACCTTTGGACTTAATAACTGGTTGACCCTCCTTTGGTAGCAATAACCTCAACCAAACGTTTCCTGTAGTTGCAGATCAGACCTGCACAACGATCTGGAGTCATTTTGGACCACTCCTCTTCACAAAACTGTTTTAGTGTAGCAATATTCTTGGGATGTCTGGTGTGAATCGCTCTCTTACGGTCATGCCACAGCATTTCAATCGGGTTGAGGTCAGGACTCTGACTGGGCCACTCCAGAAGGCGTATTCTGTGCTGTTGCAGCCATTGTTTTGTTGAATTACTTGTATGCTTTGGGTCATTGTCCTGTTGCATCACCCATCCTCTGCGGAGCTTCAGTTGGCGGACAGATGGTCGTACGTTTTCCTGCAAAATGTCTTGATAAACTCTGGAATTCATTTTCCCATCAATGACAACAATCCGTCCAGGCCCTGAGGCAGCAAAGCAGCCCCAAACCATGATGCTCCCTCCGCCATGTTTCACAGTGGGGATGAGGTTTTGATGTTGGTGTGCTGTGCCTTTTTTTCTCCACACATAGTGTTGTGTGTTCTTCCCAAACAACTCAATCTTGGTTTCATCTGTCCGCAGTATATTCTGCCAGTAGTGCTGTGGAACATCCAGGTGCTCTTTTGCACACTTCAAACGTGCTGCAATCTTCTTTTTGGCCAGCAATGGCTTCCTCCATGGTGTCCTCCCATGTACTCCATTCTTGTTTCATGTTTTCCTTATTGTAGATGTGTCAACAAAAATGTTAGCATGTGCCAGAGATTTCTGTAGGTCTTTAGCTGACACTCTGGGATTCTTCTTTACCTCATGCAGCATTCTGCGCTGTGCTCTTGCAGTCATTTTTACAGGACGAGCACGCCTAGGGAGAGTAGCAACAGTGCTAAACTTTCTCCATTTGTAGACAGTCTGTCTTACCGTGGACACATGAACATCAAGGCTCAAGGAGATACTTTTGTAACCCTTTCCAGCTTCATGCAAGTCAACAATTCTTGATCGTAGGTCTTCTGAGAGCTCTTTTCAGCGAGGCATGGTTCACATCAGACAGTGCTTCTTGAAACCAGTAAACCCAAAACAGGTGTCAGCAACACATCCAATATCATCACACTGATTGGAGTCAAGGTTGGCTCACTCCTGGCTCCAGTTAGCTCTGGGAGAAGTCATTAAGCTAGGGCCTCACATACTTTTTCCTCCCTGCACTGTGAATGTTTACATGTTATGTGCAATGAAACCATGGCAACATCTAATGTTTGTGTAGTATTATGTTCAGCAGACTGTGTTCTTCTATTGTTGTGACTTAGATGGTGTTCAGAGCACATTTTATGCCCAACTCATGCAAAACTCCACGGAATCCCAAGGGGTTCACATACTTTTTCTTGCAACTGTAGATAGATTTAAAAAAAAACAAAACAATGGTAGTCACTGGTAGTGCTGGTGGCCACAAACCTTATGACAGTAGTTCTATGTACCAGGAAAGTCTTTTAAGAAAAAAATTCCAAATTTATTTGTATTATCCACTTTTCAATTGAGATCTAAAATATTTGTAATGTATTTTTGGATAAGATGTGTATGTTATTCCCCAGAGTGATAATTATTATTCTTAACTACTGATTCCATATTATTTGTTATCTTGTTTAGAACAAGTCTTGATAAATAATTCTGAGTTCTGCTGTTTTCTTTCTTGCTGCTCACACTGTGCAGTTTTTAGCCTGGTATACATAATAAAAATAGATGCAGAATTCTCTTGAAATACATCTGATTACATTATAAAACTCTTATTATAAATATTCTTTTCCAGATTCAGTGTTTCTTTGACAACAAGAATTATAATATACTTTGATATAAATGAAACATTTTTCTAGTAAAAAAAAAAGGACTTCAAAATGTAATTTTTTTAAAATGAAATATTTTGAAGAGAAAAAATACACACTTCCTTTATGTATAAAGAATTGTGAGCAAAAATAGCCCAGGTGTGACTTTTATCAGCTTATGTAAATGCCAATGTAAATTAATCAACAGAAAGAACATCTCCAGGAGACAAATAAAAACTACAAATGACAATTCTGTTTTAGAAACATGACTTATGTCTAAGGGCCAGTTCAAACTTGTGCCTTTCATGTGTTGGGGTACTCTGCACTAAGGCAGACCATTCAGTCTAAATGGAGTGGCAGTGCACGTCAACACTACGGAAGAGCCTTAGGTTTGGACTGAACACCCGAACTTTTGCCATTTCAGCCTCTTGCTTGGTGGGAGCTGAAAAATATGTATATAAGTATTTGTATCACTTTTATATATGATAGTTTCCTGCTCTTAGTAGTTCCAAAGGAAGCAGTGGGTGTTTGCACTTGTCATGGCCTAAGAACCATGGCATCACCGAGACATTTCCGGCACTTAACAAAGACTATATTTGATCAGTCATGTCACCACCATGCCCACCCCTTCTATTGTATAGCATTTGTCTATGAGCAGCATCAGTGTCTGTGGGTCTATGTTTTTTTTTCTTTCAGTGCATCGGTGGGCAGTAGGCATTGTGACTGATGATAATTTATGGTGGATTTACAATGATTGACTTTTTTGGGGGGATTATTTTTAGTTGATAAAGGATTTGTCAAATGTTTGGGTATATTTATTTCTAGAAAAATGTTTTTGTGAATGAGAAGGGGTACTCATGTAGGGGATTGGGGTGTATATGTGAGACCCCTTATTTTTAAAGGGGGTTTTCAGATTCTAAAAAAACTCTCTTCTGCACACCCTGATAATCACTGGCCAGGGTTGTGGGGAGGAGCCCTTGTCCTCATCAGCATGGAGATAAGGTGCTTTGCCAGGCTTCATGCTCGATTTAAGGGTCTGATAATGATTTTTAGGGAGTACTCACACTTTTTTATGGGGTCCTCCTTAAAATATGTGCCAAACTCAAAGGATCTGGCATGTATTGTGGAGAGGACTCTATGGAAATATTTTTTCATGCAAGCTGAAGGAGGTGATACAACAAGAATGGCATTTACAAAGAAAAAATGATAAAGGTAAAAATGCTGGCAAATTACATTTCATTGCCAACTTCCTAAAAAACAGAGATAAAATACATAGTAGACTCTTATAGGCATTTGTGTGCTGTTTTATTTTTTTTGCAAAGAAGCGAGGAATGAAATGTCATTTGGCAGCAATTATAAAAACGTATTTCCTTTGTAAAAGTCAGTGCAACTGCAGCACTTTCTGCACACTACAAAGATGTGCCCCTTCACTGGCAGGATTAGGGCACCCCCAGGCATGTGTTATAAGGGAACTAGGTATTTTAATGCTCCACTTTAGGAATTTAAATAATCACTGCTCTTGGCCGAATTTTTAAACTGTCTTGTTTTGCATTGGTACATGTTCCCCAGATCAATGCCCCGTGCTATTTTTTATACCCCTTTGCGTAATAGTCCAGAAAATGGCCATTTTTAATTTCACAGATTACTTGCAATGGGATTTTAGGTTCTTTGAACTATGCAAAACCATGCTCAAGCCAGGAGCCAGGACAGTTTGTCTCTTCTCTAATCAACACAAGAAATACACATTTTTAGCAACATGGCATACCAAATTGCACACTATGTGAGTTGTGATGTATTGTAGTGTAGGTGCATTGGCAGCTTCTGTCTGCAGGTATGGGGTGCAATTCTAGAACCGCAGTGGAATGCACTTAGTAATATGTGGTAATGTATGGGAAAATTGATCTGTGGAGTAATTTAAAACATAATTATATGTGAATGACAGATCACATTAAAGACCTCCGCCCCTGTTTGGAGACTGTTTTTCTAGTTTGACATAGAAGGTCACTTTCACACCTCTTGCAAACCAGTTACCCAATTACAATGAAGTTGGAACATCTTTACTATGGTAACTAGATTGGGTGATTAGAACAGAATGGTTTTTCCAAAGTTCACACCCTTCATCTTCATCATATGCAATCAAAATCTTTCTTAACACATTAATTAGTGAAAAACTTAATGTGACTGAGTTACCCATGTTGTTATGAATGATGGGGTATGTCCCTGACACTCTTCAGATAGAACTTAAGAATCTGCTTAGAAAAGTAATGAAAAGTCTTTAACATTACATCACAAGTCCAGTTAAATGTGAATACCTACTACTAGTTTTACTATGTTCTCGATAAATGAGAACCTTCACAGTCTTACAGACTTGCAGTGAACTAGAATCAGATTTTATACCCACCTTCTTATTAAAATGCCCAGCCAATATGTTATATACCAAATCAGTGGAAACATGTTACTGGCCATTGCAATTCACAGTAAAGCTTCCACATAAAACAATATCTAGTTTTTCTTGCTTCTAAAAGATACTCACATTTTGTGAGAGTTGTTGAGTATATTCTGGACAAAATAAAAAGCGCATTAACTTGTTCTATTTTTTATGTCCTTCTAATAAATTATTGATGCACTCTGCACACGGTAAAGGATTACAGATACTGCTTTTAAACAGGCCTGAGGGTTTAATAATAGTTTATCTTTTCATACATCCAAAACATGCCTGCATTTCAGATAATAAAACATGATATTATAAAAAAGCGTTCTAAGGGCATGTAGAATTAACATTACACTGTAGTTTACATGACCTTGAAATAACAGAATTTGTGAAATGTGCACAGTCCACTTGGTTACCAAATACTTAAGGTTTCATAATCAACTTTCAGCTAGATGCTAAGGTAAAGCTAGCCATATATATCTGATAATTGTTGTATATTATCAATCTGGAATATGCATTTATTTATACAGTAGAGTTACATAATATTTATAGATAGTACACTAAACAATATTCACAACACAATGTACAGTATAGTATAAATATGGCGCTACCCTTGCAAAAGGCCGCTTGATAATGCTTGTCCCCATTGGTTGCCATGACCTTGCAAGCCTCCCGACACCTCTGACACTCCAGGTGAAGACATATTTCAGTATAGAATAATAATGCAAGAGGCACAATCCTTTAGCAACAACTTTATATTAGTCTTGTTCAAAAGAATAGGCCACTGAAAAAATGGGTTTAGGATATTCGACTCCAGTTATGACATAAAAGCATAGCACTGATTAAATAGACAGTGTTAGCAATGTTTAATATATTATACAGTCATGGGTAGTAAGCTTCAACCATTTAATTGCAACACCTGCAGCACAACGGGGAAGAAAAGGCTTGTTGACTTATCAGTTCCCTCTGGACCACCGGTGCAGCAATGGGAAATGCAGAGAATTATGTAAATGTATACTCCGCTATGAATAGATATAAGTGCCTCAATTTGAATAGCAATGGCCTTAAAAGAGAAGAGGTCTCTTTAACTAGAGATTGCAACTTGAGTCCTGTGATGTTTAAAGTTCCTGATATGGTGGTATGTGTTGTCTTCTGCTAGCAATGGTGGGGTCCCATAAACATTAGTGAATACTGTTAATTCAATGAAATTAAACAGATTGACTGTGGTACTGCTCAAAGCAAAGATCTCCTAATAATGAGGTGTAAAGATGTCTGCATGCAGTGTCTCTAGTGCGATGACAGAATCCTATGGATAGCATGGCCTCCTTAGAATAGAGTTCTTGCTCAGACTCTTGGCTGATTGCAGGTATGTGCAGAGTTATTGCCCAATGGCCTGTTAGCGCTGTGAGCAGAGATGTCTCTGTGAAGACTGGACAATGACAATCGCTGGATTTCTGGTAGTTGTAGTTCAATCAGCACTCAGTAATACAAAATGTATTGGCTATAGAACTACAGCTCTCAAGATCCTCTGCTGTTAGAAAAACTGACTCCACTCTACTAACAGGAAGTGATGTAGCAATCCCAGTACTGGGCACTAGGGAGAAAAGTATTACCATAGTCTCAACTGTAAATGTCCCAAAATGGAATAATTATATAACTGGCACCTGGCTACATCAGTATGGTGGGTTACATGATATTTACAAATTGCATGCAAAGCATGTTCACAATACAATGTATGGTATGGAGTTAGTTTACTTCTCAGCTTTGGGCCTGGTCATACTAAATGCTTATGTCTCCCAGGATAAAGAGAATGCACAGCTTGGACAGCACAGTGATGATTCATTATTCCCTCCTCTCCTTTCTGTACAGTGGCTAATATAATGCACCCTAATTGGTCACTACACCGAGCAAAAGCATATGGGGTGCAGCCTGATTGGATGATCTAGATAAGGTTGCTGTTAACAACCCATGTGAGCTGTGATAGGGAAACAAAACAATGACCATATCTTTTTTTTGGCCCCTCTGTATAAGAGTAAAAAAAAGCCAATATATTATCTAATTATATTACCTACAGACCATCAGTTGCAATACAAATATACTGTATATGGTGTTACATAAAAAAAAAAACAGCTCTCCCGAAAACTATGTTTTATAATGCAAGGTCCTGAATCAATATGGGCCAGTGTTTGTTCATAAAATCCTAATGACCCAATATTGGCTATTAAATGTAATATTGCTAACAGGATAGAGCTGCAAATGACACAATATATGATACTCTAGAAATCCAGGGCAGATGCTAGAACCTTGAAAATCCTCTATGTATACTAGGGTTCTCACATAGAATACAGATCTCATAAAAATATGTTCAATAATCAAATAAGATGAAAGTCTTTGTCAGCTTGTATAGAGAGAATCCCTTCCATCCATGTGCTCAAGATAACATTAACTGGAATCACCACTAGTGAGGAACCATCACCTCCAGCCACTCACCTGATGGATAGACCGACTAAATTTCAGTCTTATCGGACCTTTAACCCTATTATCACTGGGTTGTGGGAGTATCCTTCACCTTTGAATCTTCTGAATTTCCAATGTAAGCGAATCATCAGTTTATATAAAGAGAAATGTTGCCATAGTGTGTACCCATATATATATATAATTGATTTAAAATAAGTTAATAGCAGCACTCACAAGTGAAGTGCACTTTCCTGGTGCACTACAGGTAACAGCAGTATATGAATCCTCCTTATGACTGCCGCGGCTGGTGGAAACTCCGTGAGCAGGGTCAGTATCCTCCCTCCCTTTTTATCCCCTGGTAGTCTCCTGTCAGTGTGATCCATGTAATCCCGTCAGCGATATAACAGTGTACGTGGCTCTGAGGAAGAGGCAAGTCCTCGAAACGTGTCAGCCTTTTGGATGTCTAAACTCCCTATTGCGGACTGTTACTCAGCGCGGTGTTGATCCAGCTGTTCTTTTATGATGTGCCTTGACTATATTGTCGTTTGTGAGTACAACACCTACTTTATTTTTTATTAAACATTTTTTATGGTAATGCACTAGGCCTGTGCGCCCTCTTTTTGTTCTTTCCCCATTCAGTGTACTGGTATGTTGTGTCACTCACTCCACATAGACTTTATGTTGTTATAGCATGTTATAGCATATAAATAGCGTGATGCATGTTCAAAACTAGAAAAAAAGAACTAATACCACAACCTTAACATGTCAATTATAAGTGTATCTCTGTTGCAATAGATGGGAAAACACATATACCTAAAATAAACTTCATACAATGTTACAAGTGTTATAGCTCAATTACATTGCATAATGATGTGTAAATTCCTCAACAGTGTTATAGCTCAATTAAAATGCATAATAGTGAACAGGGGCGGACTGACAACTCATGGGGTCCCCGGGCAATAGGGGATCATGGGGCCCCTGTGTCCTTGCCCAAACTCAAAAAAGCATATGAAAAAGGTACCAGGGGCCTCTCATGGGGCCCCCTACTGGCCCCGGGCCCTCGGGCAGTGCCCAAATTTCCAAATGGTCAGTCCGCCCCTGATAGTGAATACAATTCTGATTGCACATCAAAATTCCTCATATATCTTAATAGTGCCTATTCAGAAACGGATACCACAATCCCAGTGCTGTAAGTGAAATCCAGAAAATCCAGTCCTCAAAACAAAATTGTGTCAGTGTCCATCATTCAAATAATATTTTCATCTTTCCACAATATAACCACATTTCACCAGTGCACTGTGCTCCACCTCTGTGCAGAGTGACTGCGCACCTTAGGATTAGATCTATATTCTCATACAGGTCTACTGCGCTTAGGTCTACTGCCCACAGCCTGGATTCCACTCTTATTGGTAGGTACTGGTCCCTTTAGAGAGTATCTTCCATCCAGTAAATACTGGTCCTTTTAAAATGCCTCTTTTGTCTACTAACACTCACTGACGGTAATCAGAAAAACAGAAGAAAACTGCCCACGGTGTAGTACACTTCCACACCTCTTTTATTAAACTTAAAAGTCAACACTCACATTAAAAGACACCCGCATAGAATGTAATATGCACAGAATGTCATAGAACGATTTCTCACCAGACATCCGGTCTCAGACGCCACTGGAAGGGATGTCACCTCTCTCCTCCCAACGTGTTGCATCACTGATTATGTGACTTCTTCAGGGATCCCTGAATTACTGGTTTTATGGGGACGTTCTCCTGTTGATTGTATGCACACATTATATACAAATTCAGGAGTATGGGGATCCCCCCCTCCAGTATTCTTTATTCATCTATTTATTATTGTTTCCAATGTAATACAATATATCATGATATTGCAACTGATGGTTGCTCTCTCTCTCTCTCTCTCTCTGTCTCTCTCTGTATATATATATGTGTGTGTGTATGTATATGTCCTTTTCTTTTTTCATTTTTTTATATCTTCCATATAGTCCTTTAGACATTCTTAAATATGTTTTTAGCATAGTCTGTAGGTAATATATAGTTAGGTAATATAATGGTGTTTTTTTTGTCCAACGTACCCTTAAAGGTTACTATGCCAAGTGTCTGAGTAGCTATTTATATAAGTTCACTTTTGTAGTGCTAGAGACTTGAAAACGAGGGGACATGCCCTCCAAACAAGTTGTCATGGCAACAATGTTATGCTCCATAGCTATCTTGTGTTTCCCTCTAGTTGTGAGAGTGGCCAGCCCTTCCAGCAGTTTGTGCTTAATGATAGAGACACATTAGGCTCAACCCTACTAGCCTTGTTGTCAGGGACTGCGGGTCTTGCCTTGGCACACAGGTCTGCGCATGCGCAGATTGCCTAGGCGCACTAATGTGCAGGCACTAGGACCTGGGCGGCTGCAATTGCGGCCGCGCATGCGCACTCGCGCACGCAGGCACGCGCCTGGCACCAATGACGGTGCAGGGCGCACTATTTAAACTGGCCAGGCGGTGATCAGGTCGCCGCAAGATCTAGTTCCTGTACCTGTGTTTCTGAAGTGTGTTCCTGTTGCCGATCCTGCTTGTCCTGATTTGTGTTGACCTTCTCCTGCTCTGACCCCCGGCTCATCCCTGACTACTCTTCTGCCTGTTGTTATATTACTATTGGACCTCCCGTTGCTGAACCTTGGCTCGTGACCCGGCTACTCTCTGTCTACTGCTTGGTACCTACCTGCCTCCACCGTTACCGACCCAGCTAGTCTGACTACGCTCATTCCTGACTGTCATCCATCCATCCCGCTCCGGACCTGGACTTGTCAGCCTCTTCACATCAGGCTCACCCCCGGCATATACCCTCGGCGGGATTCCTCTACCACAGTTGGGTGCACTCAGGGGTAGCGACCTGGTTTCAGTCTTGCACGAAGTCCATCCCCACCATCAGGGGCTCTGGTGAAAAGGCAGACTGGGAATTAGACTCCGCGTCCTGGGAAACCCCGTTCTGTGGATCACTAGAGATCCCGCCGGGCGGTGTCTGACACTTGTGCAGCCAAAGCTGCTTCTGTCTTCCCTGCTGTTTGTGCTAGGGCTAAATCTCAAAGGTGCAGGAGAATACATTTTCCAGCCACTCAGCTCATCTGTACATGTGGGATGCTTACCAACTCACTACAACTTTATACATGACTCTTTGTATTGCTGATGTGCCTGTCCACATACTGCCAAATATGAGTTCAATGATTTTATTTTTAATGTTTTTATATGGAAAGGATTAACTGTGCAAGGGTCCACTTCTCCCTTTCTTATTTTTTTTTTATTAAATTGCAGCTTACTATTTTTAGATGTGACCGTATTAGTTTTTTTCATCTGTCCAGCAAAAGTGACAGAGTGTTTAGACAAACCATTTGAATCTGACAGAGGTGCTTATAATGGTCAGCTTTTATTCATTTGTGTAAGCACACATTTTAAATGTTCTGGCAAAACTTTAAGAACAAGAGAATAATTTAAAGCATTGTTCTTTATACATGACAGACCAGTAATTCATGACAAAACAGCTTTTTGTGTGAATTTAATTTCAGGTTTACCTGTGTGTTATTATTTGCAACAATAGGTAAAATCAACCTAGAGGTGTCAAAACAAAAATGCACATAAATTACTTTCAGCAGAATTCATCTATAGTAATTAAGGGTCCATTTTATATTAATGGAGTAAATGTCATTAAGGACAATTAGTGTGACATGTACTGTAGGTAACCTTTGATATGTATGTGTAATTTTAACCAATTTGGCTTTCACAGCCACATAAACTGCCTGTGGACCAAAGTAATTTTTACATTTTACCTATGGGGCTATTGATTTAGCAATTACTTTATCATTACTTATGATAACAAAGATATATATATAGGGACCCAACAAGGGGACGCATTGGCACCCATTGGTGCCCAATGGCCATCAAGGACTCCCCACACTTTCCCCTAGCAACAAAAAGGGGGGGGGGGAGTAAAGAAGAAAAAGAAAAAATGGATGCAAATAACATGAGTATGTTTTAAAATATACACATAGTCTCAAGAGACATTAAATCTCATTATACTTGTGTCTAGATACACATTTGGCATGCTAGACACCCTCACCTAGTGAAAAAATCGAACAGCCCGCTGAGGTATACCCACAAAAACCACTAATAATAACAATATAATGAGCTGCACTTAAACCTTAACAAATCATATCAAACTACACTAGTTTTAAATGCTTAAATTGAGACCGCGTTCAGGGGTTTGATCTGTACTGATTAACAGAATAGCAGCATCAAAGCCATCTGTCTATAAAAAGGGCTTGAAACTAATGGACTCATTGAGTAGGAAATTTATTGGCAGCTAATGTATATATCAACTTCGTTTCATGTTGTAAGAGGAGTTTATCAACATCTCCTCCACGTTTATGTGGAGGTATATGGTCCAGAGCAAAAAAGCAAATCTTAGCTAGGTAAAATCCATGATACAAGCTCACATGTTGATTGATAGGTGTTTCCATTTTCTTTTTAGAAATGAATGCTACATGGTCGCGAACTCTCTGAAAAAAGGATCTTTTAGTTTTTCCCATATAGAAAGCACCGCATTTGCATCTCATAAAATAAACTATACCACACGTTTGACAGTTGGCAAAAAATCTGGGAGTATACATATGACCATTAGGTAAAATAATTTGACATGCTTTAGGAATAAATCTGCAGAAATTGCATCTGCCACTAGGGGCTGTAGCATTACTCTTAGATCTAATCCTGGGTTTGTTTGATAAGTGGCCAATAGTGAACCAATTGATCTAAAAGTGATGAAGACCTCCTGTATGTTATTTCCGGGTAGCTGTTCACATATTGGATACTGCATTGTCTGCTATTAATAGATACCAATACTTATTCAATATTTGGCATACCTCTTTGTGCTGCATGGAACATCTTGTAATTCTGACTATTGGATTTAACTTTTTTTTTTTTGGGGGTCAATGAATGTCTATCCTAACCATGAGCCCTTTGATAGGCTTTTTTGAGACATGATTTGCTATAACCCCTTTTCCTTAATCGATTTTGAAGGGCCTTGGCCTCCACTTCAAAGTCCCCCTGGTCAGTACAATTCCTTTTAAGACGAAGGTATTGCCTATATCAGGGCTTAAAATTTAAAGTCTAGACGTACTAGCCAGGCACAAACCTTACTCTCCACCAGTTGCCCCTCCCAACCTTGCCCAGATCCGCCTCCAACCCCACCCCTGGCCCGTCCCACAACTCCACCCCCAACCACGCCCCTTAAAGCTTATGAAATTAAATTTTTCTTTAGAATAAAGAGTCCAAATATAAAAAACTGTAATTATATTATAGCTTTATTATGTCAATGTAAACATAACAGCAATAGCTTAATAGCAATAGGGTGCAATCAAAATATCAAGTTTTACAGCTTTAAACTTTTAGTAAACATTTTGTATTTTTTTTGTTTACCTTCTGCATCTTTAAAAATAGATTTTAGTAACTAAAGTCTCTTTTAAAAGATGTAAGTTTAGTTTACAGAAGTATAGCATAAGAAAGTGCTTAGTTTGATGCCAAAAAACATGGAATAATAGTTACTGTAAACATGTTGTATTTTTTATCTCGAGCAGAGACCTTAGAGAAGTGTGGCATTAAGAAAAAAGAAAAAAGTGCCTCTTTTGATGGTCAAAAAACATTGCATAACATTAATAACAATAGTAAACATTTTGCATTTTATATATATATACAGGTGAAACTCGAAAAATTAGAATATCTTGCAAAAGTTCATTTATTTCAGTAATGCAACTTAAAAGGTGAAACTAATATATGAGATACACTCATTACATGCAAAGCAAGATAGTTCAAGCTGCGATTTGTCATAATTATGATGATTATGGCTTACAGCTCATGAAAACCCAAAATCCACAATCTCAGAAAATTAGAATATTGTGAAAAGGTGCAATATTCTAGGCTCAAAGTGTCCAACTCTAATCAGCTAATTAGGCCATAACACCTGCAAAGGGTTCCTGAGCCTTTAAATGGTCTCTCAGTCTGGTTCAGTAGGAATCACAATCATGGAAAAGACTGCTTACCTGACAGTTGTGCAGAAAACTATCATTGACACCCTCCATAAGAAGGGAAAGCCTCAAAAGATAATTGCAAAAGAAGTTGGATGTTCCCAAAGTGCTGTATCAAAGCACATTAATAGAAAGTTATATGGAAGGGAAAAGTGTGGAAGAAAACGTGCACAAGCAGCAGGGATGACTACAGCCTGGAGAGGATTGTCAGGAAAAGGCCATTCAAAAGTGTTGGGGACTTTCACAAGGAGTGGACTGAGGCTGGAGTCAGTGCATCAAGAGCCACCACACACAGACGGATCCTGGACATGGGCTTCCAATGTCGTATTCCACTTGTCAAGCTGCTCCTCAACAACAAACAACGTCAGAAGCGTCTTACCTGGGCTAAAGAAAAACAGACCTGGTAATTTCTATATAAATTAGTGTAGCGCTTAAAAAATACCATAATTAATAAACTATAAAATAATAAATGTGACCAGTGCTGTAATCTTCACAGTGCTCTTATGCCACTAATAGCACTTAAACATAAACAAAACCATCAATATCAGAATATATAATATGATAATAAATGTGACAAGTGCTGTAATCTTCTCAGTGCTAAAATACTACTGAGTAAGAAATGAGACCACAAATCATTAAAAATTAGTGATAGTGTCACTCCAAACAATAAATAAATCAATAAATAACAGGTGACGGTGCCACTTCAACTTCATTCAATGTCCAGTATTCCTATTGACATTCATCTATTCGAAGTGTTCTTGATAACCATGCATAGTGTGTATAGATAGTGCCACACGTGAACCAACACACTCCTTATCCACTTTGGCTGCAATGCCTGCTCACCTCCTTCCTGCGACCCCAAGGGGCCCACAAGCCTTTAGGATCACCCTGGATCCTCAAGATTCCTGGTATTGGCACCTTCCTGATATTCCTCCTATCAGGTCTCCTCCACTCCTTCACTGCTATGCCTCCCAGGCTCCTCACCACCGATTGTCTGCAAGCTCTCTCTCACAAAGACAGTGAGTGAAAAAACAGATCCTCCATTGTGTAGTATTTCCAATCAGTAGGGTTTATTCATAAATAGCAACAACAGGTGACTTACATTCGGTTGTACAGTCTCAGTGCATTCCTCTCAGGGTAAACTACAACCTCTGATAGTGACTTCCTGATAACCAGGAAAATGGCGTCCCACACCGGAAGTGCGACACTCCGGATACCGGAAGTAGCGTCTACGTATTGCCTACGCGTTACGTCACGTACCTCGTGACTAGAAGAAGTCACGAGGTACGTGACGTAACGCGTAGGCAATACGTAGACGCTACTTCCGGTATCCGGAGTGTCGCACTTCCGGTGTGGGACGCCATTTTCCTGGTTATCAGGAAGTCACTATCAGAGGTTGTAGTTTACCCTGAGAGGAATGCACTGAGACTGTACAACCGAATGTAAGTCACCTGTTGTTGCTATTTATGAATAAACCCTACTGATTGGAAATACTACACAATGGAGGATCTGTTTTTTCACTCACTGTCTTTGTGAGAGAGAGCTTGCAGACAATCGGTGGTGAGGAGCCTGGGAGGCATAGCAGTGAAGGAGTGGAGGAGACCTGATAGGAGGAATATCAGGAAGGTGCCAATACCAGGAATCTTGAGGATCCAGGGTGATCCTAAAGGCTTGTGGGCCCCTTGGGGTCGCAGGAAGGAGGTGAGCAGGCATTGCAGCCAAAGTGGATAAGGAGTGTGTTGGTTCACGTGTGGCACTATCTATACACACTATGCATGGTTATCAAGAACACTTCGAATAGATGAATGTCAATAGGAATACTGGACATTGAATGAAGTTGAAGTGGCACCGTCACCTGTTATTTATTGATTTATTTATTGTTTGGAGTGACACTATCACTAATTTTTAATGATTTATGGTCTCATTTCTTACTCAGTAGTATTTTAGCACTGAGAAGATTACAGCACTTGTCACATTTATTATCATATTATATATTCTGATATTGATGGTTTTGTTTATGTTTAAGTGCTATTAGTGGCATAAGAGCACTGTGAAGATTACAGCACTGGTCACATTTATTATTTTATAGTTTATTAATTATGGTATTTTTTAAGCGCTACACTAATTTATATAGATTTTTACACTGATTAGGTTATTGGTTTGAGTGTCAGCAGCTTACTTACTAGGAGGGGGGATTGTCCATAGAAGCGCAGGAGGATTCAAAATCATCAGACCTGGTAATTTGCTCAGTGGTCCAAAGTCCTCTTTTCTGATGAAAGCAAGTTTTGCATCTCATTTGGAAACCAAGGACCCAGAGTATGGAGGAAGAATGGAGAGGCACACACTGCAAGATGCCTGAAGTCCAGTGTGAAGTTTCCACAGTCTGTGTTAATTTGGGGAGCCATGTCATCTGCTGGTGTTGGTTCACTGTGCTTCATTAAGTCCAGAGTCAACGCAACCGTCTACCGGGAGATTTTGGAGCACTTCATGCTTCCTTCCACAGATGAGCTTTATGGGGATGCTGACTTCATTTTCCAGCAGGACTTGGCACCTGCCCACACTGCCAAAAGCACCAAATCCTGGTTCAATGACCGTGGGATTACTGTGCTTGATTGGCCCGCAAACTCGCCTGACCTGAACTCCATAGAGAATCTATGGGGCAGAGAAAGATGAGAGACATGAAACCGAACAATGCAAAAGAGCTGAAGGCCGCTATTGAAGCATCCTGTTCTTCCATAACACCTCAGCAGTGCCACAGGCTGATAGCTTCCATGCCACGCCGCATTGAGGCAGTAATTGCTGCAAAAGGGGCCCAAACCAAGTACTGAGTACCTATGCATGCTTATACTTTTCAGAGGTCCGATATTGTTCTGTGTACAATCCTTGTTTTATTGATTGCATGTAATATTCTAATTTTCTGAGATTGTGGATTTGGGGTTTTCATGAGCTGTAAGCCATAATCATCACAATTATGACAAATCACGACTTGAACTATCTTGCTTTGCATGTAAAGAGTGTATCTCATATATTAGTTTCACCTTTTAAGTTGCATTACTGAAATAAAGGAACTTTTGCACGATATTCTAATTTTTCGAGTTTCACCTGTATATATATATATATATATATATATATATATATACTGTATATACATACATATATACACACATACATATACACATATACACACACACACACCAGAAAGAACTCTTTGCTCCATCTTCATAGATATCTCCATATTTCCCAGGAATGCCAAAAAGACAAAATACAAATACTTAATAAAAAAAGGTAAAATAATACCACTCACATGATTAGGTGCTGTACCAACACTGTACACCACTACATATATCTCACCTTCCACATACATTGCCTGATTTTGGAATTTCTCTTTTGCTTTCATCACATGTCTGTAACTGTTCCCTTTTCTTGCCTGTTGGTTGGGTATACAATTGTGCCCCACTACCCAGCTGTCTGAAATCACGGTCACTGACTGACGTCTCTCACCCGATCTAGGTTACCTGCTCCGTATACCACTGATCCTGGCAATGTTTATGGACTACATGTGAAGAAGAAACCGGAAGTTGGAAACTGGAAGCCAGCTTCACAACGAGGCTTGGAGCGCAAGTGGAACGCAAATTGATCCCCAGGGCCTGGGGACAGCATTGTAAGCCACCCGCTGCATTGCAAGCCACCCGGGATTTCCCCTCGCATTTGGCAAGCAGGTGAGCAGAAATTTCAAGCCCTGGGCTATATGGTATACTTGACAACAGAGGTGCCAGGTGAGAACTTGTAGTATGTAGTTAGTTTGTCTGGCCGAAAAAAGACAAAAGTCCATCCAGTTCAACCATTAAAAAAAAAAGAAGTTATAATTCTATACCCACAGTTGATCCAGAGGAAGGCAAAAACAAAAACCCCAGCAAAGCATGATCCAATTTTCTCCTGCAGAGAAAAAAAATATTTCCTGAACCCCAGAGAGGCAATTGGATATTCCCTGGATCAACTTTACCTATAAATGTTAGTATCCAGTTATATTCTTTGTATCTAAGATAGAATCCAGGCCTTTTTTAAAGCAATCCACTGAGCTGGCCAGAACCAACTCTTGAGGGAATCTATTGCACATTTTCACAGCTCTCACTGTGAAGAAACCTTTCCGTGTTTGGATATTAAATTTATATTCCTCCAGACTTAAAGAGTGCCCCCTTGTCCTCTGTGACAACCTCAGGTTTAATAGCTCTAAACCGAGTTCACTATATGAACCACTGATGTATTTATAGATGTTGATCATATCCCCCCTTAGTCTCCTCTTGTCAAGAGAGAATAAATTCAGTTCCTCTAATCTTTCCTCATAGCTTTCCTTATAGCATGCCTCTTATCAGTTTGGTTGCCCTTCTCTGTACTTTCTCCAGTTCCCCAATGTTCTTTTTGTGAATTGGTGCCCAAAACTGAACTGCATATTCCAGATGAGTTCTTACTAATAATTTGTACAAGGGTAATATGATATCTCTCTCTCTGGAGTCTATACCTCTTTTAATACAAGAGAGGATTTTGCTTGCTTTAGAAACCGCAGCTTGGCATTGCATGCCATTATTAAGCTTGAGATCTAACAGAACTCCCAGATCCTTCTTCACCATTGATTACCCCAGATGCATTCCCCCTAGTATGTATGATGCATGCATATTCTTAACCCCCAAGTGCATACAAAATAAATATCAAATATTGGATGAAGCGCTTTGCTATAATAGTGCTACATACAAAAATCAAAATATTATACGCATATGTAAAAGTGACTAGTGCTTAAATAATATATGTGTTAAAATTATATAAAAATTCATATAAGACCAGTCTGCCCCCAAGTGGCTAAAACTGGTTATACATGTGCACACACAACAAAATAGAAAGTGACCAAGTGCTTAAGTACATAAATAGTGTCTTAATAAATATAATAGAAATAAAAATCACAGTGAATAAACTTAAAAAGTGCCAAGTGTTTAAATAACAATCAATATACATATAGTATAATCATGTGCAAAAAAACATGCTATCACTCTTCTGTGAAAATATATAAGTGCTTCTTCATTCAAATAGTGCTCAGACCAAAGTGTCACTCCAGTGAATCAATCCTAAATATCCAGAGTGCCTCCTCACCTCCAACATTCGACCCCTAAAGGTCACAAATCATTTATTTAAATGATGTTAAAAAAACTACACCAGGATATAACTTGCCCCACGATTCAAAATCTCAATATATACGATGCCTCAGCCATATGTCCATGGACCATGGAAGATTTAAGCACAAAGAGAGATCTCCATAGCGCAATATGTAGTTTTACTGGAATTTGGCTTCTGAAATGACACCTGCTTTGCACCAGTCACTTGTTGTGTACTTGTTTTGATGGGGCCTCTATTTTATACTCTGTCAAATTATCTGGAGGCAGTGCATCAACTGGATTCAAATGATATCTTGCAAATTCTTCATCTGTGAGGTCACTAAATTTTGTGACACCATACTTTGCTGTCCCCAGTTCCTCCATCTGTAAACGCTCTGCCTCTTTCAGGTTTTTGGAGAATATGGATAGTCGATATTGAAACTCTTCTTTACTCTGATAGTTCTTATTGAATTTCTGGTTAAAATTCTCAAACTGTGCCTTACTGATCAGCTGTCTTCCTTATCCGGCTGCTCTCCTCCTCTTCATCGGCTCCCTCACTCTGATCAGCTTCCTCAAGAGGAAGCTGATCAGAGTGAGGGAGCCGGTGAAGAGGAGGAGAGCAGCCGGACAAGGAAGACAGCTGATCTATTATAAACCATATAAATGCTGCGCTACATTCAAACTAATTTAAGTGAATGTGGAATCCAATAACTCAAATCAATATAGTGACAATAATAATGAAAATGAATAATATGTGCTTGATGATAACAAAATTACCAAATAAACCACCCAAACTGATGAAAAAACACAAACTTAAATCTATACGTATGTGCATGAGAAATACACATACGTATATTACATCACACGTGCACAATGTGAAGTGAAATGATGACTAAATAATAAACGCAAACTCAAAGTCCAATAATGAAATGTTGAAGGTGAACAAAACTGTAAACGGTGTTTTCAATAATACTGTAAGGTGACCACAAGTGAAACAAATCGTGCAGATATCTGGGTGTAGATAGAGCTTGTGAATCCAACCACCTTCTGGATTAGCCTCTCACCTCATCACTTCGACCCTTGCGGGTCAAAGAGCAGTAATGGATCCCTCTCACAGATCCTCCAGGCACCACAGCACTCCAAAACCACTTTTCAGGATTTAGTATTCCCACTCAGGCTCTTCTCCAAGTATAGGTGAAATATCAATTTCTTGGGGTGTTGCTTTCCAAAACGGGTTCATTTTGTGGAAAATTCCATTGTCCTGGTGCTCCTGGACCTCCAAAACTGAGGGTGAATGTCAGGCACTCACATGGAGGTAGTCAATTCCAGAAGACCATATCCTAGGTGCTGCAATGCTGGGGTAAGCAGTTCAAGCAGCCAATCAATTAATTCATGTAGTAGCTAGTTGACCTAGCTACTACATGAATTAATTGATTGGCTGCTTGAACTGCTTACCCCAGCATTGCAGCACCTAGGATATGGTCTTCTGGAATTGACTACCTCCATGTGAGTGCCTGACATTCACCCTCAGTTTTGGAGGTCCAGGAGCACCAGGACAATGGAATTTTCCACAAAATGAACCCGTTTTGGAAAGCAACACCCCAAGAAATTGATATTTCACCTATACTTGGAGAAGAGCCTGAGTGGGAATACTAAATCCTGAAAAGTGGTTTTGGAGTGCTGTGGTGCCTGGAGGATCTGTGAGAGGGATCCATTACTGCTCTTTGACCCGCAAGGGTCGAAGTGATGAGGTGAGAGGCTAATCCAGAAGGTGGTTGGATTCACAAGCTCTATCTACACCCAGATATCTGCACGATTTGTTTCACTTGTGGTCACCTTACAGTATTATTGAAAACACCGTTTACAGTTTTGTTCACCTTCAACATTTCATTATTGGACTTTGAGTTTGCGTTTATTATTTAGTCATCATTTCACTTCACATTGTGCACGTGTGATGTAATATATGTATGTGTATTTCTCATGCACATACGTATAGATTTAAGTTTGTGTTTTTTCATCAGTTTGGGTGGTTTATTTGGTAATTTTGTTATCATCAAGCACATATTATTCATTTTCATTATTATTGTCACTATATTGATTTGAGTTATTGGATTCCACATTCACTTAAATTAGTTTGAATGTAGCGCAGCATTTATATGGTTTATATTTACTTGATCACTGGTATATGATTTAATGCTAGCAGCTGTTTGGGGTTCATATTAATTTAGTTTGTTTTAAACACACATTTGGAGCGCAGGAGGGTCACACCACTATAGCTGATCTATTATGCCTTCAGTGTAAGCCCGACTAACTAAACATCTGTATTTAAAGATTACTCGATCAACATAAGTGGCAGAAATCTTTTTATACCATTTTTGGTTATTTAAGATGTCTAGGACCATTTCCTCTTATTGTTCAGAATTCATCACTACCAGATTCCCACCCTTGTAAGATGGTTCAATAACAATCTGATGATTGTGTTTCAGACTCGCCACAGCTGCCTTTTGACCTGGTGTCAAATTTAATCTTAATCCCTCTTTCCATGTTATTTGCTCAATTTCTTTGGTCACCTGCTGGGTAAATGCCCATACTGTATATTGGGGTTTCCCTGCAAAGTGGATTAGGGTTTATAGAGTTGGGGGGGAGAGAAAATCTATGAGGTGGAAAGGGCAGCCCCTAATAAGGGGCCAGCCTCATCCTCGGCTGTTTCCTGGCAGGTTTTTCATCAAGGTAATTCCCCTCATTCCACAACTCCATTAAGTCATTGAGCACCTTCATATCATTTAACGTCTTGTTGCTCAATAATTGTTTGTCTAAAGGCTTAAATTCAGATACAGTGCTCTTTGTGTCATATAAAACTTTGAACATTAGTCTACGGGCAAACAAACATACATCTTTAATTAACTCAAAACGATCAATCTTTTGTGCAGGACAAAAAGTAAGCCCTAGGCTTAAAACTTGAATTTGTTTAATAGTCAATAGGTGTGAAGATAAATTAATCACTTAAAATGTTTTTGGATTGTCAGAGATTTGAGTTTCAGCACCTCCACATTGAAGACCTTCCTGGGGTCTGGTGTTGATTGGGTTAATAAAAATAGTGCTGTGCGTACATCACCCCTGTGTAAATTAGGCTGACTTACCCTGTTGCTATTTGGTAAATTTTGTGCCTAAAAAGCAGTAGAAAAAGAAGAAGAAACAGATCCCTTATCACCTGTAACAGAGGCACCTAATTGAGATTGTGATGCTGAAACAATATAAAACTTTCCTCATTGAAAAGATCATGAGAAATTACATGTAGGATCTGAATGAGGACTGCGCTTCAGTGCCGACATATGGACCTCCCTCATTTTTCTATTTATAAGGCTCCTCTGTTTGAGCACCAGATTGGAGCAAGTTTACCTGTGAAGAGGATACAGAAGAATACGATTCAGCATCAGAGTCATTAGGGTCATTGATAAGAGCTAACTGGTGTTCAGAGACTTTATTCCTGCGTTTTCTCCCAATATCATGTGTCCATTTGTATGCCTGGTTAGAATCATAGGAGAGTTTTATCACGTACATATTTCTTTTCTTTTCAAAATTTCAGCGACAAAGGACTCCAAATGTACTTTTTGAGCTCCCTCACATTGGGAAAAAGTGACATCAGATACCACATTACTATTGTCACTATACAATTTTTCAATCTCCCTGTCTATTATTTCTAATTCAGTTGTATATTGTTGACACAACAATTCCATCATTCTACAAGAACATAATTGTAGATTATTTTCCCAGTCCATCCTAAATTCTACTCCTACTTTCCTAATGTGAGGAAAATTTTTAATTTGTAGCTCCCATGGAGATATCTGTTCCTCCACATATTTTTGAAACTATCGTTTGTTGCAAAATAATCATGATTTTCTTTCTAGTAATCTCTGGAGGAAAGTAAAAAAAAATCCATCGTAATCCCCCCTATAGAGGCACTCTGAATCTGATGGATTTGATCCATTAATCCCTCAAATGCTGTCACACAATAACTGGTCATAGTTAGACTTGTCTAAAGAAACAAGTTTACAGTTTAAAACAGCATAACAAATTTAGAATCAAGGAAAAAAACAAAAAATATATACTGATCCCCTGACCTCCAAAAGAAATGGTGATTGAAACACCTAGAATAGAATCTTTTCTATATTGTTGCAGGTGGGTTGGAGGTCAGTTAGCACCACATCCCATCTAGTAAATAACCAACAATATACATAAACAATAAGGTGCTCAAAAAATTCCAAACATTTGATACTGTACTAAAACTTTATTACATATTGTTATATTAAAAAAAACTACATCACATTGGTAGTTGTAGAAGCTTAAAACCAACAGAGCACTCCATGTGTCTTAGAATTCACAATGCAACAATTCCCACTTGAAATGTTTCACCAAATTTTAGACTTCTTCAGGAGACTTACAGATAATCACATAAAATTGCCACTAGGAGAATATCCACTCCTGATTCCTGAACTCTGTTTATGATTTTTGCTCCTGACTCTTGCACTTTGTAAATTATTCTCTCTTGAACTTTGCACTGTATACATAGTGAAAGGGTTAATAGTTAACTAACTTTTGCTTTGTGCCTACTAACTGGTTTATTTTTCAATAATACAATATGTTCCCTTGGGATTTAAATGCTGTTATCTATGCACATACTTCTTTTCTGAGAAATTGCAGAAGTTACTACTCTGTTGCATTTTTGTTATGAAATCTCTTTACTGTATTTATGCTTTATGGAAACTGCCTGAAATATGCAGTGCTATTAGTTATTACTTAAGGCCTGATCAACAATAAAGAAGTTGAATTCTGCCTCACACATCTAGGTATTTGTGTTGCATTGTTCCCACAGTACTTGAAATGTATGTTTATTGTATGGAGAAAAGGAACCCTAAATTGATATTATTAACACATAGGTATAATGGTCAGGTGTGGTTATCAAGCAAGGGTAAGGCAACTGGTCATGCAAAACCTAGGAGGGTTCAGTTTGGCATGTTTTCCCTGGGCATTGGATGACCTTGTCCTGGCACTTGCCATATATGTTGATGTTGGGCACCTTTGATTGCAATTTGCAATGGAGTTGTGGGCAGACAGACGAGATTCAGAAGATACGACATACATTCCTTATGGAAGTTTTATTATTGAAACAATGTTTCATGACAAAATGCATTTTTATTTATTTGTTTATCAGCCTGGTGTCAGATAGTGGCACAATAAATAACACAATTGTGAAGTGTTTTTCAAGTTAGATTTATTCAGACTATTGCGCTATTCAGACTATTGTGGTTTGCAGTTTTCGCACTTAACATTTTGTAAATTACTTTAAACCTAAAATGCTTTTAATAAAACCATTTGTCTAATAGTAAAAAAAATATTAAGCCATCCTTCCAGTTTTGTCAAACTTATCAGACTGAAATCAAACTGTAAGATGAGTTTCATAGGTTAGTTATGAGTATTATGAGTTTCATGAGTTAGTTTATTGTCAAATTTTATCATCTTATCACATCTTACTGTTATGTGGTACTGCACATACATTCTGTGAGGTTCACACTAGTGCATCTGTGATTCGATCCATCACCAATGACTGTCAGAGATTCCTGGCTGACAGCAAAATGTAAACAAAGGCGCTATCATTTAAAATGAAAAAAAGGCATGGGGGTCCCCCCACAGATATTGGTCAGGTATGGATTTTAAGGGCGCCGCATGCCAAAAAATAAATAAACTACGTGAAGTCCCCCAAAAATCAATACCAGAGCCTTATCTGAGCATGTGACCTTGCTGGCCTGATCATACCAGGCCACATGCTCTCAACAGAGAACACCCCTGGAAAAGCATCTTGCACCCTTTTTCATGAGGACAAAGGCCTCTTCTCCACAACCCTGGCCAGGTGGTTGTGGGTGTCTGCGAACAGCAACAATAAACATTAATAATAAGCTGGCCCCCAGATCCAGGCCCCCCATGTGAATGAGTTAGGGGTACATAGTACCCTTAGTCATTCACAAAAAAAGTCAAAAGATAAATAAAAACACAATACAGTTTATGACAACTTATTTATTTTTACAAAATGTAAAAAATGTTCCCCAATGTACATTTATCATCTATCACATCATTTAGCAATATAGATCCACATCAATCACAATGAACAATGCTTGCCGACCCGCATGAAAAAAACCCACCACTCACCTACACCCTGCTGATCCTGTCACTTGTCTGATGTCAAACCTCTCCCCACTGCTTAAGTTAACAATGGGCTGGGGTCACCTGGTGAAGTCATTGACCATAAATAGACATGTCCATATTTGGTAAATTACATCATAAGGGGGAGGGGCCACATGTCATTTTGGTTTACACACACATACACATGTCTCTTTTGTTTACATTCTGCTGTCACCTCAGAATTCCTGGCTAACAGCAGTGATTTTAGGATGCTAGCAGGTGTCAGGTATTAACAACCAACACAAAAAACAGGCACAAATTCATCATGTACATGCATTTTTTGTGCATTTCCATTGAAGTGTAAAAGGCCAAAATCATGCAGCAACTGCACCAAAGTAGCACAGGATCCTTTTCCAAAAAAGATGCAGTGCTGTGCTGCATTGATGCGAACGGCAACCATAGAGAATGATGTAATTTACATTGTCATGTGATTCTGTGTGACTCAAGTTGCATCAGAAATTGCCCTAGTGTGAACCAGGCCTAATTTCTGTTCTGAATAAAATGAGGATATAAGTAATGATAGTATTGTCTGATAATAATATGGTAACTATAGTATAATACACTAATGGCTGCAGTCCGATATCTCTTTTTTTTATATAGAAACATGTCTGGTAAGTATTAAAGTATATTATTAAAGAAATAAAACATATCTGGTTAGATGGCACAACAGTAGTCTTTTTTGCAGCTTTATTACTAGTACTAATAGACTAAAAGGTATATTTATAAAAGATTTGATGGCCTTTTTTCTTACATTAGCTAATAAATTTCACTTGTGTATATATAAAGTAAAATTAGTGGACATTTGCCTAACATTCACAATCGCTCAGTACAAAATTACATTCCTAGACCTTCACCAACATCTGTTCTTCAATAATAAAACTTCTTCACTTGCTTATTATTTAAAATAAGGTTGAATGTTACCCACCCTGTACAATCACTTGACATACAGTTGCAAGAAAAAGTATGTGAACCCCTTGGGATTACGTGGAGTTTTGCATGAATTGGGCATAAAATGGGCTCTGAACATCATCTAAGTCACAACAATGGAAGAACGCAGTCTGCTGAACATAATACTACACAAACATTAGATGTTGCCATGGTTTAATTGCACATAACATGTAAACATTCACAGTGCAGGGAGGAAAAAGTATGTGAGGCCCTAGCTTAATGACTTCTCCCAGAGCTAATTGGAGCCAGGAGTGAGCCAACCATGACTCCAATCAGTGTGATGATATTGGATGTGTTGCTGACAGCTGTCCTACCCTTAAAAAACACAAACCTGTTTTGGTGTTACTGGTTTCAAGAAGCACTGTCTGATGTGAACCATGCCTCGCAGAAAAGAGCTCTCAGAAGACCTACGATCAAGAATTGTTGACTTGCATCAAGCTGGAAAGGGTTACAAAAGTATCTCCAAAAGCCTTGATGTTCATGTGTCCACAGTAAAACAGATTGTCTACAAATGGAGAAAGTTTAGCACTGTTGCTACTCTCCCTAGGAGTGGTAGTCCTGTAAAAATGACTGCAAGAGCACAGCGCAGAATGCTGCATGAGGTAAAGAAGAATCCCAGAGTGTCAGCTAAAGACCTACACAAATCTCTGGCACATGCTAACATTTTTGTTGACACATCTACAATAAGGAAAACATTAAACAAGAATGGAGTACATGGGAGGACACCACGGAGGAAGCCATTGCTGTCCAAAAAGAATATTGCAGCACGTTTGAAGTTTGCAAAAGAGCACCTGGATGTTCCACAGCACTACTGGCAAAATATACTGTGGACAGATGAAACCAAGATTGAGTTGTTTGGGAAGAACACACAACACTATGTGTGGAGAAAAAAAGGCACAGCACACCAACATCAAAACCTCATCCCCACTGTAAAACATGGCAGAGCGTGCATCATAGTTTGGGGCTGCTTTGCTGCCTCAGGACCTGGACGGATTGTTGTCATTGATGGGAAAATGAATTCCAGAGTTTATCAAGACATTTTGCAGGAAAACGTACGACCATCTGTCCACCAACTGAAGCTCCGCAGAGGATGGGTGATGCAACAGGACAATGACCCAAAGCATACAAGTAATTCAACAAAACAATGGCTGCAACAGCACAGAATATGCCTTCTGGAGTGGCCCAGTCAGAGTCCTGACCTCAACTCGATTGAAATGCTGTGGCATGACCTTAAGAGAGCGATTCACACCAGACATCCCAAGAATATTGCTACACTGAAACAGTTTTGCGAAGAGGAGTGGTCCAAAATTACTCCAGATTGTTGTGCAGGTCTGATCTGCAACTACAGGAAACGTTTGATTGAGGTTATTGCTGCCAAAGGGGGGTCAACCAGTTATTAAGTCTAAAGGTTCACATACTTTTTCTTCCCTGCACTGTAAATGTTTACATGTTATGTGCAATTAAACCATGGCAACATCTAATGTTTGTGTAGTATTATGTTCAGCAGACTGTGTTCTTCTATTGTTGTGACTTAGATGATGTTCAGAGCCCATTTTTTGCCCAATTCATGCAAAACTCCACGTAATCCCAAGGGGTTCACATACTTTTTCTTGCAACTGTATGCTTACATTGATAAAAACCCTGCCTGGTTGATCTGTCTAATTATTGCATGATGACTGTATACAGCGAGTGCTGAAATGTGTTAACAACACAGGTTCATCACTTCTAGTATAAACTTTTTATATATTATTTAGATATAAAAGCACCTTCCTGAGCTGACCGACCCAACGCACCAGGCATGTGGGCTGCTATCCCCATAACAAATTGAAGTGAGAGTGTTTATGCTACCTACTTGTCCACCATAGAACACTGGGAAGTTCCCTGTGACATCATAGCCAATATTTGCTGTCTGTCAAAATATGGACAACTACTTTACCTATATTTAAGTGTTGATTAAACATTTGCCCTCAGTATCTGTGCTAAGGTAGAATGTGAAACTGACTTACAAAATCTTCTGTCTTACATATCAGTGGAAAAGAAATTAAAAAGATTAATCTCTGCTCTTTTACAGGTCACCTTCTCAATTTAGCAATAGTTTACAAGAATTTTCACTTTAACCTTTTAGCTGCCACTTTTAAACTCAGCTGGCCGGACCATTTTCGCAATTTCTCCATTGCTTTTTTTTTATTTTTCTCTTACAGTTTTCAGAGTTTGTAAAATACCCCCTAAGCACATAACCAGTAGAATAGAAAAAAGTTGCTACTGATTTTTAGGACCCAATGATATTTTCGCAAATGTTTATCAAAACAATATTTTCTCTAAAAATATACTAAAATCATTATTAACAGATAAAAACACAGCAAATGTTTACAAAATTTCTACTGAATATAAAAGCTTAACCTGTAGTGAATTAATAAATAACAAATATTTGAAAATTTTATATTGCACCTTTCTGGGAATGGTGAACATCAAACCGTAAACAAAACTGTAAATTGCCAAATTTCTCTACAAATCTGGAGATTTTCATTTTTCACTTACAGCTTTCAGAGTCTGTAAAAGACCCCTCCACCCAACAAAAAAAAAACATAAATTTTCCGAACGCGCATGACCATTAGAATAATAAAAGGTGCTAATGATCTTTAGGACTCCGTGATAATTGCGCAAAACAATATTTTTGCTATTCACTAAAATCATTACTAGGAGATGAAAACAAAGCAAATTTTACAAAATTCCTGCTAGATTCCTACTAAATATAAAGATTTAACCTGTACTGTGTTAACAAATAATTCTAAATTTTAAAATGATCCTTTTTGCGAAATAGTGAACATCGAACATACGCAAAACTGTAAATAACCACACTTCTATATAAATCTCGAGGCTTTTATTTCTCACTAACAACTTTTAGAGTTTGTAAAAGACCCCCCAGCCATATACTTTCTGAAAGCACATGACCAGTAAAATAAAAAGATGCCACTGATTTTTTAGGCCCCACAGTAGTTGCACAACGCAAATGTTTATCAAATCGCTGTTTTAACTAAAAAAACCACTAAAATCCTTATTGCCATGTATAAACACCACATAACTTGCAAAATTCCTGCAAAATTCCTACTAAGGCCTTATTCACATAGGGTGTACTTAAGCGTATGCCCATGGAAAGCTATATGGAGGGCCATGTTTACCTGCACAATTGCTCGGTGCATCCCTGTGCAGGCAGTCCCATTTATGTCAATTGGGATGCAGTGGCTGTAAGGACAGATCTGAAATCCATGCAGTTGTAGGTGCAAAGCTCCAAACATAGACAGTGTGAGTTTAGGGACATGCACCCACACGGATGTCAAGTTGGAAGCAGTGACTGTACCCATGCAGCCACTGTGTCTCAATTGACATTGATGGGACTGCCAGCAAGGGGATGCACAGAAAAGTTGTGCATCACTGTGCAGCTAAACACAGCCATATTATAGTATGCCCCACATGAATGAGGCCCTAAGCTTTGTTTAGACTTGCAGTTGGAGGAACGGACGTGCTGTTGAGCTACGTTTCTGCCACCTGCCATGCGTTGCTTTGAGTCCATGGCAAAGTTGCTTTGCTTTGCACCCACCGAACACTACATATTCAAGTCAATGGGGAAATGCCACAAATGCCCTGAAAACGCATGCGGTTGCGGAGCATTTGTTGGTATAAATGGGGTACAAACAAGAGGTAAGGAAGCAGAGTATAATTTTTTCACTGCCTGTAGCTACTGGAGCACTTACTTAATGCAGATTGGGCTTCAGAAGCAAGAGAGACTTAGGAAATCTGTCTGCTGATCCCTGCTGAGCAGGCGGATGGCTGTTCTGTGTCCACTCCACTTATGCAGAACAGACACAGCCTGCTGTCCTCTATGGGTGGTGGGGATATAAATGGACTGCCTCCTGTCCGCTTACACCTGACTGCCATCTGATATGCTATATGGATGGGGAACGGATCCCCATCTGTCTGTTTTTAGCAGATCGGATTGGACATAGACAGATGTAAACGAACATAAGTCTGTTTACATCCGCAGCTCCATGGAGGATAATGGAGGGTCCTATTGTGCCCATATGAAAGGGGCGTTAATATGGGTTTTTCGTATTTTTTTTATAAGCACAATTTTATTATTTAAATGTTTTTTTAGAAATGTTTTTTGAGGGGACTTTGGAGACATCAGGGGCCTAAAAAGACCCCTAATGTCTCTTTTTTTAAGACAGGGAAAGGGGCTAAAGACAGTCCCTTTCTCTGCAGCTTGGGCTACACTGTAAGTGAATGAGATGGGAGTCTACATAGAGACTCCCATTCATTCAAAAACTGAAATACAGTAAACACTGTTTTGTATAATTCAGTAATGATTGAACAGAGGCGATCGGTACCGATCATTCTGTTCATTCAGGAAAGAAATGGGGCTGGTAAACACATGTTTACCAGCCCCCCCGCTCTCCATCCTGACACTTCACTGTCTGAACTGCCCTGAAACAGAGCAGCTGCAGCCGGTGGGGGAGGAGGGAGAGCCAGCTAGCAGCTGCATGGATGGGACTGCCAGGGGATCGGCGAGGAGGGGGGAACCCAGATTGAGGGGGGGCGTCACAGCGGGGGCTTTTATTTGAACATTTTTGGCAATGTTGAGCACTGTGGCTGGATGAAATTGTCAGTGGGAGAGGCAGCGAGGGAAGCCGACAACTGCATCCAGTCACAGAGATCGATGCTGGAGGAGGGGGGAAACAGCTGGTGCTGGGGCTCAGGACGGTGTTGGGGGGGGATTGGTGCCAAAGGAAGGGCTGAGGTAGTGGGAGCATTTTAGTGGCCAGGGCAGCAGGTTAAGGGGAGGGACAGAAGCGGAAAGTGACAGGAAGATGAGGGGGATTACAGTATGAATGAATAGCTCTGATCAGCGGATTGTCATTGGTTGATCAGAGCTGTTGTTTTGTTCAGCAGAGTCTGCTGTATAGTTCTGCTATAAGTTCATGGTCACTGGAGTGACCATGAGCTCATAGCAGAAGCAGGAATCAGGTCCATACGGCAAACGGACCTGGCCAGCACAAAGCAGTGCTGTAGGTCCATACATAAGGACCTAGCAGTGAAAGGGTTAAGGAGATGCTTTGTAAGCTGATATTATTCATATAAGACTTAAATCGTATCCATACATCCTCAGCTCTCAAATGCATTTACAGTCCATACGGGATTCAAATGGTTTTTCAATAAAATTGCTAAATATTGATTGCATTGAAAGCTTCAGTTTGTCAGTCTGAGACCCCAATTCAATCCTATGTTCTAGTTGTGTCTCCTGTAATTGAGATCATCTAGTTTACAACTGATAACTAAATTATTGTTTTCAGGATTTGATGGCAAAAGTTGGAGGAAAACAATGGTGGGGGACAAGTATAGGATCATAGGAGATAAGACCTAGGAGTGCTTTTTTTAAGATTTTAGGATATATCTCCTATGCCTCTGAGTGGCACCCCTGTGCTTTCTTTCTCTTCTGAATGGAAAGAATGATACATTGTATCTTTTTGTCCTTGCTAGGGGAGAACATTTTAAACAAATAACAGTGTGTAAAAAAATACAATAAAGAGAAAATAACTAGATCAAGGTTTGATGTAGGTCAGGGTCATGGTTAATATCAAAGTAAAAAAGGTCAAAAGTCAATGCGAGGGTGAAAGGTCAGGGTCAAAGGTCAGGATCAGGGTTAGTAGAATTTTAGGTAGAATTAAATAACAGCATTTTTTAAATTAGTATCAGTGTCAGTTAGTGTCAATATCAGTATGGTTTAGGTAGGATGAAAAAAAAGCAAATGTGTACTATTTTTTCTGGGCCCTGTTACAGGTGCAAACAACAAATAATATACGGTAAGTACATGTGTACATGTGGTATCTCTGCGATCCCCAGGAGCAGCAGAATTTATTTTTGGTTGTTTTTTGGTAGTAAGTTATGGTAATAGCAAGAAATATACAGACAAATAAATTATATATATATATATATATATATATTTGAAATGTGCCTGTGAGTCAGCACAGCCCTGCAGGATTAGCAGTACTAAATCAGCCCTATTGTTTAGAAAGGCTAATGATAAAAATGAATTTGGAAATTGCAGTGGATCCTGAGGAAGCTAGACTCTTTGTTCTCAAAAATGTACTTCTTGGTGAATATTTATGTATTAGATTGATTGAAATTAAACCTGTCCCCTGCCATCTTTTCTGACTCTGAGGCTCAATCTCTGGAGGATGCTCCCATAGCTCCCCCTCCAAAAAAAACCTATAAATAGGCTGCTTATTATAATTCTTTTATTTCCATATTTCTACATAGTTTGTTTTCTTTTTATTGTATATTTGTTTTAGAATTTTTTTAAATTTAGGGTGCTCTTTTAGTAAGGTTATTTTATATAATTCCTTCTTTAGTAAAGTCCTATATAGAATTAATTATATGTTTTGCAGGCCATTCTCTTTAAATTGTCTGCATTATTTACAATTTATTCTTTGTTTTGTGTAATATCATACCATCCTTTTTTTGTATCTTGTTTTTCAACAGTTCTTTACTTTATTATAGCTTTAGACAGGTTCAGATAACTGCAGTACTTTAATAATTTGTTTTCAATGGATTATGGTTAAAGTGGTTTCACAGAACATAAATGGGGTGAATTCTTCAATTAAAAGGACAAGGATTTTACAAGCTATAAAAAATCTAAATCCTATATTGCTTTATTTCTGAGAATCTCACCTTACCTTTTATTAAAGTCAGAGGTTGAAATGTAATTGGATAGGCCAAATTGTGTTTTGCAGCTAAAGAAAAGGAAGGTACTCGCTATCCTCTTTATTAAAAATCTCAATGTTGACATTTTAGGGCATGAAGTAGATAGAAATGAAATATATATTGCTGTTTGTTTAATAGTAAATAATTTCAAGCTTCATATTAATAATAACTATTATCCTAATAAAACCAACCAATTTTTATGATTGTCTCAAACAAGATGTCATTCCCTTCATAAGTGAACCAAGATTAATTGGTGGAGACTTGAGTTACCTAATAGATTCTACTTTAGATCTCCTATCCCACATTAATCTTCCCATACACCTTCAAAACTAGCTCCTTAGGCTATTAATACTTGTCTTTTGGATATTTGGAGAATTCAACATCCTATAGAAAAGGTAAACCAGAGCAATGCTGCGGTAGTGTAACTTTAAATAGCATGCCCCATACAGTGACAGTTAATATGGCTATATATGTAACACAAAAATACATAGGCATAAACAAAAATCAAATACAATATAATAACAAAATTATATATAATGTGCATGAAGGAGTGTTGATATTATATCAAAGAGCGCAGTTCATCATCGGCTCTTCAAGTTGTATCAGACATTTATTTCCACCTCCACCAAAAAACTCTCTGTGAACCAACACTGCCAGGTGTACTCTCACCTTAATGATATGATCTCCTACAATGTGTTCGGTCTCAGAACGCTTTTGTCCCTCTTAATGGCCTTTGATCTCCTCTCTACAAACAGCCACGCCATCCATCATGGAGGTCTCCTTCTTTTGCCACCTCTGCTCCACACCATGTAAAACACTTTGTTTGATTCTGGTATAGCTCTACTGCAGAGAGGTACCATATCTAATTTGAGACTGTATATATCTGCTGCGATCTACCACCTTAGGCATGAGTGGCATTTTATCTGTCTATGGAAAAGAATAAAGTTTTTTTAAGGATAAAGCACTATAGTGTTTTGTTTACATGATGTGAAGCGGAGGCAGCAGGAAAGGAGGGCTCCATCACGAATGGTGTGGCTGTTCGTGGAGAGGAGATAATAGTCAATTAAGTCAAAATTATCCATTTTGAGACCAAACACAATGTGGGAGGTCATATCATTAAGGTGAGAGCACACCTGGTGGTGGCTCACAGAGAGTTTTTTGTGGCGCACGGACGTGGAAATAGATGTCTGATACAACATATACAAGTTGAAGAGCTGATGATGACCTGCACTCTTTGATATAATATGGACACTCCTTCATGCACATTAGTGTATATCATTTTGTTATTATATTGTGTTGGATTTTGTTTTTGCTCATGTTTTTGTGTGGTACATACAGTATATTGCCATATATATTAGCAGTCACTGTGTATGGGAGACTGGGGGTATGCTATTTAAAATTACACTAGTGCAGCACTGATCAGGTTTACATTTGGTTTATAGTGCATAACTACTGGTACATATAATTTTATATATTTTTTCATATATATTTCTTTTTTTCAGTAGCTTTTTTGTTCTTTTGTACCATTAGATTGTTATCTTTTTTTTGGATATCACTGCATAGAGTATATCATATTAGCACCAGTTATTGTTTACTGTGGTGTGAAACTGGGTATTTATATGTTCTGCACATTTTGTACTTTTTTTGTACACATTTTTGTAAATACTGTATTTTAAGTATACATAGCAGCTCACAAGGGATATAGTGTCATCCTATAGAAAAGGGTTTTAGTTTTTATTTTCATTCCCACTCTTTTTGCTCTTGTATTGATTATATGTTTGTCTCAAAGCCTTTATATAAGTAAAAACAGTTCATCTAGTTTTGCAATCTCCTATCTCTCAGATCACTCTCTCATCTTAGTCAGTGTTATGGTTAACAATCCTATAATTTAAGCTGCTCTATGGTCACACCATACACTTTCATTTTTACAACATCTGCAATGTAACAACAATATAAACAATTTTTATTTTTGACAATAAAATATAAGCTTGCTTGAAAACATTCCTTTCATATTGTAAATGCTGGCAGTCTGCTGGATGTCTCTTTTCGCAACTTCCCGGATTCCCTGCATGCTTTGCAGATTCTTCTATGCTAATGTATTTGGTTTACTTTCAAATTCTAAAGACTACATATCCCATGGTGCCTTGCTGCCTGCAGGCAGTAATTTCAGTACTGACACTGCCTAACTGACTATCAGTACCAACATTGTGTCTTTAGCAAATTTGATTTCATCTTATTTATTCCTAAACAAGGGAAAATAATCAATTTTCTGAACCTTTTAGACAAATGTCTTTACTTAATCAAGATATACAGTACATAATTCAATAAAATGTTAGCTAATCGTCTTTACCGTTACCTAGCATTCTTTCAATGGATCAAACAGGTTCTTTCAAAAGAAGAACAGATAATAGAAATATGAGAAAAATGTTACTAGCATCTATCATGCCCAGTCAAATAAAATCAACTGTGTTTTGATTACTTTAGATGTAGAAAAGGCATTTGAAAACACTCCCATCATTCTCTCACTCAATTTGGGTTTCATGGTCCATTTGTTTCTGCCATTTTTGGTCTACTGTATATAGGAATCTAAAAGCCAACTTATTACCTTCTGGGTTATCCTCAAGTGGCATGTTCTTTGTCTTGTTTACGTTTCCATGTTGCAAACGAGCCTTTAGCTGTTTGTTGCCATTCTTCTAAGATACATTATTTGCAGGTATCATGATTGGTAAACATGATCTGAGACTGACTATATTTACTGATGAAATTATGTATATAGGAAGTGCAGCGCTAAAAAATATATATACTCCAATAAAATATATTATATTCAGTATGCTCTCCAAATCATATGGCTAAAAGAAGTAACATAATAAAATGTTAAAAATAATAAATAAATGAATAGTGACAGTTCCTGATGAGTGAACTATTCAGGAGTTGATAGTGACTTTCCGATCCTGTGGTCTGGTGACAAATAGTTTAAAATGCGCACTCACCGGAGGCGTATTTTCAATACACTTGTGATAAATAAACCAGAGGTCCCCCTCATGGGATGGGATGGATGAGCTGGGCCGCCTTAGCGTAATCTCCTTCCTCTGGGTGTAGAGTGGCCAAACTGTTGTCTCCCTCTAGAAAATTGGACAGGGTACTGGGCAGCCTACATCAGGGTGTGCATCATCCTTAAGGTGGTATGAAGTGTCACAGACCTCTGATGCTTGGGCTCTGGAACGGATATGGGGCTCACCAAGGAGCCAGCAAGAAATAGCCCATAGTATTGTAGTTTAAAATTGACGTTTATTAATCTACGTGGCAAAATAACTCAGATTTAAATAAAAGCAAGTAAAAACAATTACTGACCAAATGTGCAAATAGACGTCATGGCATGCAGGCCCCTTTAATGCGTTTTGTGCGATAGCACATCATCAGAAAGGCATGACTGATTACATTTATCTTTATTACTGATGAAATTATGATGATGTGCCAGAATTATAATAAAGCCCTTAAAGGTCATTTCTAATTTATAATTTTCAGGTTAAAATTAAAGTGGTTTTAAACTCAAAACAAAACATGTAATATATTGCAGCTTACCAATCAAATGCCTCTAAAAGTGTCTTGGAAATTCGCTTTAACGAATTTCTCCTTACCGTGAGTACTCGCAGTTGGATGCGCAGAAATCCCCCATAAAGCTGTGCGAATCTCGCTTACCACGACTGCAGCTAAACTACACGATTCCTGCCCCTCCAACTACTTTAGCTTCTGTTGAAATGTGGGTGATTGGAGCTCCCTATACCTGGAAATGATAACACGACACCTTCAGGTTGATGGTTGAATTCACATAAGGGCAATTTTCATTCTCCCCTTTGGTTTTATTACAAATACACACACGCCCCCCCACATGAATAAGGTCAAACCCCTCCCACAGAACAATGCAATGGGGAGTGCCTATACACAGGATGTACATTCCGATTGGAGCATAGCATTTCTATTATCTGTCACTGGTCCTCCCCCATGAGCCCTCTGAGGTCAGCAGACTTCCTCCCCTTCCCCCCATGAGCCCTCTGTGGAGAGCATATCTCTTGTTCCAGCTCCTAGCAGTATGTTCATTCTCTGTACAAGCATTCCCTAGAAATATCAGTCTGTACCTGGATGGGCCCGATACGATCTTTATTAAAACACATCCATCCGGATACAGTTCAGATTGGTAATGGGTTGTAAGATATGCATAAGCCTACACGCGGAGTTCGTACCGCTTGGCGCCTTGCGTTATGAAGTCCATGTGGTACTATGCTGCTGATATGTGGATACAGGCCCGCGGTCTACTGCCAGCGGCATTCGCATCGACTGCCGTGGTGGTATACACACCGGTCTATAAGCGCAGATCCGCCATCTCATCCATTACCGAGCTGAGTACTGTAATACATACATTGTACATGCGCATGGCCCAATTGCAGCCTTCAGAGCTTTAATTAAGCCACACGAGAGACATATGAATAACACGAATATATGACACATTTAAAGTTCGACCAACAATACAAAATTTCCATGACATTCCCTCCTGTTTTATCATATTCTCCTCGTGTCCCTTCTTGATCTTCTTCAGCTTGATGGGTGTAGTCTCAAAACCTCAAAGAGTTCCTGTAGTTGTCCCTGAGAATAAGGCTCCACGGGGTACCTGAAACAACAAGACCCGACGCAGACTCGACGCAAACAGGCTTGATTGAAGCAATGATCCTCAAGAGCGTTGGAACCTTCACTACAGGAAGGCTGTTACAAAAACCACAAACAGACTTGTGGTATGAATAAGGCTTGTGATCCCATGGTGGTCTGGGGAGATCCAGCAACAGATTCTCAAATTGCCCCTGCAGACGGGGCCACACAAGGCTGGTCTCGACCCAGACAGTTTTCCAAATCGCAGACACAAACCATGATGAGGCTTGAAGCTTGCTTGGAGGTCTTGGAGAATGTGGTCTTCAGGGAGATAAATTAGAGGGAAGCCAGGACGTAATCTGTAGAGAAGGTGGTTGGTTGGTGAGGTCTTCCTCCGATCAGTGGTTGGAGTGGGATCCCAGGAGCGGGCATGGAGATGTGGTCGTCTGCCCGAGTTTGGCTTACATGGTCGATGAGGCAACAGGAACATCTCACCACGGCATATAAAAGGCAGATGAAAAAGAGAAGCATCAGGACATACACTCCCACTTCCTTCAACCAAGATCCGATGGAGAACAGGAAATCTCCCAATCCTCCCAAACCCTTGAACGGATTCCGACCCTCACTAGCTATAGCTCTAGCTTTTCCCTGTAGTTCACTAACTTTGTCCATATGGGCCTGGACCTTGTCATCGGTGTCTTCTATCCAAGTACAACAATCCTCTCCGATGAACTCACAGAACCCCCCTTTGGCGGCTAAAAGGTAATCAAGGGCCATCTTCTCCTGAAGTACTAAAATTCCCATCTGCCGTTGTTCTTGGGCAATTTCTCTGACAGCCTCTACGGTCTCGTTAAACATACTATCCACGATGACAGAAAAATTGTTCAGGCGCTTCATAAGTTCTATTCCCCATCCTGTCCATGAGGGGAACCAAGCCCATGCCTGGTCGCCCTCAGAGAACAGCTCCCTGCGAACTCTCCCTGCCATCCTTACCTTCTTGTGGACCATCAACTCTTCATGATCCATCACTACATAGGATGCTGGGACTAGCTTTATGAGGGCACACGAACCTTTCGCGTTCTGGGGAAATGTTCTATAGGCTGCCGAACCACACAGAAAATAGTATGGACCTGTCAGAGCAGAGCAGGAGGAGTTCCTCGTTCAGCCTCTGGCACTGAGCAACAGTTGCACAGACTGGGGGATTGCTCCCTCAGTCTGCACATCACATCCGTCCTTCCAACACACGTGGTCTGGTCGGTCAGTGTGGTTACTCAGAAGGGAAGTCTGGTTAGTCAGATTGACAGTTATACCTCCCTCGCAGGTGGTAGTCCCAACAAACTTGTTACCTTTGCCAAAGCTGATGTTAAAGCACACCTGAGGGCTGCCTAGCTGTCCAGTTACCCATAATGGACTGACGAGGGTCCTACAGGAGCTAGAGCTAATATTGGTGCTAAAACTGATGTTACCTGCTAAAAATGTGTCATTAAGTTCTACCAACAAATGTCTACGTGGGGGCTGACCAGGGGTCCCTTGCTTTTTCATGCCGACGCGGATGTCATATAGGGCATGAACAGCGGCCATTGCGGACATGTGATGACTGGGTGGGGGCTTAGAGCATACCCAACAGTTGGTTTTGTTGGCGGTTCTGGCTAAACGCAGATGCATTTTAAATAAAAGGTTGGGGTATCTGCCGTCTTTTCCTCCGTTCGCACACATGTAAGACATACAAACAAAAAGAAAAAGGAAAATGACACCCCTCATTCTCTGGTGTAGCTGAAAAGCTTCTTGCAGTGGCTTGCGTGCACCCAGTTGTCTCGTCCCTCGAGCTTGAGTGAGGTAGGTGTCGTCAGCTGGACTTGGTATGGTCCGGTGAACCGTGGCTCGAGTCCGGTTCTTTGATGTTTCTTTAGGACGACCCAATCACCTGGCTCAATAGAAAGAACACCTGTTATTGCATTTGGATCGGGGAGCGATTCGCGAACCCGATGGTGTATCTTCTGCAGCTCCCGTTGCAGAGATTGCACATAACCTGTAAGCTGTGAATGCAAAGACGACAACTGTTGAGGAAAGTACAACCCTGTTTTGGGAGGTCCCCCAAACAACACCTCGTAGGGTGACAGCCCATGTGGTTGCCGAGGGGCATTCCGGATGGAATAGAGGGCAATGGGGAGACACTCAGGCCAAGGTTTTTTGGTATCGGCCATGATTTTGGAGATCCTGTTTTTAAGGATTCCGTTGAGACGTTCAACCTTACCGCTACTCTCGGGGTGATACGGGGTGTGTAGCCCTTGGTTGATGTGAAGGGCTTTACATACCTCTGCAAAGATCTGTCCAGTGAAGTGTGACCCTCTATCGGACTCGATGGTTTCAGGTAGACCCCAGCGGCACACAACCTCAGACAGGATTTTCTTGGCCGTGGTACTAGCGTTGGCACATGTGACGGGCCACGCTTCAGGCCAGCCTGAAAACATATCTACACAGACCAAGGCGTATTCGTACGGCCCACTCTTTGGTAACCAGATGTAATCGATCTGGATGCGTTGGAAGGGGCGTTCAGGTTTTGGTGAGTGCCTTTGGGGTATTACTACCATTCTGCCAGGGTTGTGTAGGGCACAAACTAGGCAAGAAGCTGCAAAGGTAGCTGCAGCAGTACTGAACCCAGGTGCAATCCAATGCTCGTCTACCAACGCACACATAGCCGTCTTAGATTGGTGCCCAGGGTAGTGAGCCAAGTGGGCCATCATGGGGAAAAGGGACTTTGGCAAACACCATCTTTTGTTCAGGCACCAAATGTCATTCGACCCTTGGGAGGCTCCTGCTGCTGTCCATCTAGCCTTTTCCTGCAAACCTGCCTGCGATTGCAGTTTTTTAAACTCGTCTAACGAAACCTCTGAAGGGATGGCCAGCATCAGAACCCCCCTTTCCTGAACCAGTGCACCGGCCTTTGCGGACCGATCTGCCAAAGCGTTTCCACATGCCTCCACACTAGTCTCAGTGGTATGAGCCTTCACCGTAAGAACAGCAATCTCCCGTGGCAGGCCGAAAGCAATGAACAACCTGTCAATCAGTTCTGCATGCTTCACCGGTTTACCTGAACTTGTGAGGAATCCCCTCGCTTTCCAGATGGGACCAAAGTCATGTGCAATACCAAACGCATACCTCGAATCCGTATAAACATTAATCCTCTGACCTTCATGCAACTCACATGCCCTGGCCAGTGCCCACAGCTCAGCTTCCTGAGCTGACATATGTGCGTTCAGAGAGCCCTTTTCCACAACATCACTTTCAGTCGTGACCGCGTAACCAGTGTGTGGCTTACTGTCTTGGGTGTAGTACCTGGACCCATCGACAAAAAGATTTTTCGCTTCCGGTATTGGCGTTTCCTTCACTGGGCTGATCGCCGCTGACTCCAGTTCCATCAAAGAAATGCAGTTGTGTCCTTTGGAAGAGAGGTTAGTAGTGGACAAAGAAGACATGTTAGTAGAAGAGGTGTTGGTATTGTTAGTCGGGTTGCAAGATTTAGCACTGTCTTTGTTGTCCTCCCCCCCCCTTCTCGTCTTCCAACACAGGAAGAAGAGAAGCTGGGTTAAGAATAGTGCATCGTTTGATAGAGAGATTAGTAGGAGTTAGGAGGGCTACCTCGTATTTGGTCAATCTTGCTGCAGAGAGATGTTTAGTTTGGACCTGGTTTAGGATCTCTTGCACCGAGTGCGGAGTGTAGAGTGTGAGGGGTGAATCCAAAACGATGTCACCCACTTTTTGGACAAGGACAGCACAAGCAGCCACTGCCCTCACACAACCCGGGGACCCTTTGATGACTGGGTCCAGAGCGGTCGATAGGTACATGATGGGGCGGTACTTGGTTCTGTGAAGTTGGGTTAGTACTCCGGTTGCATGGCCCTGACTTTCGTGACAGAAAAGGTAGAAAGGTAGGTCATAGTTGGGTAGACCTAGGGCTGGTGCTATTGAGAGTTCCTGGGTCAAATCTTGAAGAGTTGACCAGTCGTCATCTGACATTTGAAATGGTGTTTTGGATGTCAGCTCATACAGGGGACCAAGTTTGTCCGAGATGTTGGGGACCCAATCTCTGCAGTAGTTGATAAGGCCGAGGACGGCTCTCAGCTGACGGTGGTTTTTGGGTCTCTTTAGGTCTTGCAATGTCTGCACTCTTTGGGTTGTTAGGTGCCTGGTGCCCTGAGAAATACAATGCCCCAAGAAGATGACTTTCTCCTGGCAGAGTTGTAATTTCTCCTTGCTGGCCTTGTTGCCCGTTGATGCCAGATGGTTGAGTAATGAAACAGTATGTTGATAACAATCCTTTTTAGTGGGACAGCAGAGGAGCAAGTCATCAACATACTGTAACAACACCACCTCTGGATTCATTGGGGTCCACTGATCTAACACGATTTTCAGCTTGCAGCTGTATTCCGAGGGACTGGTTACCGCCCCCTGGGGGAGACGGGTCCAGGTAAGTTGTCGGCCCTGGAAGGAGAAGGCAAAAAGGTACTGACACTGGGGATCCAGGGGTACCGAGAAAAATGCGTTTGACAGATCAATGACGGTAAAAAATTTTGCATTGGGTGGTACGGTTGCCAGCAGGGTGTGTGGATTGGGCACCAAAGGGGCATCACTGATGATGATTTTGTTTACCGCTCTCAGGTCATGTACCAGCCGGTAGGTGGTTGGTTGTCCCGGTGCTGTCTTTTTGGCTACTGGGAATAATGGTGTGTTACACGGCGACTGGGTTGGGGTGAGGACCTTTATCTGTAGATAATGGTCGATCTGGGTTTTTAGGCTGTCCATTTGAGCTACACTTAAAGGATATTGTGGTAGTTGTGGTAATACGCTTCCTGGTCTGATGTTGACTGTAGTTGGAGGTACCGTCAAGAGACCCACATCATATTTATCTGCCGCCCAAACTTTGGGGTCAACTTCAGCCAATACGTCCAACTCCAGACAATATGTAGCCTCGGTGAGATAAGGTAGGGCCAACAATGTGCACAGTCTTTCTTCCGACAGGGCACTACTCACCACAACACCCGATGGGGTAAACTCAATGACAGCTTGAATGTCTGACAAGATGTCCGCTCCCAAAAGATTGATGGGGACGTCATCTGAGACCAGCACTGACCTGACAGCCTCAGTGTGCAGACCTAACCTGCAATGGAGTGGTTTGGTGGACTGTAGAGACACCATTTGACCTGTGAGACCTACTGTCGGTGTGCTTTCCACTGAGAGGGGTACCTTGCCTTGGATGTCCTGTTTTCGCAAGACTGTTCTGGCTGCACCGGTGTCGATGAGGCAAGGGAGGGGATATTTTAATTCCTCGAGAAAAAGATGGACCTGGGCCGACACCGATTTGCCAACTTCCTATGAGGATTCATAGGAGTTACTTACCATGGTGGTCACAGGGGCGGAGGACTCATCAGGAATGAACTGCCACCGACCTTTAGGTAATTGGGGACAGCTCCTCCTCATGTGCCCCGTTTGGTGGCACTGGAAGCACCTGGGTGGGGGCCTATCCTTCCTGTGACCCAGATCCCTTGGTTTTTCGTGTGGGGTCTGGGACATAAGAACTTTGGCCTTGTCCTGTTTTCTTCTATCCATTTCCCTCTATATTGCCGCAAGAGTGGAAAGGATAGCAGGGATAGACATCTCATTATATTCGGGTCGGGCCAGAACCAGCCTTTCCCGAATTTTAATATTGATGCCTTCCAAAAATTTGGCCCGCAACAGAATGTACGTCGCGGTCACCTTTACCCCTTCAGTTGGAGCATCAGGTCCAACTTCCAGATCCGCATCCAGTGCCGTCTGCTTGAGACGGCGCCAGAAGCCGGCGCTTTCCTCATTAGGATCCTGGGTGAGCTTCATCATGTCCGTAGTAGAGGTAGCACCATACATTTCTGGAAGCTTTGCCTTTAGCTGTGTACAGAACTCTTTGCCCCCTGAAGTCATCTCCTCATGAGTGGTTATAGAGCACCCTGCAATCACTGTACTGGCCACTTCCATGCCCACCTTTGCCCGCAGGATCTGCGCACAATCTGACCCGCTCATACCATAGCTGAACTGGTTTTGTCCAAACATTCGAGCAAATCCTCTCGGATTGACTCGATAGTCCGGAAGCTCAGCCAGAATAGTGCGGATCTCTGCCGGGGTGAAGGGGACATGCCAAACTACCCGTTCCCCTAAAGTCCGTTCCCCCTGTGCATTGGGAGGACCTTCAAATTGCTGCACCCTGACTGGATAGGCCTCGGTCCGGGAAGAGTGCAAGGGCTGGCCCAGCTTCATCGGTGGGCTTAGATTAACCACCTTGCTTACTGCACCTTCAGGTTTGAGGTCCCTCAGATCAGGGTATAGCTGGGGGGCAGGGGTCTGATCAGTGGTTCGTAGCGCTTTGATGCAATCCGCCCTGTTTCTTAACCGGGTGTCTATTCCCCTTGATTCACAGATAGTCTGCAAATCGGTTGTTGAGTAGGCTTCATAGTTGGAAACAGAAGGAGCTGGAGTGAAGCAGGGAAAAGGGAGAGGTAGAGGTAGAGGCTGAGGCATAGAGACAGAAGACACGGAAGGTACGTCAAGAGTGACGTCACTAACAGAAGAGACAGGTGCAGTTATACTTATCTCAGCCACTGTTGGTTGTTCGGGAACCCCAGCAGACCCTGATCCTGCCTGCCTTAGTAGAGTCAGCCCTGAAAGAGCTTCCTCCACCTCTGACACCGGATCCTCCTGTTTTATTCCCTCTGGAGGCCAGGTATACATCACCTGGTTCTTCCGGACAGACACCAGTTTATGTATGCCCTGCTTCCCTAATCGGATTGACCTGTGAAGCCATAGCTGTGCGATCTCTAGTTCTGACGCCTGCATCCGTGGTTCAAATTCAGAGATTAATTTTTCCCACCTCCATGCGTCAAATGTACCTTCCCGGGGAATTTCCCATCTGGTACCCTTCGACCATTTATTCCACCTTTTGAGGGGTTCTGTAGACTTCCCCCCCAAACTCACCTTCATCAGTTGTGCAGCTGTCCTTACCCTGAAGAGGGCTGTTTCCCCCTCTCTCTTCATGGACTGACTACTGCCCATCGTGACTAGTCACTGGTATATATCCCGCATCCGGGTACCTGTTTACCCCCTGGAGCACTCGGTGGGATCCTACCGAGAGCTTTCCAGCACAGCGTAATTTATGTGATTCTTATCGATCACCCGGAGCGCATCAAGTAGCGGTCAGACTGAGAGCACACCTCCCACTCCCACAGCACAATTTATGTGATCCTGACCACCCGAAGTGTTTGTGGTAACCAGGCTAAGCGTTACACTTCCCTGGACCGCCCACTCGCACAGCGTAATTTATGTGGTTCTCATCACCCACTGTGTTTGGCAGGCCACACCGCACAATGATGAAAGTGGCTTTTCTCTCCCTGCACACAGTAGCTAACACAAGTCAAAACAAAAAGAGGGGTTCTTGGATGTTACTTAGGGGTCACTGGTTGGCCGGAAACCTGCTAACTGACCTTTAGGAAATTTGTGTAAAGAAAAAAACTTTCCTAATACACACAGAAAAACCCCTTTTCAACCTGAAAAACCATTAAAAAGGACAAAGTGGATCCTTATGAAAAACACGGGACATTTCACAGTAAAACAATTACACAGAGGTAAACCGAAAAACTGCGCCAAAAGTAACCTTGTTGCTGACGTAAAAATCAATCATACCAGCACCGCTAAACGATCTGCGTTACACACGCAATCTTCGCTGCAACCACCTAAAACCGTTTACACAAAAAGTCTGCTGGATGCGAAACACGCAACGCAGCAGCTTTAAAACAAACCCGCTTTACAATAAGGAACTACTTTTAACAGAAAAAACACAAGAAAAACATAATCACTATACAAGAAATCTATGTGCAAAAACCCAGACTTCACCGCGCTCACTAAATGTGGAACACGTGAGGGAAAAACTCGCTTAACATACTTTAAATTGGCTGGCAATATGCAAATTTAAAGCTAAAAGCAAACAACTTAAACTGTAAAAATTTGGATTAAAAACACAAAATGGGTCAAATGCATATAGGAAACTTCATGCACATTGCATAGAGATTACTGCACATGTGGTAGTCAACAAAATGGCCACCAGAGAAGCCACATGTGGTAGTCAACAAAATGGCCACCAACTGGTAAAGCACATGTGGTAGTCAACAAAATGGCCACCAACAGGTAAAGCACATGTGGTAGTCAACAAAATGGCCACCAACAGGTAAAGCACATGTGGTAGTCAACAAAATGGCCACCAACAGGTAAAGCACATGTGCTAGTCAACAAAATGGCCACCAACAGGTAAAGCAAATGGGAACACTAGCCTCAAAATTGCCTCTAACCTCTTACATAAAACAGACTTTTAGACAGAACATACACTGGACAATTACACAACAATATACAGCACACATACAACACAATTTGGCACGATCACAGAACGGACATAAAACACCAACATATTACACTAACATGCACATGTAACAGAAAGGACCCCCTGCTGCATGCTTGCTGGGAGCAGTAGTACCACAAAACACGGCACAGACTACATACACACAAAGATCTTACAACAGTTAACAATTAACCTAAGCCTTTCAGCACTGTAATACTTACCTCACGTGGAGGGGGGGTAGAGCAATCACCACAGTACCTACAACCCACAAATACCTACCTAACACTATGCAACAACTTTTACCCACTAAAACATATACCCGTTTAATTTTTGGTTAGAAGATTTTTAAACTTGACCAAATCCAGCCAACCAAACCCACCCCTCTGCTGCTCTCCGCAGAGACAAACCCTTGTCTTTCACCCACAAATCAAGATTTTAGGACAAAATAGGTCCTTGCTAAGCAGTAATTCTTGTTAGCTAACAGAGAGCGAAATCAGCCACACGAACGTGCAAAAAGCGATCCTCTTAATGGCAGAGAGACCTGAAATGTGCCAGCATACTTTTTGCTAGTTCATGATGGCTCATTCCCCCCTCGTGCTCGGTTAGCTATCCCAGAATACGCGTTAGTCTCCTACCTGGCTCGCCAAACTGTCTTGGAAATTCGCTTTAACGAATTTCTCCTTACCGTGAGTACTCGCAGTTGGATGCGCAGAAATCCCCCATAAAGCTGTGCGAATCTCGCTTACCACGACTGCAGCTAAACTACACGATTCCTGCCCCTCCAACTACTTTAGCTTCTGTTGAAATGTGGGTGATTGGAGCTCCCTATACCTGGAAATGATCACACGACACCTTCAGGTTGATAGTTGAATTCACATAAGGGCAATTTTCATTCTCCCCTTTGGTTTTATTACAAATACACACACGCCCCCCCACATGAATAAGGTCAAACCCCTCCCACAGAACAATGCAATGGGGAGTGCCTATACACAGGATGTAAATTCCGATTGGAGCATAGCCTTTTCTATTATCTGTCACTGGTCCTCCCCCATGAGCCCTCTGAGGTCAGCAGACTTCCTCCCCTTCCCCCCATGAGCCCTCTGTGGAGAGCATATCTCTTGTTCCAGCTCCTAGCAGTATGTTCATTCTCTGTACAAGCATTCCCTAGAAATATCAGTCTGTACCTGGATGGGCCGATACGATCTTTATTAAAACACATCCATCCGGATACAGTTCAGATTGGTAATGGGTTGTAAGATATGCATAAGCCTACACGCGGAGTTCGTACCGCTTGGCGCCTTGCGTTATGAAGTCCATGTGGTACTATGCTGCTGATATGTGGATACAGGCCCACGGTCTACTGCCAGCGGCATTCGCATCAAATGCCGTGGTGGTATACACACCGGTCTATAAGCGCAGATCCGCCATCTCATCCATTACCGAGCTGAGTACTGTAATACATACATTGTACATGCGCATGGCCCAATTGCAGCCTTCAGAGCTTTAATTAAGCCACACGAGAGACATATGAATAACACGAATATATGACACATTTAAAGTTCGACCAACAATACAAAATTTCCATGACATAAGGTATTCTTAAAAATACCTTTGATGAAGGAATTACTGTTACTTATACAACAAATAATAGTTTGGGTATTTTTATTACAAAAGATCTAAAGTAATTACGCAACCTTATTTTACTCCTTCGATTAATACAATAAAGATGTTACTTTTTTGTTTATTAAACATGAGCATTCCAAGGCTATTGATTCATGCATTTCAAAGTTCTTTTGGAGGGGTAAAAGGTCAAACTTAATTCAAAGAAATTCAGTCACTCCAGAAAACTCTTTAGTTATAAAATTGCTAATTTTAGGCAGTTTTCTCTTTCTAGCTTATTTCATTATATACTAGAGTGAATGAGTCAGAAAGAGTGATTAACCATTTTGGAACTAGGGGATCATATTTTTTTAAAAATACAAATATTCTTACTTTCTTACATATGGATTGGAAATTTGACAACCACTCTTGATTTGGGTTTAATGACCTTCAACTTAAACATAATATACCAGGTAGATATAGATTTACCTTTTCCAATTTATTCTACAGTGTAAGTATATATGACTTAGATTGCATGATCTTCCTTATTATTTTGAGTAATATTAGTAATGCAGTATCCATACTTTGTATTTTTATAAAGAGTTATCAGAATACTGTATATCTACTTTGAAGCAAGCCTTACTAAATGGTCTAGAGATTAAAATATAGCAATGTCTTGTTTAGATATTCAAAAAAGCCTTTCTGGTTTAAACAAATTTATAGTTAAGTTCTGGAGAGAACAACGTTTAAATTATGTCATTATGCTATTAGGTTTTAATATACAGTATATTTTACAAGTGTGTCCAGCTATAATAATGAATGTGCAAAGTGTAGCCTTGTAACACAAATTGGTACATGTTTCTTAAACATCTTAGAAGTTTATTGTTCTTGTTGCCTTTTAACTTTTCATTATTTATTGAGAAACCAATGTTAATGAATGACATCCTAATTAAAGGTAAAGATTAATACTAAGCCATTGGATTAAAAACTCTCTCTAACCTTCTATATCTGAAGTCAAAGTTGAACTTTTTAATATTGAACTGATATATTTGTGTAACAATTCAGTTTCTGACAGTCTTTCTGAATTCTTTACCTGTTCGAGAGGCTAATAGGCTACAGGACCTTGCCAGAAAACATAAAAATTGAGATTTTGGAATCACTTTTTCTTTATATTAGTTTTCCTTATATATATTCTGCATTTTGTTGGTTAACATTAATTTATTTCACAGGTTTCTTTTTTTGTCTTCTTATTTACTACATTTTACATATAGGGATTTATTTACCAACGCTGGAGAGTGCAAAATTAGACTCACTTCTGTATAGAAACCATCAGCTTCTAACTTCAGCTTGTTCAATTAAGCTTTGGCAATAAAACCTGGAAGCTGATTGGTTTCTATGCAGAAGTGAGCCTGATTTTGCATTCTCCAGCTTTAGTAAATAAACCTCAGTCTTAGTATATACTTTAGTGATTATTGTCTGTTGATTATATGTAGTCATGTACTGTACACTTGATTTGCATTCTGCACTGTTCTTTTAGATTCTAATTGCAGGGTGCCCCTGCTTTTTTTGTCTGATTTATTGCACTTTTTCTGATTTTGTTGTATATTGATTTCTAAAATCTAATACAATATTTTGGGGATATTAAATTTATATATGGTAAAATTAGATGTCAGAAATTTAAAATTACTAGAAAATGGTATTCACATTTTCTTTTCCTTATAATAATGAATTTCTTTGTTTGGGAATGCTCATAGGTAATACAAATCTAACCATTAAATCAATGTTCAATTCCTATAATTTTCAGAATATCCAAATCTTCTCCATTGACTTTTTAAACGTGCACTAAACAAAGGTTCGCAAAGACACATTATGATTAGCCGATGCATCTTCACAATATGCCATTATCTGTCATGAAGTATGCATAGGAATATCAAACATTTTTAAATAGGACAAATTCTTCCGACACAGACTGCATTGTTTAACCCGTTTATGACTGCCTAATATATATATATATATATATATATATATATATATATATATATATATATATATATATATCTCCCAAAAAATTAAAGAAACACTTTTTAATCAGAGTATAGCATCAAGTCATGTAAACTCCAGGGGTATTGATCTGGTCAGTTAAGTAGCAGAGGGGGCTGTTAATCAGTTTCAGCTGCTTTGCTGTTAATGAAACTAACAACAGGTGCACTAGAGGGGCAACAATGAGATGACTCCCAAAACAGGAATGGTTTTACAGGTGGAGGCCACTGACATTTTTTTCCCTGCTCATCTTTTCTGACTGTTTTTCACTATTTTTGCATTTGATAGGGTCAATGTCACTACTGTTAGCATGAGGCGATACCTGGACCAAACAGAGGTTACACAGGCAGTCCAACTCCTCCAGGATGGCATATAAATACGTGGCATTGCCAGAAGGTTTACTTAATCTTCCAGCACAGTCTCAAGAGCATGGAGGAGATTCCAGGAGGCAGGCAGTTAATTATTTCAGGTACTTATATAGTGCCATCAATTTACACAGCACTTTACATATATATTGGACAGGATCCAGTTAACCTACCAGCATGTCTTTGGAGTGTGGGAGGAAACCGGAGTACCTGGAGGAAATCCACACAGACACATGCAAATTCTAGGCAGGTGGTGCTGTGGCTGGGATTTGAACCAATGACCCCAGTACTGCCAGGTGGAAGTGCTAACCATTTAGCCACTGACTTGCCCCAGTTACTCTAGGAGAGCTGGACAGGGCCATAGAAGGTCCTTAACCAATCAGCAGGACCAGGGGTGTATTTACCACAAAGCAAACAAGGCATTTGCCTGGGGCAGCATTTTCCAGGTAGCACTGCCCCTCTGGAAGAAGGAAAGGAAGAAGGGACACACGTGGCATGGGGACCAGGTGGGAGCCAAGAGATGCTGTGGGCTTTTTGACAGTATATGCAGAGCCTGACTCTAATTCCCAGGGATGTCTGGAGCTGTGAAGGTGAGTGTCTTCTCTCTCTCTCTCGCCTGAGGGGGGGAGGTGTGTGTGTGGTGGCCAGTGTATGGGGGCAGTGGTAGTGGAAAGCTCTCTTGGGTGGTGGGGAAGGGGTCAATTTGGTAAATGACAGGCTCTCTCTGCAGGGGGGGGTGGTGTTGATTGGTGTCAGGCTCTTTCTGCAGAAGGGGGGTGTTGGGGGGCCAATTTTGATGCTGCCTAGGGCAGCACAAAACTTAAATACAGCACTGAGCAGGACAGGTATCTACTCCTTTGTGCAAGAAGAAAACAGGTGAGCATTGTAAGAGCCTTACACAATTACCTCCAGCAGGCCACTGGTGTGAGTGTCTCTGATCAAACAATTAGAAACAGACTTCATGAGAAGTTCTCTAGTGGGCCCTGTGTTCACTGTCTGGCACCATAGAGCTCAATTGGCATTTGCCAATGAACACCAGAATTGGCAGGTCTGCCACTGGTGCCCTGTGCTTTTCGCAGATGAGAGCAGGTTCACCCTGAGCACATGTGACAGATGTGAAAGGGTCTGGAGAAGCTGTAGAGAACGTTAAGCTGCCTGTAACATCGTTCAGCATGACCGTTTTGGTGGTGGGTCAGTGATGGTCTGGGGAGGCATATCCATGGAGGGACACACAGACCTCTACAGATTAGACAATGGCACCTTGACTGGCATTAGGTATTGGGATGAACTCCTCGGACCCATCATCAGACCTTAAGCTGGTGCAGTGGGTCCTGGGTTCCTCCTGGTGCACAACAATGCCTGGATTCATGTGGCGAGAGTATGCAGGAAGTTCCTGGAGGATGAAGGAATTGATATCATTGAAATGCCCCCATGCTCGCCTGTCCTAAATCCAGTAGAACACCACTGGGATATCATGGTCCATCCAATGCCGTCAGGTTGCACCACTGACTGTCCAAGAGCTCAGTGATGCCCTGGTCCAGATCTGGGAGAAAATACCCCAGGACACCATCCGTCGTCCCATTAGGCGCATGCCCTGATATTGTCAGACATGCATACAAGCACAAGGGGACCATAAAAACTACTGAGTACCATTTTGAGTTGCTGTAATGAAATTTCAGCAAAATGGACTAGCCTGTTGTATTATTTTTTCACTTTGATTTTCGGGGTGTCTTTGAATTCAGTCCTCTGTAGTTTGATAACTTTTATTTCCATCAAACGATGGGGCATTCTTACGTTCCTAACACATTACTCAGTCCATATCAGTATAGATATCCAGTGTGATATTTTTCCCCATTAAGATTTGATGTGTTTTCAAAGTGTTCCTTTAATATATATATATATATATATATATATATATATACACACGTACCCTATATTGCCAAGAGTATTGGGGCACCCCTCTAAATCATTGGATTCAGGTGTTCCAATCACCTCCATGGCCACAGGTGTAAAAAAACCAAGCCCATAGGCATGCAGACTGCTTTTACAAACATTTGTGAAAGAATGGGTCACTCAGGAGCTCAGTGAATTCGAGTGTGGTACCGTGATAGGTTGCCAACTGTGCAATAAGTCCATCCATGAAATTTCCTTGCTACTAAATGATCCAGAGTAAACTGTTATTGGTATTATAATAAAGGGGAAGCACGTGGGAACAACAGCAACTCAGACATGACTTGGTAGGCCACGTAAAATGTCAGAGCGGGATGCTGAAGCGCACAGTGCGCAAAAGTCACCAACTCTTTGCAGAGTCAATAGTTAAAGACCTCCAAACTTCATGTGGCCTTCAGATTAGCATGACAGTGCATAGAGAGCTTCATAGAATGGGCTTCCATCGGCGAGCATCTGCATCCATGCCTTACATCACCAAGTGCAATGCAAAACGTTAGATGCAGTGGTGTAAAGCACACTGCTACTGGAATCTAGAGCAGTGGAGACGTGTTCTCTGGAGTGACGAATCACCCTTCTCTGTCTGATGGACATGTCTGGGTTTTGCGGTTGCCAGGAGAACGGTATATGCATGACTGCATTGTGCCAAGTTTGGTGGAAGGGGGATTATGTTGTGGGGTTGTTTTTCAGTGGTTGGGCATGGCCCCTTAGTTCCATTGAAGGGAACTCTTAAGACATCAGAATACCAAGACATTTTGGACAATTTCATGCTCCTAACTTTGTGGGGACAGTTTGGGGGTGGTCCCTTCCTGTTCCAACATGACTGCACACCAGTGCACAAAGCAAGGTCCATAAAGACATGGATGAGCGAGTCTGGGGTGGAGGAACTTTACTGGCCTGCACAGAGTCCTGACCTCAACCAGATAGAATACCTTAGGGATGACTTAGAGTGGTGACTGCGAGCTAGGCCTCTTCATCCGACATTATTGCCTGACCTAACAAAAGCGCTTCTGGAAGAATGGTCAAACATTCCCATAGACACACTCCTAAACCTTGTGGACAGCCTTCCCAGAAGAGCTAACTCTGTTATAGCTGCAAAGGATGGACCAACTCAATATTTAACCCTACAGACTAAGACTGAGATGCCATTAAAAGTCATGTGCATGTAAAGGCAGGCATCCCGATACTTTTGGCAATATAGTGTGTGTGCATATATACAGTATATATATATATATATATATATATATATATATATATATACACACACACAGTATATACTGTATATGATTCCCAGTAAGTGGACTTTATATTCCCAGCACTGAGACCGAGCTGTTACCTACAGCTTCGGGACTCGTTCTAATAATCAAGAACTGGGAGAATTGGACTCTGATTATGAGATTACTGTGATCACTGTGATTAGCTAAAGCCAGCGATCACTACTGTGAAAATTTGCCCCAGTACTGTGTCTTCTCTGTGGAGAGAAAAATATATATTGTATCTTTTTCTTCTCGCTAGGAGAAAAGTTTGCAAAAAAAAAAAAAGGTTTGTTGAAAAAAAAAATTAACTAGATCAGGGCTTGAAGTGATTCTAATGATTCTAAAGGCAGAAGGTTTTTTTACCTTAATGTATTCTATGCATTAGGGTAAAAAACTTTCTGCATGCAACTCTCTCTCAGCCCCCTCTTATACTCACCTGAGCCTGATCTTGTTCCTGCAATGTGCACAAAAGCAGCAGTTCTCTTGGCTCTATCCCCCCTCATTGACTCAGAGACAGCAGTGGGAGCCTCTGGCCCCCGCTGCTTTCAATCATAGCCAGTGAGGAGGGGGCAGGACTGAGCCCAACTCTGTGTCAATGTACGCACTGAGCGGCTTGCTGTGAGGGCACCCTAGAAGGGAAGGATCAGGGCTGCTCCAGGCAAAACCATTGCACAGAGCAGGTATGTATATATATTTTTTTTATTAATTGACGAGGCCAGTTTTTGCTATTTGGCACTGTACTATTTCAACTGGTAATTGCGTGGTCATGCAACGCTGTACCCAAACAAAATTTGTGTCCTTTTTTTAACACAAACAGAGCTTTATTTTTGTGGTATTTGATCACCACTGTTTTTTTTTTATATATAGATGAAAAAGACTGAAAATTTTGAAAAAAACTCCCAATATTTATCCAATAAACTCAAATTTAGCCCAAAATGTATTAATCTACATGTCTTTGTTGAAAAAAAAAAAACAATACGTGTATATTAATTGGTTTGTGTGAAAGGTATAGCCTCTACATACTATGGTATAAATATATATATATATATATATATATATATATATATATATATATATATATATATATATTGGAATTTAGGCAGTTTTTACTTTCTGACTGCCTATCACATTTCATGAGATATTAAAATGCCAGGGCAGTACAACCCCCCCCTCCCCCCCCCCAATGATCCCTTTTTGGAAAGTAGACACCTCAAAGAATTTGCTGAGAGGCATGCTGAGTTCATGGAAGATTTTACATTTTTGCAATATGGCTTTTTTATTCTTTTAACACAAAGTTGTCTGTTAAATGATATATTACTCACACATGTCATGGGTATATGTGGAATAACACCCCAAAACACATTCTGCTACTTCTTCTGAGTATGGGGATACCAAATGTGAGAGACATTTTGGCATCCTAGTCACATACAGGCCCTATAAATCCCTATAAAAGGGTATATTTCCTCATGTCACTTCCTCACTGTCTATCACAGTTTTGGAGGCCCTAAAATGCAAGGATAGTACAGACACCCCCCAAATGACCCCTTTTGGAGAGTAGACACCCTCCAAAAAAAAAGAAAATAAAAAATACATTTTTGTTTTCTTTCTTCATTTTCCAAAAATTGTTGCATCAAATGAGATCTGCAAAATGCTGACCATGCCCCTTAGCAAATAACTTGGGGTGTCTACTTTCCAAAAAGGGGTCATTTGAGGGGGGTGTTTCTACTATCCTGGCTTTTCAGGGCCAACATTAGAAGCTTATGCCACACATCACCCACTCTTCTAACCACTTGAAGACCAAGCCTTTTCTGGCACTTTTTGTTTACATTAAAAATAGTTTTTCCTTAGAAACTTACTTTGAATCCCTGAAAATTATATATATTTTTTAAGCAGAGGCCCTAGAGAATAAAATGGTGAGTATTGCAATTTTTTTTCTCACAGTATTTGCCCAGTGATTTTTTTTTAAATTATTATTATTATTATTATTATTATACAGTATTTATAAAGCGCCGATAGTTCTCTTTGTACATTACAAAGGGGGACAGAACATGTGACAGAACAATAACAATACAATGCAAAACATAAGGGGATTGAGGGCCCTGCTCTTTCGAGCTTACAATCTAGGAGGGAGGGGATACTGGTACAGGAGGAGATAGCTGTGGGGGATGGAGTGGTAGGAAGAGTGGAGGAGGTCGGCAAGTTAGCAGGGGGTGGGGTAGGCTTCCCTGAAGAGATAGCTTTTCAGGGTGCGCTAAAGGAGAGGAGAGTAGGTGATAATCTGATGGGTTGGGGCAGGGAGTTCCAGAGGATGGGTGACACCCTGGAGAAGTCCTGGAGGTGGGCATGGGAGGAGGAGACCAGGGAACTAGAGAGAAGGAGGTCTTGTGAGGATCAGAGTGTGCCTGTTAGGTGGTACTTGGATATTAGGTCAGTGATGTAGTTCGGGGCAGTATGGTGGACGGCTTTGTACGTCAGTGTTAGGATTTTGAATTTGATCCGTTGTGCAGTCGGAAGCCAGTGGAGGGATTGGCAGAGGGGGGTGGCGGAGATGGAGCAGTTGGAAAGGTGAATGAGCCTGGCTGCCGTATTCAGGATCGACTGAAGCGGGGATACCCAGCGGCGAGGCAGGCCAGTAAGGAGGGAGTTGCAGTATCGAGTCGTGATATGCTGAGGGAGTGGATGAGCTGTTTAGTGGTTTAGGAACGTGCGTATTTTGGCGATGTTGCGGAGGTGGAGTCTGCACGAGCTTGTTAAAGATTGGACTTGGGGCTGGAAGGATAGGTAAAATACGCTTTTTTTTATTTTACTGCACAAAAACACAATATATTGCTCAATTGTTTGATAACATAAAAAAGATGATGTTATGCCAAGTAAATAGATACCAAACATTCTTTAAAATTGCGCACACTTGTGCCATGGCGATAAACTATGTAAATTTTTAATATCCATAGGTGATGCTTTAAAAGCCTTTACAGGTTACCACTTTCGGTTTGCACAGGAGGTCTAGTGCTAGAATTACTGCCCTCAATCACAGTAATACCTCACATGCATGGTGCAGTCTCTACCTACCTACACAGGACCTACACCTTTGCGTGCGAGCACGGGGAGAGTGGCAGTGATTTTTTTTTTAAATTTATTTTGCTTTTTTATATTTGTTCACTGTCCCTTTTATTTTTTTTTAATCACTTTTGTTGTTATCACAGGGAATGTAAATATCCACCGGTACTTTTTTCTGAAAAATCAGAAAAGGGGTCTATTAGTCTCTAGATATCTCCTCTGCCTTAAAAGCATCTGATCACATCAAGATTGGTGTGATAAGATGCTTTACCAATTTAAAAATGGCACTGTTTATATCCAGCAAAACCAAAATGATGAAATACTCATTGCTCCATGTTTCTTAGACCATAGAGATGATTGAAGCCATTCCAGTTTCCGATCAACTCTATGGCCAGCCAACGGAACCACCAGCTGCATTCTTGGGTTCCCAGGTGGGGCGGGAGAGCCTGAGAAAGCCGTGGAAGGCCGCAGGAGGGGGGGCACTAGGATTGCTTTAACATGAAAGCCAACCACCAGCTGAAATAAATGATACCAGGATGATGCCTGTAGCTGCAGGCATCATGCAGGTATAACCACTCAAAGTCTAGCGATGTATGTTGTTAGTCCTTGTTGGGTATATATGTAACAGAAGAGAACATGGACACATGAATTGTGTCTGTGGACCAATATGGCTGCAATTAATTCTTTTTTGTAATTCCCATGTTGAGGGTGAGGCACAAAAATGTTTTAAATTCAGAATTTGTGATAGGTTTCCATGCAAATTGTTTGGCAAGAGCTGAATTTGGATGGGCGGTGATATATTGTTGTGTGTATAAATTGCTTTGTCCCACAATCAATTGATACAAATCTGTGAAAAACAGTGAAGGGGCTATATGCTAGTGCTGGCATGGCAGTGAATGGAGCTGATCCTTATAACACTGCATTTTTGGGGACACTATACTAAGGGGGACTAGTAAAGTTCTGATCATGATCAATAAATTGATCCATACAAACACTATACTAGTAATGGCGGTGACTAGCAAGCTATAGAATGACTGCGATAGTTTGTGGGCAATCTAGCACTAGCTGACCCTGTCTCGGAGGAATGCCAACTGACCCTGATGCTATCTGATGGAAATAGAAAGGTACGTCACTTTGCCCAGAGCCACCACTCACCTATACATTGTGGGCAGTCAGAAAGTAGTTGAAAAAAACGTAAACATTTTTTAAATAAATGGGTTAAGTTCATGACAGTTCAAAATACTAGTGAACTGTGATTGGCTACAGCTAATGCAATGGTACAGGGTGCTGTGACTGGCCCATGTATCATGTGAGAGCTGTGGGCCAATCAAAGCTCACTAGGAAAAGAACAAAGGCTGTTATGAATCAGATTTATTCAAAACAGCTTTGTTAGTATTGTCATCATGTAATCGCATAGTTATCACGTGATCACAAGGTCCCGATTACCGCTGTGTTCAATGAATGCAGTTGTCCGGGGGGGGTCAGTGCGCACTGTGTTAGTACAGCCAGAGAGACATACCAGTACTTTGCTGTGCCTGTACATGCCGCCCATCCACAATACAAGTACTGCAGGTGGGCAGCAGGTGGTTGATCTAGTTTAGCAAGTATCAGTGTTATTGTCAGTAAAAAAGAAATTTAGTGGCAGTTGGTGGCAGTGTGTGTCAGTTAGTGGCAGTGGTATGGTCACTGTGTTTTATGTAGGAAAAATAGGTATTATATTTAGGATCAGTGTGTTTAGATAGCACAATTTGCAAAATTTGGTTTGGGCATTAAGGTTTGTTTTGACCTCAGTCATGAAGGGGTTAATGTCTCTAGGCTGCTTTTTATCACAACAACCTTTTGGTATGATAATTCTTTATCTATAGCAGGATCTTTGGGGGGAAATTTACACTCTATTTCACAAATGTGTTATGGGAATATGGGACTGTATTGATAATGACGACATATGGAATACATTGGATTTACATTTGAAGTAAGGATATAGAGCTAACAACTTTAAAGTAGAGCTATGGTTAAACTATAAAATTAAATGTGTTATGACTGCCCATGCCATTAATACTCTGCTTTTTGTATTTTTAAGTACATTCAAATTATAAATATCTGTTGATTTTGCCATTGTATATGACGGTACTCCTCTGTCTGCAGTAAAATCACTTCAGCATTGTCATCCTTGCTGCTATTTTACTTGTACAGATGCTGGCATTGTTCATAACCTTTTCAGTGAATAATGAATACCATAACAGGTCTGTGCTCCTTGAAGCCTACAGTATCTATCTCCTGGGTTTACCATTTGTATTCAGGTGCTGGTAATTAGAAGAATAGCTTGCTCCTAATTACAATATAGCAAACAAATACTGCCACATCATTGTATTCAACTCTGGTGTGAAGGACATGCTACATCTTAAGTCCAAGCCCACTGGTCATGCCCCTCTGACATGTGTCACCCATATTAGGCTCAGTTGTAGAGGTCCTCTAAGATTAAGCCTAATGTAGGTAAAACATGGCAGAGGGGCATGACTGATGGGGCGGGCATTGAACTGAATCATGTTTTTCTTCACTTCACACCAGAATTGAACACAGTGGGGGAGATTTACTAAAGCTGGTTCACTCAGAATCTTTTGCATCTGTGCATGGTAGCCAATCAGCTTCTAACCTCAGCTTATTCAATTAGGTTTTGGCAATAAAACCTGGAAGCTGATTGCAGGGGCGTACTGACAACTCATGGGGCCCCGGGCAATAGGGGATCATGGGGCCCCTGTGTCCTTGCTCAAAAAAACTAAAAAAAACCTAAGAAAAAGGTACCAGGGGCATCTCATGGGGCACCCTACTGACCCCAGGCCCTCGGGCATTGCCCGAGTTTCCAAATGGTCAGTCCGCCCTGGCTGATTGGTTTCTATACAGAAGTACACCTGATTTTGCACTCTCCAGCTTTAGTAAATAAACCCCACTGTGTGGTGGCACTTGTATCCTATCAGTGAATAGTTATGACTAGCTCCATTACAAAGCAACAGCCTCACACCACTGTGGACATTCTGTGCATGGTGATCAGACCCAAAGTCCAAATGTCCTATGTGTATGTATTATATTAAGAAAGTAAGACCAAATAAAAATACCGAGAACCAAACAAAAAAAGAGCCAATACAAATGTCATAAATAATAAATCATATTATGAACACAGCTAAGGTCGGGTAGCCTTTGAAGTAATCAATAGAGCACTGAAACCAAACTGTGTGAGATTGTTAGCAGGGAGGAAGGGCTCCACCTGTGTGAAAACAGATCAGGGCAAGGGGAGGAGACAGCTCAGCACATATAGTGTAATAAAATAGGATGAACTTTATCAAAACCAATAAAATATAATGCTTTTGCATTTCCTTTGAATTTTTTTACATATAAACTCTCCTTTTCCTCCCCCTCCCCCCTTCTTTTCCTTTTATCTACACTTTTTTTTTAAACAATCAATTACATTTTGTTACACCATTAAATTAATTGTATTTAATACATAGTATGTTGCTACTCGCAGACATACAGTCTCTGGAACTTACCACAGTCCCTGCCATTCTGCAGCAGCTCCTTCCTCTCCTGGGTCACAACTCACGGATAGCCTCTCCCAGACTTTTCCAATGTGTCTGATTTAACCATCATATTCATCAGCTACTAAGACAGCACAGTCCTCCCATAAGTGGTAGACTTTCACCACTGAATGGGACCCCCAACAATCTTTCCTACAATGCTCTTGGCCTCCAAAAGGCAGATTCCCCTCAGCTTCTTCCCACCACCAGGTTACTCCTAACATCAAACAGCCCGATGCACAATTCGGAGCCCACTCTCAACCAGGGCATTGCCCAGCTCCACCTAAAGCTAAGAAACCCCAGCCTTCTATGTCTCAACACAGTTGTATGTCTGCGAGTATCTGCAGGGGAAGTCTTCAGGGGTGAAAGAGCTGCAACAAAGGAAGCCAGTGCCATCTTAGAAGCATGCAGTCCCTTAGCTCCTCCATGGCTGAAGTACTCATTAATCATCGGCAGGGATGCAGAGGAGGATCAGGTGTTGGTGGGCTTCTTTTACTTACCCATTTCCATGGGCTGTAGTGCTGCAGTGGGCTGTTGAAAGCAGCTGGGAGAGGAGAACTGGTGCCACATCTCTGATCTCAGTGTCATCCAAGCCATGACTCCTGGTTAAAGTTTTAACAGTGGTAGCTGTATGTTCAGTGTTAAAGGTTTGGTATAATAAAGTTTAAAGGCTATCATATTCTATATTGAACCCAAATAAAGGGGCCATGGCCATCATTTTCCACACTTCAGTTTCCAGGCTTTTTTTTTTAACCGCTTGCCGACCACAGATAGCCGAATGACAGCTTCACTGCGGCCGGTCAGTTCTGGGAGGGCATCATATGATGTCCTGCCAGAACGCGCTCTCCCATGCACCCCCGAGGGCGTGCACCCGGCGATCTCCGTGATTGCTGTGTCCTACAGCTGATCATGTGATATGGTAAAAGGCCAATCACAGCGGCCTTTTACCACATGATCAGCCTTATCCAATGACACAGCAGATCACCGGTAAATGCAGTTGTCAGTTATCAGCTGCACTTTCCTCACGCTGTCACAGCGCAAGGAAAGTAGTGCCGATAACTGGCAATTGTCAGAGGAAGGATCGGCATCGTTCATCAGGGCACTGATGATCAGTGCCCTGATGATTAGTGCCCAGCAGTGCCACCCACCAGTGCCACCCACAAGTGCCCAGCAGTGCCACCCATCTGTGCCCATCAGTCCCACCCACATGTGCCCAGCAGTGCCCAGCAGTACCACCCACCTGTGCCCATCAGTGCCACCCATCAGTGCCACCCATCAGTCCCGCCCATCAGTGCTGCCCAGCAGAGCTTTCAGTCAGTGCCCAGCAGTGCCGCCAGTCAGTGCCATCAGTCAGTGCCACCCATCAGTGCCGCCTATCAGTGGCCATCAGTGCCGCCTATCAGTGCCCATCATTGTTGCATATCAGTGCCAGCTCATCAGTGCTGCCTATCAGTGCCCATCAGTGCTGCCTATCAGTGCCCATCACTGTTGCATATCAGTGCCAGTTCATCAGTGCCGCCTATCAGTGCTACCTAATCAGTGCCGCCTATCAGTGCCTATCAGTGCCCGTCAGTGCTGCCTATCAGTGCAAATCAGTGCTACCTATCAGTGCAGCCTCATCAACGTACATCAGTGAAGGATAAAAATTACCTGTTTGCAAAATTTTATAATAGAAACAAAGAAAAAAAATGTTTTTTCAAATGTTTTTCTATTTTTTTGTTTATAGCGCAAAAAATAAAACACCCAGCAATGAGTACATACCACCAAAAGAAAGCTCTATTTGTGTGAAAAAAATTATAAATATTTCATATGGGTACAGTGTTGCATGACTGCGCAATTGTTACTCAAAAGGCGACAGCTCTGAAAGCTAAAAATTGGCCTGGGCAGGAAGGGGGTATAAGTGCCTGGTAGGCAAGTGGTTAATCATGAGGGATCAGATGGTTACAGTGTAGGTTGAATCATGGGTGGTTGTTTGTGGGGTTGTACAATCCCATGATGGGGACAAGGGGCTAACCAAGTGTCCCATTGGACTTGTCACCCCAACATTTCCCCCCCCATACACAGATACAATCAGCTCCTCCTTTCCTTTCATGAATTGTCTTTGTGGTTAACAGCTTTACTTGAATTAGAACATTAAAAGGTACAGAATCTTTCTGCTGGCTTTCTCTGTTTATCCTTTCAGGTTCTGTGGCTCCTTGCCCCCTCCTCACATCCTGGTCCCTGATAGGAAATCACAGAAAGCAGCTTTTACAGCCTCACTGTTTTGATCCTTGGCAGTTAAAAAAAAATATAAAAAAAGCTGATATTTAAATGTGAATTTAGCAACTAATGGAGGTGAAGTGTTCTTTTATAGGTTCTGTAATTTGGTACAACAGTCTGTATCTTCAATCAAGCTTTCATTTCCCCTCCCTCTATCCCTTTGATGAGGCCCTAAATTTTGTTTTGTTTCCCCATAGGTGTAGGTTAGATAAGTGCGTTTTGTTTTTTGGACAAAAATGTCATTTTCAGAGATTCAAATGTATACAACTCTCTGAATGGACATAGTAACGAATGTCAACAGATCCCAAAAAAAAGTTATAACAAATTAACAAATGCATTTGTTCCATTCTGATGATGTCTCGTGATGTGATAGTAGTTTGGGCCCATGGGGAAATGCATTAAACTTCAAGTTGAATATAATGTAATATATATGGGTTGGACTAGTGTCATAAAATATTAAATACATTCAATTTGAATCCATCTATATAATATAATAATTAATATATAGTATGTAATATATCAAATAAATAGAAATCTTCCAGAAAAACTGCATATTGTTTTTAATGCACTTGGACCAATAAATATACAAAACAAGTGCCGAAGATACAAAATGAATTCTGAAAACAAATTAGGTCAACATAATGAATATACACATTATAGACCTAGGTTGGAGGGGCATGACACAGCCTGTGATTGGCAGAACTTCCTCTAGATCTTTTTACAGTGCATACGAAGTGAAAGCTATTATCATACAATTTAAACCTGTGCCATGTTATTTAAAAAAAAAAAGTTAATATTTGCTTTGAAATACAGATTTGTATGAAGATTTAAAACACTTTGCTGCTATTATTTGGTTATTTTATTCTCTATTCTGAAAGGTTTTTTTTATGTCATGTGACTAGAGATGAGCGAAGTATTCAAAAATTCGATTCGACTGATTCGGCGAATTCGTGGAAAAATTTTGATTCGAGTCGAATATATTCGCTGCGAATTTAACTTATAAAAGGGTGTTTCTAGGCTTCAGAGAAACTTTATATTAGTGCAGAACACTGTACCTTTAATTTAAATGCCCTTGGAGTCTGCTGGGGAAGAGAAATAATACTGACAGTCAGTATGACATGCAGATGAGTGCCGTCGATCTTAGAATCACCACACACTTCACTCATTTGGGCAGTCACGGGGCCAAAACCAGAGTGTGGAGCCACAGTGTGGCGGTGGAGGCAGCAGCAATGGGAGGCCATACAGCACCCTATGACAAAAATGGAAACCACCAGCAGTGTGAGGAGACCTGAAAGTGGCACATGGCAGAGTGTGGTGATGGAGACAGCAGCAATGGGAGGCCGTACAGGGACCCATGACACACTCTGGACCTGGCAGCAGCATGAGGAGGCGGTACAGGGGCCCATGACAGATTACGGGCCTGGCAGCAGCATGAGGAGTTGGTACGGGGGCCCATGGCAGAATACGGGCCTGGCAGCAGCAATGGGAGGCCGTACAGGGACCCATGACACACTCTGGACCTGGCAGCAGCATGAGGAGGCGGTACAGGGGCGCATGACAGATTACGAGCCTGGCAGCAGCAACTTGGACAGGAGGACGTTCAGCTGCTGCACCGTCGGGTGCGTGCTCACAAACTGTTGTCTCTTGGAAACGGATTCCAAGAAAGACTGCTGACGGAATCCGTGAAGAGGAGTAGCAGGAGAAGGAGCATCTGAACGAGCAGAATATGCCAACAAGCGACAACAGGGGCCCATGACAGATTACGGGCCTGGCAGCAGCATGAGGAGTCGGTGCGGGGGCCCATGGCAGATTAAGGGCCTGGCAGCAGCTATGGGAGGCCCGTAATCTGCCAGCACCCTATGACAAAAAATGGAACCCACCAGCAGTGTGAGGAGACCTGAAAGTGGCACATGGCAGAGTGTGGCGATGGAGACAGCAGCAATGGGAGGCCGTACAGGGACCCATGAGAGACTCTGGACCTGGCAGCAGCATGAGGAGGCGGTATAGGGGCCCATGGCAGATTAGGGGCCTGGCAGCAGCTATGGGAGGCCCATAATCTGCCAGCACCCTATGACAAAAAATGGAACACACCAGCAGTGTGAGGAGACCTGAAAGTGGCACATGTTTGGGGCATGATTCATGGCGGATTTAGTCAGTTGTGTCAGGAACTGGTGGTTTGAAATCCAGACTAATCCACGCCTGATTCATTTTCACAAACGTGAGTCTCTCCACACTTTGGGTGGACAGTCGTGTCCTCCGCGGAGTTGCAATACCTCCTGCCGCACTAAACACGCGCTCCGATGCCACGCTACTGGCCGGGCATGACAGCCTTTCAAGGGCAAATTCAGCTAGTTGGGGCCAAAGGTCAAGTTTCGTTGCCCAGTAGTCAAGGGGATTGTCTACCTCGGTTGGCAGGGTGCTGTCCAAGTAGGCCTAAGCCTGTTGTTTGAGGTCCTGCTCCAGGTCCACCTGATGCTGCTGCTGCTGCTGCTGCGGCTGGTTAGTAGTTTCCTCACTGCGCTGGTGAAGAAAGCTACTCATCATCGACTGCAGACTGAGGCAGCTGCTGCTGGTGGAGCTGCCACTGCTCCTACCACCCCACCCCTCCCCTGCTGCCATGGCAGCGGAACGCGAGCGCACAGGGCCCACAGTGTCTGAGGATGGACGTTGGCGCAGACAGGCAGAGACCAGCTGACTACATAGGTGGTTTTTATAGTACGTTATTTTGGCCTCCCTCTCAGCAGGTGTGAAAAAGGCCACCATTTTTGAACGGTAGCGAGGGTCCAACAAGGTGGACAGCCAAAAGTCATCCCTCTGTCTGATGGTTATTATTCGGCTGTCGGTACGCAAGCAAGCGAGCATGCTATGGGCCATTTGTGCCAAGGAATGCGAGGGACTCCCTGCCTCCATCTCCACAGCATACTGCCACGGTGCATCTGGGTCCTCTGTCTCCTCTTCCTCCTCCTCTACCAGATGCTCCTGCTCCTCCACTCCTGTCCGCTGAGTGGAAAAACCACCCATTTTACTCAATAATTCCTGAGCACCAATGTCCTCCTCTATCTCCTCCTCTTCTTCCTGTCCTGCCCCCACAGGGGTCATGTGGCGTTGAGATCTGTGCGCCACGTCTACCGCACCCTGACCAGCCATTGTTAACAGCATTTGTTCCAGGACGTGCAACAGAGGAATGACGTCGTTCATCCCATAGTCCTGCCGACTCACGAATAGCGTGGCCTCCTCAAAGGGCCTGAGCAAGCGCAGGTGTCACGCATGAGCTGCCAATGGCTGACATCTAAGTTACACAGGGAGTACCTTTATCCGCTTTTAACATCAGGAAATCTGTGATGGCCATTTGCTGTTCGTAAAGGCGGTCTAACATATGTAGGGTTGAATTCCACCTTGTTGCAACATCACAGCATGAGGAGTCGGTACGGGGGCCCATGGCAGATTACGGGCCTGGCAGCAGCAATGGGAGGCCCGTAATCTGCCAGCACCCTATGTCAAAAAATTCAACACACCAGCAGTGTGTGAGGAGACCTGAAAGTGGCACATGGCAGAGTGTGGCGATGGAGACAGCAGCAATGGGAGGCCGTACAGGGACCCATGAGAAACTCTGGACCTGGCAGCAGCATGAGGAGGCGGTATAGGGGCCCATGGCAGATTAGGGGCCTGGCAGCAGCTATAGGAGGCCCGTAATCTGCCAGCACCCTATGTCAAAAAATTGAACACACCAGCAGTGTGAGGAGATCTGAAAGTGGCACATGGCATGAGACACTGTGGACCTGGCAGCAGCATGAGGAGGCGGTACAGGGGCCCATGGCAGATTAGGGGCCTGGCAGCAGCTATGGGAGGCCCGTAATCTGCCAGCACCCAATGTCAAAAAATTCAACACACCAGCAGTGTGAGGAGACCTGAAAGTGGCACATGGCAGAGTGTGGCGATGGAGACAGCAGCAATGGGAGGCCGTACAGGGACCCATGAGAGACTCTGGACTTCGCAGCAGCATGAGGAGGCGGTATAGGGGCCCATGGCAGATTAGGGGCCTGGCAGCAGCTATGGGAGGCCCGTATTCTGCCAGCACCCTATGTCAAAAAAATTGAACACACCAGCAGTGTGTGAGGAGACCTGAAAGTGGCACATGGCAGAGTGTGGCGATGGAGACAGCAGCAATGGGAGGCCGTACAGGGACCCATGAGAGACCCTGGACCTGGCAGCAGCATGAGGAGGCGGTATAGGGGCCCATGGCAGATTAGGGGCCTGGCAGCAGCTATGGGAGGCCCGTAATCTGCCAGCACCCTATGACAAAAAATGGAACACACCAGCAGTGTGAGGAGACCTGAAAGAGGCACATGGCATGAGACACTGTGGACCTGGCAGCAGCATGAGGAGGCGGTACAGGGGCCCATGGCAGATTAGGGGCCTGGCAGCAGCTATGGGTGGCCCGTAATCTGCCAGCACCCTATGACAAAAAATGGAACACACCAGCAGTGTGTGAGGAGACCTGAAAGTGGCACATGGCAGAGTGTGGCGATGGAGACAACCCACCGAATGTTTTGCTCGCTGCCAAGCTGCCACCCTCTTCTCCTGATGATGTGGAAGCAATAGCCTGATGACGACGAGGCTGCCAAGTGCGATCAGCCTCATCATCATCAATTAGGGTCTCTGCCTCACTACTAGCCCCCTCGGCTGCGTGTGGGTCAGGAGACAGACCTGTCTCTAGACCGGCTACCGAGCCACTCTCCTCGCCACTACTTCATCGCCTGGCTGCTGAAGAGGCGGATGTCTCCCCCCGTTCCTGACCGCCCTCTGTTAGCTCTTCCTCACTGTACTGAATGACACCGGGAGCACTGGCCTCTGGCTGCGAATAGTGCTGCCTCGACCCCTTCCTCTGCTGCCACGTCTGCTCGCTCCTAAAACATTGCCTCCTCTGCCACTCCTCTGCATGTTGTCTGACATACTCTTTAATTCAACGATTCTGTGTCCCTGAGTAACAATTCTGTGTCTGTCCCTGAGTAACAATTCTGTGTCCCTGAGTAACGTTTCTGTCGCCCTAAGTAACAGTTCTGTGACCCTATGTAACAATTCTGTGTCCCTCAGTAACAATTCTGTGTCCCTCAGTAACAATTCTGTGTCCCTCAGTAACAATTCTGTGTCTGTCCCTGAGTAACAATTCTGTGTCTGTCCCTGAGTAACAATTCTGTGTCTGTCCCTGAGTAACAATTCTGTGTCCCTCAGTAACAATTCTGTGTCCCTCAGTAACAATTCTGTGTCCCTGAGTAACAATTCTGTGTCCCTGAGTAACAATTCTATGTCTGTCCCTGAGTAACAATTCTGTGTCTGTCCCTGAGTAACAATTCTGTGTCCCTAAGTAACATTTCTGTTGCCCTAAGTAACGTTTCTGTTGCCCTAAGTAACGTTTCTGTGGCCCTAAGTAACTTTTCTGTGGCCCTCAGTAACGATTCTGTGGCCCTCAGTAACAATTCTGTGTCCCTCAGTAACAATTCTGTGTCCCTGAGTAACAATTCTGTGTCTGTCCCTGAGTAAGAATTCTGTGTCTGTCCCTGATTAACAATTCTGTGTCCCTGAGTAATGTTTCTGTGGCCCTAAGTAACAGTTCTGTGGCCCTCAGTAACAATTCTGTGTCCCTCAGTAACAATTCTGTGTCCCTCAGTAACAATTCTGTGTCCCTCAGTAACAATTCTGTGTCTGTCCCTGAGTAACAATTCTGTGTCTGTCCCTGAGTAACAATTCTGTGTCCCTGAGTAACGTTTCTGTGGCCCTAAGTAACAGTTCTGTGGCCCTCAGTAACAATTCTGTGTCCCTCAGTAACAATTCTGTGTCTGTCCCTGAGTAACAATTCTGTGTCTGTCCCTGAGTAACAATTCTGTGTCCCTCAGTAACAATTCTGTGTCCCTCAGTAACAATTCTGTGTCCCTGAGTAACAGTTCTGTGTCTGTCCCTGAGTAAGAATTCTGTGTCTGTCCCTGAGTAACAATTCTGTGTCCCTGAGTAACGTTTCTGTGGCCCTAAGTAACAGTTCTGTGGCCCTCAGTAACAATTCTGTGTCACTCAGTAACAATTCTGTGTCTGTCCCTGAGTAACAATTCTGTGTCTGTCCCTGAGTAACAATTCTGTGTCCCTCAGTAACAATTCTGTGTCCCTGAGTAACAATTCTGTGTCCCTCAGTAACAATTCTGTGTCCCTCAGTAACAATTCTGTGTCCCTGAGTAACAATTCTGTGTCTGTCCCTGAGTAAGAATTCTGTGCCTGTCCCAGAGTAACGTTTCTGTGGCCCTAAGTAACGATTCTGTGGCCCTAAGTAACGTTTCTGTGGCCCTAAGTAACGTTTCTGTGGCCCTAAGTAAAGTTTCTGTGGCCCTAAGTAACGGTTCTGTGTCCCTCAGTAACAATTCTGTATCCCTCAGTAACAATTCTGTGTCTGTCCCTAAGTAACAATTCTGTGGCCCTAAGTAAAGTTTCTGTGGCCCTAAGTAACGTTTCTGTGTCCCTAAGTAACGATTCTGTGGCCCTAAGTAACGATTCTGTGGCCCTAAGTAACGTTTCTGTAGCCCTATGTAACATTTCTGTAGCCCTAAGTAACGTTTCTGTGGCCCTAAGTAACGTTTCTGTGGCCCTAAGTGACGGTTTTGTGGCCCTCAGTAACAATTCTGTGGCCCTCAGTAACAATTCTGTGTCTGTCCCTAAGTAACAATTCTGTGGCCCTAAGTAACGTTTCTGTGGCCCTAAGTAACGTTTCTGTGGCCCTAAGTAACGATTCTGTGGCCCTAAGTAACGTTTCTGTGGCCCTCAGTAACAAATCTGTGTCCCTCAGTAACAATTCTGTGTCTGTCCCTAAGTAACTTTTGTGTGGCCCTAAGTAACGGTTCTGTGGCCATAAGTAACGGTTCTGTGGCCCTCAGTAACAATTCTGTGTCCCTCAATAACAATTCTGTGTCTGTCCCTAAGTAACAATTCTGTGGCCCTAAGTAACGTTTCTGTGGCCCTAAGTAACGGTTCTGTGGCCCTCAGTAACAATTCTGTGTCCCTCAATAACAATTCTGTGTCTGTCCCTAAGTAACAATTCTGTGGCCCTAAGTAACGATTCTGTGGCCCTCAGTAACAAATCTGTGTCCCTCAGTAACAATTCTGTGTCTGTCCCTAAGTAACAATTCTGTGGCCCTAAGTAACGTTTCTGTGGCCCTAAGTAACGGTTCTGTGGCCCTCAGTAACAATTCTGTGTCCCTCAATAACAATTCTGTGTCTGTCCCTAAGTAACAATTCTGTGGCCCTAAGTAACGTTTCTGTGGCCCTAAGTAACGATTCTGTGGCCCTCAGTAACAAATCTGTGTCCCTCACTAACAATTCTGTGTCTGTCCCTAAGTAACAATTCTGTGGCCCTAAGTAACGATTCTGTGGCCCTCAGTAACAATTCTGTGTCTGTCCCTAAGTAACAATTCTGTGGCCCTAAGTAACGATTCTGTGGCCCTCAGTAACAAATCTGTGTCCCTCACTAACAATTCTGTGTTTGTCCCTAAGTAACAGTTCTGTGGCCCTAAGTAATGATTCTGTGGCCCTCAGTAACAAATCTGTGTCCCTCAGTAACAATTCTGTGTCTGTCCCTAAGTAACAATTCTGTGGCCCTAAGTAACATTTCTGTGGCCCTAAGTAACGATTCTGTGGCCCTCAGTAACAATTCTGTATCCCTCAGTAACAATTCTGTCTGTCCCTGAGTAACAATTCTGTGTCCCTAAGTAACGTTTCTGTGGCCCTAACTAACGATTCTGTGGCCCTAAGTAAACGTTTCTGTGGCCCTATGTAACGTTTCTATGGCCCTAAGTAACGATTCTGTGGCCCTAACTAACGTTTCTCTGTCCCTAAGTAACATGTCGCCGCCATTTTAGGAAATTTTCCTAATATTCGAAACGAATTCCACTTCGCCTACTTCGATTCGCTCATCTCTACATGTGACTAGCACAGGACCAATCAGTGTTGTGCAGATACAAATTCATGCATCAGCAGAGTACTAGAAACGCCTCCCTCAGAACTTGCTGAGACAGGAAAGATCTGGGAAATGTTATATGACCCCAGCAATGATTAAATATAATAAATTAAATACAATGGCATGATCTTCATATAAAAAATAGAAGGGATGATGGCAATTAAACATTGTCTATTTAGTATCAGTTTAAAGATCTGGTAGAATAAAGGTTATCATATTCTATTTTTAACCCAAATAGAGGGGTCATTGACATAATTCTTCACACTTAAGTTTCCAGACTTTCTTTATTGTCATTAGAGATGAGCGAATCGAAGTAGGCGAAGTGGAATTCGTTTCGAATATTAGGAAAATGCCGAATCCGAAAATAAGCAGACTTCGGATGCGCGAATCGAAATTTTTCCTAAAATGGCGGCGACATGTGCGGCGACGGAGCGGGGATGTCTGGGAAGGCGCGCAGACAAGGCGCGCTGACCATAATGCATTCATTCATGACATGTGATCGCATTAGCCAATCAGCAGCCAGCCAGCCAGCACTGTGTAATGGTCGAGCTATAAATGGCGGCCATTTTAGAATTCTCCATTTGCCTCCAGTCATTCAACAGAGGCAGACCTGTCTGTATTCAGGGAGAGAGTTAGGGACACAGAAACGTTACTTAGGGACACAGAAACGTTAGTTAGGGACACAGAAACGTTACTTAGGACACAGAAACGTTACTTAGGGCCACAGAAACTTTACTTAGGGACACAGAAACGTTACTTAGGGACACAGAAACGTTACTTAGGGCCACAGAATCGTTACTTAGGGCCACAGAAACGTTACTTAGGGCCACAGAAACGTTACTTAGGGCCACAGAAACGTTACTTAGGGCCACAGAATCGTTACTTAGGGCCACAGAAACGTTACTTAGGGCCACAGAAATGTTACTTAGGGCCACAGAATTGTTACTTAGGGACAGACACAGAATTGTTACTGAGGGACACAGAATAGTTACTGAGGGCCACAGATCTGTTACTTAGGGCCACAGAAACGTTACTTAGGGCCACAGAATTGTTACTTAGGGACAGACACAGAATTGTTACTGAGGGACACAGAATTGTTACTGAGGGCCACAGAACTGTTACTTAGGGCCACAGAAACGTTACTTAGGGACACAGAAATGTTACTCAGGGACAGACACAGAATTGTTACTTAGGGACAGACACAGAATTGTTACTGAGGGACACAGAATCGTTACTTAGGGCCACAGAATTGTTACTTAGGGACAGACACAGAATTGTTACTGAGGGACACAGATTTGTTACTGAGGGCCACAGAACCGTTACTTAGGGCCACAGAAACGTTACTTAGGGACACAGAATTGTTACTCAGGGACAGACACAGAATTGTTACTGAGGGACACAGAATTGTTACTGAGGGCCACAGAACTGTTACTTAGGGCCACAGAAACGTTACTTAGGGCTACAGAAACGTTACTTAGGGCCACAGAATCGTTACTTAGGGCCACAGAATCGTTACTTAGGGCCACAGAATTGTTACTTAGGGACAGACACAGAATTGTTACTGAGGGACACAGATTTGTTACTGAGGGCCACAGAAACGTTACTTAGGGACACAGAATTGTTACTCAGGGACAGACACAGAATTGTTACTTAGGGACACAGAATTGTTACTGAGGGCCACAGAACTGTTACTTAGGGCCATAGAAACGTTACTTAGGGCCACAGAAACATTACTTAGGGACACAGAATTGTTACTCAGGGACAGACACAGAATTGTTACTGAGGGACACAGAATTGTTACTGAGGGACATAGAATTGTTACTGAGGGACACAGAATTGTTACTGAGGGACACAGAATTGTTACTCAGGGACAGACACAGAATTGTTACTCAGGGACAGACACAGAATTGCTACTGAGGGACACAGAATTGTTACTGAGGGCCACAGAACCGTTACTTAGGGCCACAGAAACGTTACTTAGGGACACAGAATTGTTACTCAGGGACAGACACAGAATTGTTACTGAGGGACACAGAATTGTTACTGAGGGCCACAGAACTGTTACTTAGGGCCACAGAAACGTTACTTAGGGCAACAGAAACGTTACTTAGGGCCACAGAAACGTTACTTAGGGCTACAGAAACGTTACTTAGGGCCACAGAAACGTTACTTAGGGCCACAGAATTGTTACTTAGGGACAGACACAGAATTGTTATTGAGGGACACAGAATTGTTACTGAGGGCCACAGAACCGTTACTTATGGCCACAGAACCGTTACTTAGGGCCACACAAACGTTACTTAGGGACAGACACAGAATTGTTACTGAGGGACACAGATTTGTTACTGAGGGCCACAGAAACGTTACTTAGGGCCACAGAATTGTTACTTAGGGCCACAGAAACGTTACTTAGGGCCACAGAAACGTTACTTAGGGCCACAGAATTGCTACTTAGGGACAGACACAGAATTGTTACTGAGGGCCACAGAATTGTTACTGAGGGCCACAGAACCGTCACTTAGGGCCACAGAAACGTTACTTAGGGCCACAGAAACGTTACTTAGGGCTACAGAAATGTTACATAGGGCTACAGAAACGTTACTTAGGGCCACAGAATCGTTACTTAGGGCCACAGAATCGTTACTTAGGGACACAGAAACGTTACTTAGGGCCACAGAAACTTTACTTAGGGCCACAGAATTGTTACTTAGGGACAGACACAGAATTGTTACTGAGGGATACAGAATTGTTACTGAGGGTCACAGAACCGTTACTTAGGGCCACAGAAACTTTACTTAGGGCCACAGAAACGTTACTTAGGGCCACAGAAACGTTACTTAGGGCCACAGAATCGTTACTTAGGGCCACAGAAACGTTACTTAGGGCCACAGAATTGTTACTCTGGGACAGACACAGAATTCTTACTCGGACAGACACAGAATTGTTACTCAGGGCCACAGAAACGTTACTTAGGGCCACAGAATTGTTACTCTGGGACAGACACAGAATTCTTACTCAGGGACAGTCACAGAATTGTTACTCAGGGACAGACACAGAATTGTTACTGAGGGCCACAGAACCGTTACTTAGGGCCACAGAAACGTTACTTAGGGACACAGAATTGTTACTCAGGGACAGACACAGAATTGTTACTTAGGGACACAGAATTGTTACTCAGGGACAGACACAGAATTGTTACTGAGGGATACAGAATTGTTACTGAGGGACACAGAACCGTTACTTAGGGCCACATAAATGTTACTTAGGGCCACAGAAACGTTACTTAGGGCTACAGAAACGTTACTTAGGGCCACAGAATCGTTACTTAGGGCCACAGAAACTTTACTTAGGGCCACAGAAACGTTACTTAGTGCCACAGAATTGTTACTTAGGGACAGACACAGAATTGTTACTGAGGGACACAGATTTGTTACTGAGGGCCACAGAACCATTACTTAGGGCCACAGAAACGTAACTTAGGGACACAGAATTGTTACTCAGGGACAGACACAGAATTGTTACTGAGGGACACAGAATTGTTACTGAGGGACACAGAATTGTTACTCAGGGACAGACACAGAATTGTTACTGAGGGACACAGAATTGTTACTGAGGGACACAGAATTGTTACTCAGCGACAGACACAGAATTGTTACTCAGGGACAGACACAGAATTGTTACTGAGGGACACAGAATTGTTACTGAGGGACACAGAATTGTTACTCAGCGACAGATACAGAATTGTTACTCAGGGACAGACACAGAATTGTTACTGAGGGACACAGAATTGTTTCTGAGAGACACAGAATTGTTACTCAGGGACACAGAATTGTTACTCAGGGACAGACACAGAATTGTTACTCAGGGACAGACACAGAATTGTTACTGAGGGACACAGAATTGTTACTGAGGGACACAGAATTGTTACTCAGCGACAGACACAGAATTGTTACTCAGGGACAGACACAGAATTGTTACTGAGGGACACAGAATTGTTACTGAGGGACACAGAATTGTTACTCAGGGACACAGAATTGTTACTCAGGGACACAGAATTGTTACTGAGGGACACAGAATTGTTACTGAGGGACACAGAATTCTTACTGAGGGACAGACACAGAATTGTTACTCAGGGACAGACACAGAATTGTTACTCAGGGACACAGAATTGTTACTGAGGGACACAGAATTGTTACTGAGGGACACAGATTTGTTACTGAGGGCCACAGAACCGTTACTTAGGGCCACAGAAACGTCACTTAGGGACACAGAATTGTTACTCAGGGACAGACACAGAATTGTTACTCAGGGACAGACACAGAATTGTTACTGAGGGACACAGAATTGTTACTGAGGGACACAGAATTGTTACTGAGGGACACAGAATTGTTACTCAGGGACACAGAATTGTTACTCAGGGACACAGAATCGTTTAATTAAAGAGTATGTCAGACAACATGCATAGGAGTGGCAGAGGAGGCAATGTTTTAGGAGCGAGCAGACGTGGCAGCAGAGGAAGGGGTCGAGGCAGCACTAGTCGCAGCCAGAGGCCAGTGCTCCCGGTGTCATCCAGCGGTCGTGTCTCCACCGACAACCCTGCCGTCATCGATTGGTTGGCTCGGTCGTCTTCCTCTTCCCAGGTCACCTCTGACACCTACAGCCAATGGTCGGTGGGTACGTCAGACACAACCGTTAGTTGGCATGGCCCGGGAGCAAGCCCACTGTAATCACGTGTCCTCTACCTGCCCCTGTCCTTTGGTGTTCCCTCACCAAGCGAAGTATCGCATGCTGTGGGCTCAGCCCCACTGTACAGTGAGGAAGAGCTAACAGAGGGCGGTCAGGAACGGGGGGAGACATCCGCCTCTTCAGCAGCCAGGCGAAGAAGTAGTGGCGAGGAGAGTGGCTCGGTAGCCGGTCTAGAGACAGGTCTGTCTCCTGACCCACACGCAGCCGAGGGGGCTAGTAGTGAGGCGGAGACCCTAATTGATGATGATGAGGCTGATCGCACTTGGCAGCCTCGTCGTCATCAGGCTATTGCTTCCGCATCATCAGGAGAAGAGGGTGGCAGCTTGGCAGCGAGCAAAACAGTCGGTGGGTTGCCCAGGAGGCAGCAGGGTCGCAGCAGTGTCATTGGAGGCAAACGGCCACGGAGTAGAGCACCAGCTCCACTGCAGCCTACCACCACAGCCAGTAGTGGTGCCGGTGTGCACGGAGGAAGCAGCAGTCAGCCAGTGAGGAGTATCGGGGGCAAAGTTTCCTACTCGGCGGTGTGGCAATTTTTTGTCAAGCCGCCCGAGGAAGTAAACGTAGCTGTATGTCGACTATGTGGCCAGAAAGTCAAGCGTGGCCAGGGGGCCCATGTTGGGACTACAGCGTTGCGTCAGCATATGCAGCGTCGCCATTCGGTGGCCTGGGAAAACCGTGATAAAGATACGGCGGTTCTGCCTGCCCCAGCCCCCGCTCCATCACCCGCTCCGTTACTTGCTCCTTCACCCGACGTCAATCGCCCTCTATCAGCCAGTCAAGGCTCCAACACCTCTGCTGAGGGGAGTTGTCGCTCGTTGGCATCTTCCGCTCGTTCTGATGCTCCTTCTCCTGCTACTCCTCTTCACGGATTCCGTCAGCAGTCTTTCTTGGAATCCGTTTCCAAGAGACAACAGTTTGCGAGCACGCACCCGACGGTGCAAAAGCTGAACGTCCTCCTGTCCAAGTTGCTGGTGCTGCAGTCCCTCCCTTTCCAAGTGGTGGACTCAGCACCTTTCCGAGAAAGGCAGTGCCAGCCCTGCATTCACATGTAGAAGAGATGGTGGGCCAGTCTTTGAGCATGTCGGTCTCTGCCAAAGTGCACGGCAGCGCCGACGTGTGGAGCTGTAACTACTGTCAGGGACAGTACATGTCATTTACGGCCCACTGGGTGAACGTGGTGCCGTCACAGCCGCACCAGCAACTTGGACAGGTCACGCCGCTTTTGCCTCCACGTTTGCACGTCCTTGGTCCGGCAAAGATGTCCGCCTCTACCACCTCTTCTTCCGCCGTGTCCTCAGCCGCCACCCCCGTGCCAAGTCCCATTACCCGACCGGCATATCACATGTGCAGGGCGCAACGGTGTCACTCTGTGCTGCACCTGGTATGCCTTGGCGAACGTAGTCACACAGGGGAGGAACTTCTCAGTGTAATGAACAGAGAAATCGACAGATGGCTGTCTCCGCGCAAACTGAAAATCGGAACCATGTTGACCGACAACGGAAAGAACATGGTGTCTGCTCTGCATCAAGGAAGGTTGTGCCATGCGCCATGCATGGCTCACGTGTTCAATCTGGTTGTCAAGCGGTTCCTAAAATCCACCATCCCACTGCAAGACATCCTTAAAATGTCACGTAAACTTTGCATGCATTTCAGCCATTCCTACACCGCAAAGCACACACTCCTTGAGCTGCAGCGGCAGAACGGAATTCCACAGCATTGCCTGATCTGCGACGTTGCAACAAGGTGGAATTCAACCCTACACATGTTAGACCGCCTTTACGAACAGCGAAAGGCCATCACCGATTTCCTGATGTTACAAGCGGATAAAGGTACTCCCCTGTGTAACTTCGATGTCAGCCATTGGCAGCTCATGCGTGACACCTGCCGCTTGCTCAGGCCCTTTGAGGAGGCCACGCTATTCGTGAGTCGGCAGGACTATGGGATGAACGACGTCATTCCTCTGTTGCACGTCCTGGAACAAATGCTGTTAACAATGGCTGGTCAGGGTGCGGTAGACGTGGCGCACAGATCTCAACGCCACATGACCCCTGTGGGGGCAGGACAGGAAGAAGAGGAGGAGGTAGAGGAGGACATTTGTGCTCAGGAATTATTGAGTGAAATGGGTGGTTTTTCCACTCAGCGGACAGGAGTGGAGGAGCAGGAGCATCTGGTAGAGGAGGAGGAGGAGGAGACAGAGGACCCAGACGCACCGTGGCAGTATGCTGTGGAGATGGAGGCAGGGAGTCCCTCGCATTCCTTGGCACAAATGGCCCATAGCATGCTCGGTTGCTTGCGTAGCGACAGCCGAATAATAACCATCAGACAGAGGGATGACTTTTGGCTGTCCACCTTGTTGGACCCTCGCTACCATTCAAAAATGGTGGCCTTTTTCACACCTGCTGAGAGGGAGGCCAAAATAACGTACTATAAAAACCACCTATGTAGTCAGCTGGTCTCTGCCTTTCTGCGCCAACGTCCATCCTCAGACACTGTGGGCCCTGTGCGCTCGCGTTCCGCTGCCATGGCAGCAGGGGAGGGGTGGGGTGGTAGGAGCAGTGGCAGCTCCACCAGCAGCGGCTGCCTCAGTCTGCAGTCGATGATGAGTAGCTTTCTTCACCAGTGCAGTGAGGAAACTACTAACCAGCCGCAGCAGCAGCAGCAGCATCAGGTGGACCTGGAGCAGGACCTCAAACAACAGGCTTGGGCCTACTTGGACAGCACCCTGCCAACCGAGGTAGACAATCCCCTTGACTACTGGGCAACTAAACTTGACCTTTGGCCCCAACTAGCTGAATTTGCCCTTGAAAGGCTGTCATGCCCGGCCAGTAGCGTGGCATCGGAGCGCATGTTTAGTGCGGCAGGAGGTATTGTAACTCCGCGGAGGACACGACTGTCCACCCAAAGTGTGGAGAGACTCACGTTTGTGAAAATGAATCAGGCGTGGATTAGTCTGGATTTCAAACCACCAGTTCCTGACACAACTGACTAAATCCGCCATGAATCATGCCCCAAACATGTGCCACTTTCAGATCTCCTCACACTGCTGCTGTGTGTTCCATTTTTTGTCATAGGGTGCTGGCAGATTACGGGCCTCCCATAGCTGCTGCCAGGCCCCTAATCTGCCATGGGCCCCTATACCGCCTCCTCATGCTTCTGCTAGGTCCAGAGTCTCTCATGGGTCCCTGTACGGCCTCCCATTGCTGCTGTCTCCATCGCCACACTCTGCCATGTGCCACTTTCAGGTCTCCTCACACTGCTGGTGTGTTACATTTTTTGTCATAGGGTGCTGGCAGATTACGGGCCTCCCATAGCTGCTGCCAGGCATCTAATCTGCCATGGGCCCCTATACCGCCTCCTCATGCTGCTGCCAGGTCCAGAGTCTCTCATGCGTCCCTGTACGGCCTCCCATTGCTGCTGTCTCCATCGCCACACTCTGCCATGTGCCACTTTCAGATCTCCTCACACTGCTGGTGTGTTCCATTTTTTGTCATAGGGTGCTGGAAGATTACGGGCCTCCCATAGCTGCTGCCAGGCCCCTAATCTGCCATGGGCCCCTATACCGCCTCCTCATGCTGCTGCCAGGTCCAGAGTCTCTCATGGGTCCCTGTACGGCCTCCCATTGCTGCTGTCTCCATCGCCACACTCTGCCATGTGCCACTTTCAGGTCTCCTCACACACTGCTGGTGTGTTCCATTTTTTGTCATAGGGTGCTGGCAGATTACGGGCCTCCCATAGCTGCTGCCAGGCCCCTAATCTGCCATGGGCCCCTGTACCGCCTCCTCATGCTGCTGCCAGGTCCACAGTGTCTCATGCCATGTGCCACTTTCAGGTCTCCTCACACTGCTGGTGTGTTCCATTTTTTGTCATAGGGTGCTGGCAGATTACGGGCCTCCCATAGCTGCTGCCAGGCCCCTAATCTGCCATGGGCCCCTATACCGCCTCCTCATGCTGCTGCCAGGTCCAGAGTCTCTCATGGGTCCCTGTACGGCCTCCCATTGCTGCTGTCTCCATCGCCACACTCTTCCATGTGCCACTTTCAGGTCTCCTCACACTGCTGGTGTGTTCCATTTTTTGTCATAGGGTGCTGGCAGATTATGGGCCTCCCATAGCTGCTGCCAGGCCCCTAATCTGCCATGGGCCCCTGTACCGCCTCCTCATGCTGCTGCCAGGTCCACAGTGTCTCATGCCATGTGCCACTTTCAGGTCTCCTCACACTGCTGGTGTGTTCCATTTTTTGTCATAGGGTGCTGGCAGATTACGGGCCTCCCATAGCTGCTGCCAGGCCCCTAATCTGCAATGGGCCCCTATACCGCCTCCTCATGCTGCTGCCAGGTCCAGAGTCTCTCATGGGTCCCTGTACGGCCTCCCATTGCTGCTGTCTCCATCGCCACACTCTGCCATGTGCCACTTTCAGGTCTCCTCACACTGCTGGTGTGTTACATTTTTTGTCATAGGGTGCTGGCAGATTACGGGCCTCCCATAGCTGCTGCCAGGCCCCTAATCTGCCATGGGCCCCTGTACCGCCTCCTCATGCTGCTGCCAGGTCCACAGTGTCTCATGCCATGTGCCACTTTCAGGTCTCCTCACACTGCTGGTGTGTTCCATTTTTTGTCATAGGGTGCTGGCAGATTACGGGCCTCCCATAGCTGCTGCCAGGCCCCTAATCTGCCATGGGCCCCTATACCGCCTCCTCATGCTGCTGCCAGGTCCAGAGTCTCTCATGGGTCCCTGTACGGCCTCCCATTGCTGCTGTCTCCATCGCCACACTCTGCCATGTGCCACTTTCAGATCTCCTCACACTGCTGGTGTGTTACATTTTTTGTCATAGGGTGCTGGCAGATTACGGGCCTCCCATTGCTGCTGCCAGGCCCGTAATCTGCCATGGGCCCCCGTACCGACTCCTCATGCTGTGACGTTGCAACAAGGTGGAATTCAACCCTACATATGTTAGACCGCCTTTACGAACAGCGAAAGGCCATCACAGATTTCCTGATGTTACAAGCGGATAAAGGTACTCCCTGTGTAACTTAGATGTCAGCCATTGGCAGCTCATGCGTGACACCTGCGCTTGCTCAGGCCCTTTGAGGAGGCCACGCTATTCGTGAGTCGGCAGGACTATGGGATGAACGACGTCATTCCTCTGTTGCACGTCCTGGAACAAATGCTGTTAACAATGGCTGGTCAGGGTGCGGTAGACGTGGCGCACAGATCTCAACGCCACATGACCCCTGTGGGGGCAGGACAGGAAGAAGAGGAGGAGGTAGAGGAGGACATTGGTGCTCAGGAATTATTGAGTGAAATGGGTGGTTTTTCCACTCAGCGGACAGGAGTGGAGGAGCAGGAGCATCTGGTAGAGGAGGAGAAGGAGGAGACAGAGGACCGAGACGCACCGTGGCAGTATGCTGTGGAGATGGAGGCAGGGAGTCCCTCGCATTCCTTGGCACAAATGGCCCATAGCATGCTCGCTTGCTTGCGTAGCGACAGCCGAATAATAACCATCAGACAGAGGGATGACTTTTGGCTGTCCACCTTGTTGGACCCTCGCTACCGTTCAAAAATGGTGGCCTTTTTCACACCTGCTGAGAGGGAGGCCAAAATAACGTACTATAAAAACCACCTATGTAGTCAGCTGGTCTCTGCCTTTCTGCGCCAACGTCCATTCTCAGACACTGTGGGCCCTGTGCGCTCGCGTTCCGCTGCCATGGCAGCAGGGGAGGGGTGGGGTGGTAGGAGCAGTGGCAGCTCCACCAGCAGCGGCTGCCTCAGTCTGCAGTCGATGATGAGTAGCTTTCTTCACCAGCGCAGTGAGGAAACTTCTAACCAGCCGCAGCAGCAGCAGCATCAGGTGGACCTGGAGCAGGACCTCAAACAACAGGCTTAGGCCTACTTGGACAGCACCCTGCCAACCGAGGTAGACAATCCCCTTGACTACTGGGCAACGAAACTTGACCTTTGGCCCCAACTAGCTGAATTTTCCCTTGAAAGGCTGTCATGCCCGGCCAGTAGCGTGGCATCGGAGCGCGTGTTTAGTGCGGCAGGAGGTATTGTAACTCCGCGGAGGACACGACTGTCCACCCAAAGTGTGGAGAGACTCACGTTTGTGAAAATGAATCAGGCGTGGATTAGTCTGGATTTCAAACCACCAGTTACTGACACAACTGACTAAATCCGCCATGAATCATGCCCCAAACATGTGCCACTTTCAGGTCTCCTCACACTGCTGGTGTGTTCCATTTTTTGTCATAGGGTGCTGGCAGATTACGGGCCTCCCATAGCTGCTGCCAGGCCCCTAATCTGCCATGGGCCCCTGTACCGCCTCCTCATGCTGCTGCCAGGTCCACAGTGTCTCATGCCATGTGCCACTTTCAGGTCTCCTCACACTGCTGTTGTGTTCCATTTTTTGTCATAGGGTGCTGGCAGATTACGGGCCTCCCATAGCTGCTGCCAGGCCCCTAATCTGCCATGGGCCCCTATACCGCCTCCTCATGCTGCTGCCAGGTCCAGAGTCTCTCATGGGTCCCTGTACGGCCTCCCATTGCTGCTGTCTCCATCGCCACACTCTGCCATGTGCCACTTTTAGGTCTCCTCACACTGCTGGTGTGTTCCATTTTTTGTCATAGGGTGCTGGCAGATTACGGGCCTCCCATTGCTGCTGCCAGGCCCCTAATCTGCCATGGGCCCCTGTACCGCCTCTTCATGCTGCTGCCAGGTCCAGAGTGTGTCATGGGTCCCTGTACGGCCTCCCATTGCTGCTGCCAGGAGGCAGCAGGGTCGCAGCAGTGTCAGTGGAGGCAAACGGCCACGGAGTAGAGCACCAGCTCCACTGCAGCCTACCACCACGGCCAGTAGTGGTGCCGGTGTGCACGGAGGAAGTAGCAGTCAGCCAGTGAGGAGTAGCGGGGGCAAAGTTTCCTACTCGGCGGTGTGGCAATTTTTCCTCAAGCCGCCCGAGGAAGTAAACGTAGCCGTATGTCGACTATGTGGCCAGAAAGTCAAGCGTGGCCAGGGGGCCCATGTTGGGACTACAGCGTTGCGTCAGCATATGCAGCGTTGCCATTCGGTGGCCTGGGAAAACCGTGATAAAGATACGGCGGTTCTGCCTGCCCCAGCCCAGGGTTCCATTTTGTCATAGGGTGCTGGCAGATTACGGGCCTCCCATTGCTGCTGCCAGGCCTTAATCTGCCATGGGCCCCTGTACCGCCTCCTCATGCTGCTGCCAGGTCCACAGTGTCTCATGGGTCCCTGAACCGCCTCCCATTGCTGCTGTCTCCATCGCCACACTCTGCCATGTGCCACTTTCAGGTCTCCTCACATTGCTGGTGTGTTACATTTTTTGTCATAGGGTGCTGGCAGATTACGGGCCTCCCATTGCTGCTGCCAGGCCCGTAATCTGCCATGGGCCCCAGTACCGCCTCCTCATGCTGCTGCCAGGTCCACAGTCTCTCATGGGTCCCTGTACGGCCTCCCATTGCTGCTGTCTCCATCGCCACACTCTGCCATGTGCCACTTTCAGGTCTCCTCACACTGCTGGTGTGTTCCATTTTTTGTCATAGGGTGCTGGCAGATTACGGGCCTCCCATAGCTGCTGCCAGGCCCCTAATCTGCCATGGGCCCCTGTACCGCCTCCTCATGCTGCTGCCAGGTCCAGAGTCTCTCATGGGTCCCTGTACGGCCTCCCATTGCTGCTGTCTCCATCGCCACACTCTGCCATGTGCCACTTTCAGGTCTCCTCACACACTGCTGGTGTGTTCCATTTTTTGTCATAGGGTGCTGGCAGATTACGGGCCTCCCATTGCTGCTGCCAGGCCCGTAATCTGCCATGGGCCCCCGTACCGACTCCTCATGCTGCTGCCAGGCCCGTAATCTGTCATGGGCCCCTGTTGTCGCTTGTTGGCATATTCCGCTCGTTCAGATGCTCCTTCTCCTGCTACTCCTCTTCACGGATTCCGTCAGCAGTCTTTCTTGGAATCCGTTTCCAAGAGACAACAGTTTGCGAGCACGCACCCGACGGTGCAGAAGCTGAACGTCCTCCTGTCCAAGTTGCTGCTGCCAGGCTCGTAATCTGTCATGCGCCCCTGTACCGCCTCCTCATGCTGCTGCCAGGTCCAGAGTGTGTCATGGGCCCCCATACCGACTCCTCATGCTGCTGCCAGGCCCGTAATCTGTCATGGGCCCCTGTACCGCCTCCTCATGCTGCTGCCAGGTCCAGAGTGTGTCATGGGTCCCTGTACGGCCTCCCATTGCTGCTGTCTCCATCGCCACACTCTGCCATGTGCCACTTTCAGGTCTCCTCACACTGCTGGTGGTTTCCATTTTTGTCATAGGGTGCTGTATGGCCTCCCATTGCTGCTGCCTCCACCGCCACACTGTGGCTCCACACTCTGGTTTTGGCCCCGTGACTGCCCAAATGAGTGAAGTGTGCGGTGATTCTAAGATCGACGGCACTCATCTGCATGTCATACTGACTGTCAGTATTATTTCTCTTCCCCAGCAGACTCCAAGGGCATTTAAATTAAAGGTACAGTGTTCTGCACTAATATAAAGGCTCTCTGAAGCCTAGAAACACCCTTTTATAAGTTAAATTCGCAGCGAATATATTCGACTCGAATCAAAATTTTTTCACGAATTCGCCGAATCAGTCGAATCGAACTTTTGAATAATTCGCTCATCTCTAATTGTCATGAGTGATCAGGTGGTTATGGTGTGGGTTGAATCAGTTTGGTTATTTGTGGGGTTGTACAAGCCCATGCTGCAGACATGGGGCTAACCAAGTGCCCTCATGGGACTTGTCACTCCCTACAACAAATCTCTCCTTTTCCTTCCTGTATTGTCTTCATGGTAACAGCTTTAGTTGAATTAGGACAATTAAAAGTACAGAATATTTCTGCTGTTTTCTTGTGTTTATCTTTTCAGGTCCTGTGGCTCCTTGTCCCCCCTCACATCCTGGTCACAGAAAACAGCTGTTCCTAGAAGAGCCTCACTGCTTTAATCCTGGGCATGGGTTGTGCAAACCCATGTAGATGAGTCAGTCTGATCAATCACACATAAGAACCAACGAATTAATAGCACAATAGAAAGTTGGTGATCACTGCTTCCATAATGGGGGTCTATAGCTTCACAATCCAGATTTGTTTTCTCACCTCTCTTTGTAATTTCTCCCCCAATTTTAGTATATTTTTAAAAAAGTGTTAAATATAAAGGCTCCCTAAATATTTTATTTTACTCCATGACAACATAGGTATCTCCAAGGCGAAAAAGCTATTGAAAATAGACCAGCTGCTAAAATCAACCCTGGTTTCACAACTTGAATAAATATCACAACTGTGTTATATTAAATTATGAAACTCAGCTATTCTTATGTATAGTGAGAATTCTTTACAAGTTATCACATATACAGAAGTCAGAGTATTACAGTTCATTTGCTGTTTAATGGGAAAAGTTTCTCCTGTGACCATAGATTTCATCACTTTTGTTTTCTCATGTACTATGTTTTTTCATTTACTTTACCTACATGTGGCATATACACATACAGACAATCCTTTTTATGTTAACCAGGTACTCTTACAAATCCCTGGGCTTGTGATGTTTAAATAGAGCACACCAACACACTATGGGCCATTTACACCAGCAGGTGCACTTTATGGAACACATCCTAGATTGTAAGCTCCAAGGAGCAGGGCCCTCCTTTCCCTCTTGTATTGAACTGTATTGTTGCTGTATTGTCTCCCGTTATATTGTAAAGCGCTGAGCAAACTGTTGGCGCTATATAAATCCTGTATAATAATAATAATAAAGTACACTGTTGTGCAGTGCGTAGTTACAAAAAATTGCAGCGCTTGATTTTTTTCTTTCTTAAAACCTCTTTTTAAATTACATGCATTCAGCGCTATGTGTAGCAGGGCATTGTGACACATTGCCACACATAGTAATGCACTGTGTTGCAATAAAAGCTATGCTTTGATCATTTGATCACAAGGCACACAATTGCAGTGCACACACATGTGAATAGGGTGTTTCCACATATATGGGTGTGAAGTCAACCTCCAGATTTTTAGCCTAAGTTGCTTATTTACAGTATTGCATACTTTCACTGTTTTGCAAAAGGCACAATTTAAAATGTATGTATATTTGTTACATATTAACTCAACATAGTTTTATGTTTTAGATTTAGTATAAATTGTGTAAATTGTGATATTTTAATGTATTTATAGTGAAAATATTTATTTGGTAAACATTTTTGGAAGTGGTGTTGATGGCAGCTGCCATCTTTTTATTCTATTGATTCTGTGATTTAAAAAAAAAATATATGATTTTGGGAGGGAAGGGTGGGGAAATATTTTACAAATTCTGAAAACTGTAAATTAAAACGCATTAAAAGTAAAGAATTGCAAAAATGATCTGGTTAGCTGAGGTCAAAAGTAGAGCACAGGGCCTGGAAGCAATAATGCTTTCTAACAAGTGACTGGACCTTAAAGCTCTGAACCATACATTACCCTGAAAAGAAGTGGGTTAAAATGGCACCATACTTTTTAAAATAATGTAATTTACATTTAGAATGAAGGTAATTACTTAAGAGTAAAAATGAAATTAGGCTTATGAAAACTGTCATGCTGCTTGAATTTCTTTTTTTATCTTACAAATTCTTTATGTATAGCAGTTAAGAACAAGCTTTTAGTAAGTTCTTTTTAACATCAGCTGGGCTCTTTTATGAATAATTAGCTATGTAAATAAACAACAAGGACTAATCCAGTTAGGAAGAAATGAACAAAATATGCTGCATCGGTATAATTCAAGGTCATTTCAGATATCTAATAAGCTTTTTGCATGCAATAACGTAATGATCGCATTCCAGAACAACAGATGGAAAGCTCATTGTGTCTGCAATTAACACAAATGCACATGTATTGCATCACATTATTGTGACTATATTATGTACATTATATTGAGTCATAAGCAGCTAAATGTATGGAAAGATTAGGCTTCAATGTATAATAAAAACATCGCTTTTGATCCACCACATCAAATACCTCAAATCATAGTTAGCAATGCACTGGGCGGATTTCTACTGAAAAAGAATGTAAGTAGCTTAATGTCTACACAAACCAGTTTAATGAGTTTGTATTGTTAAACTGATTTTAAGAATTTTATATAATGCACTTTAATGCCTAAGACAGAAGACATTTGCTTCCTGGGCCAGTACTAATAAGCAGGGAGCGAACTGACAACTCATGGGGCCCCTGGGTAATAGGGGATCATGGGGCCCTTGTGTCCTTGCCCACATTCAAAGCACACCCAAAAAAGCCTATAAAAGGTACCAGGGGCATTTCATGGAGCCCCCTACTGGCCCCCGGGCCCTCGGGCGCTGCCCGAGTTCTCGAATGGTCGGTCCGCCCCTGCTAATAAGATGTGTTCGGATGGTGGATCTGAGTAGAGATAATTCACTACACAGACATTGCTTATAGTGGAACTCGTAGTCAGTGACCCTACTGGGTATTATATAGTAATTTCTTCCAACCATGTAAATGCTATTTTGGTCTTATTTGCCAGCTAGGGCTTCCAGTCCTCTCCTGAGCAAGGGTTCTAAAGAAACTCTACAAGCACAGGAATATTAATCAGGGGTTCTACCAGAAAAGTAGTATGACGTGGTTGCAAGCTGAGTCACTCTTTGTACTTTATGTGCTATAATTTTCCTAGTGTACACATTTTGGTGCTTATGTTGTGACTGTTGTAACAAACACGCTGTATAAACATAATGTAGTCAGTGAGACAATTGTAGGTTATCAGTGATAAGATATCTTAGATGATCTATTACTTTTTTTTACCAGGCTTGGAATTAAATGAAGGCCATATGGAAGGCTTGACATTTGATTGAAAGAAGAATAGCAGCAACACAATATTCAGCACTTGGAATACATGGGTGTATGGATACTCTATAATTATTGAGGTAAAAATATGGTAGTCCTCTGATATTCCCACCCCTTGTGAAAGATTATTGTACACCCTTTTTAGTTCCATCCAATGGGTGATACCATAATACTGGGGCTCCTCTTCAACTCTCTGGTCTCAGATTTTGCAAGAATGGAAATGATCAAACTCTATGAAAGTATACATCATACTTTATTCGACACAATACATGTATTTAATAAGAAAAAGGTTTATTGGGATATACCAATGTTTTAAGCTCCATATTACATTGCTCCATTCAAACCTTTATATATTGGACAGTTTACACTGTTATACCCATCATAAAAGCTTCAACTTTATGGGACACTACCTTATGTGCTCATCTCTCAAATATTCCTATAGTCATGTCCTTCATTTGTTTTTCACAAGTAAGGTGGGGGGCCTTGTCATGATAGTACTATGGCACCATCCCCTAAACAGTCAATGAAAATATAGAAAATTACCTGTGTACCACAAGGGGACAGTGGGAAGTAGGGAGTTTACTGTGCCCAACACAATACAAAAAAAAAATACCCCCAAAAAGTACCATTTTTATTAAAACATTAAAAACAATAAGTCATAAAATTATGGAACATCAGTTACTGTGTAAAAGGAGTGGTACATAGCAAGGTTAATTGCAGAGAGTAGACAGGTGGATTGACTAGTTTCACTTAAAGTGAGCTTCCTTAGGCTCCAGTGTCTTCACTTGATAATGCAGTAGCCATCAGAAAAATACAAATGAATCAGTAAAATGCAGTCTAACAAAAAGAGTTCTGTATAAGTCTGAAGGATCCACAATCGTAGTATTTAATAATTAGTGAACAAGAAAGATATTTATTGCACTAAGGAAAAATAGATATATTATGTGATGGCTGACAAAGTAACCACACAAGTAAAGCCCTTAACCACTTGCCTACCTGGCACTTTTAGCCCCTTCCTGCCCAGGCCAATTTTCGGCTTTCAACGCTGTCGCACTTTGAATGACAATTGCGCGGTCATGCAACACTGTACCCAAACAAAATTTGTATCTTTTTTTGAGACAGATAGAGCTTTCTTTTGGTGGTATTTAATCACCACTGGGGTTTTTATTTTTTGCCAAACAAACTAAAAAATACTTAAAATTTTGAAAAAAAAAGTTTTTTTCTTAGATTCTGTTATACAATTTTGTAAATAAGTAATTTTTCTCCTTCATTGATGTTCACTAATGAGGCTGCAGTGATGGGCACTGATGGACATGGACAGGCATCACTTGTTGGCATTGACAGACATCACTGATGGGCACTGAAAGGCAGCACTCATACATGGCACTGATAGGTGGCACTGATGGGCAATTAGAGGCGGCACTGATAGGTGGCACTGATTGGAACTGTTAGGCAGCACTGACAGGCACTTATAGGTGGCACTGATAGGCATCACTGATGGGCACTGATAGGTGGCAATGATAGGCATCACTGATGGGCACTGATAGGCGGCACTGATAGGCAACACTGACTGGCACTGCCAGGCGACACTGACTGAAACTGATAGGCAGTACTGAAAGGCAGCTCTGATGGGCACTGATATGTGGTATTGATGTGCACTGATGGGCACTGGTAGTTGGCATTGATGGGCGCTTACAGGTGGCATTGATGGGCATTGACAGGCGACACTGATGGGACTACACTGATCATCATGGCACTGATGATCAGTGCCCTGATGATCAATGTAGATGTCCGCTCTGAGTAATGCCGATTCCCGGCTCTCCTCTCCTCACAAGCTGTCAGTGGGAGGAGAGGACTGCTGATAACCAGCATTAACTATTTACATGTGATCAGCTGTGAATGGACACAGCTGATCACATAACAGAGCCGACGTCATCGGTTCTTTACAGTGATCGGTGATCCACTGTGTCCCTGAGGGTACGCACGTGCAGTTAGAGTGGGAGGACATGATATGACGTCCTCCCAGAATGAAAGAACTGTCGCCTGTCCGTCATTTCCTTATATGGCGGGTGGGAGGCGGTTAAAGTCCAAAGGTGGTTAAGGTATAATGTAACAATACTTGACTCAGTGGCAGCCAATTCAAGAAGAGCTAGAAGAGACTCTGTGTGAACCATAAAAAGGAGAGAAGCAGCGCCATCTAAATGCAGCAATAGAAACAAATACATTATTTCCACAAAATTTGCAACTAACAATAGTAGTAATCAAATGAGTGCTTGTCAAACTGGTGTCAACCGCTGTGCAACTCCTGGCCAGCCCCACTGCAGGCAAGTCTCCAATGCACTGTCCTTGATTTAGCTGGTGGTTCCCAGTACTTCTTGGTTGATGTGGATCCACAGGGCAGGCAGTAGTGATGTCAGCTCCAGGCACAGCAGCAATAGGCATGACACGTGCTTGGAGCATGCATGCTCCTTCACCAGATCGTAATTATTGCAGTCTGATGCTCACTCCTTATACTGTATGTCACCCCAAACAATAAACCCAGACCTTTCATAGTATGTTCACAAAAAATAGAAATTAAGATAAAAATGAAAAAGATATGCCAGATTTAGGTAAAGTCTCTTAAAGAGCAATTCCCATAGGTATACTAGGTAAAGCAGCTGTTCACCAGATGGACATTAAGTTACAGCACATAGCCTAAACACAGTGAATGTCTATCATAGTCAGCATAAACACAGTGTAATATCAGGTACGCACACACTGGACAACACAGATCACTGTCATGATGTACAGAGAAATCAGAGGTGCCCATACCTTGTGATCACTGTGAACCAGTCAAAATTATCACAAGTTTAAAAACTGACAGTGTTTATAAACATTTATCCCATTCACATAGAAGGAATAGGATTAAGGTGGTGCTATATTTCAGACAGGACGTAGGATTGCAAAAGATTGAAGGTGGGGGATCTTAAAATGTCACTGACCTCCAATGATTATGGCTATTTTTTTTAAAGGTGGTGGGAGGGTAAAGTGCCACTAATGACCATGGAATTTTTTAAGGGAAGGGTGAAGTTCTTATGACCACCAATGATTGTTAAATGATTTTTCTTTTTAAAGGATAAGTTCACCTTTTAACAATAAAATAAATGCACATTTTTTTGCAGGTAAAAAAATGTGCATTTACTATTTTTGTTTTGGGAGCCTGGAAAGCATTGCACCAATGATCAGCAGTCCTGTCAGTGTACACTCTTACGGGCAAGCAGATATACTCTGACAGGAAGAATCAATGAACTACCAGAGCGCTCAACAGCTAGATGTCACAACGGGTCACAACGGGGGATTGGGGCAGAGGTGTGTGCTTTCGTAACATGTTACACCCTGAATATGGGTGTAACATGTTACGAAAAGTGTAGTTATCCTTTAAGGTGGAGGGGAGTTTAAAATTCCACTGACCACTAATGATTGGGAGTTATTATTTTTTTTGAAGACAAAGAAATTAAAGATAAATATAAGCAACCCCAAACTGTTTGCCATTTTTCTTCAAATAGTAAAAAATTAAACAAAAAAAAACCTAGTGGTTGTTAACTACCAATGGGGATTTGCTTAAGCTTGTGTTTGGACTGAACCTTGGCTGTTCAGGCATTCGGACAAATGCCCAAACATTTACCTATTTGGTGGGAGACAGGCATCATGTATAATAGAATTCTACTGTCAATGGTTGTCAAGGATGCTGGTGGTTGCAGGTTCTGCAAAGTCCTTAATAACCAGTGATGTCACTGGCCCAATTCACTTACATGATCGGGAACCACTGGCCATGAAAGCAGTGATGGTGGTGACATCACTGACCACTTATGGCCATGGCCATTGACCAACTATGACCATGTCCATATTTGATCAGTGATGTCATCACTTCTCTGCCTCCCTTGTTTGTAAACTTAATGATAGCTCTGTAGAGCTGTCATTAGAGGTGGAAGTGTGGTGTGAGTGGATGAGTTGGTGTATCAAATTTTTTCCCCCGATGATTGGTGGGTGACGTTTATCATGGTGGACACTGGATTTATAGGCAGCATGCTTAGATTAAGGGTTGGGGATGTATTCTTTTAATGTGGGTGTCTCCCTCAAAATTCATGCCACATCTGAAGGGTCTAGTATTTGATTTAATTTTTTACATGTATTGCAAAATTGACAAATTATTGCAGGGATATGTGCAGACATTTTTACCAGTTCCCTCACATTTTTTTACAAATTGCATGCCCCATATACCCTAGGCAACCTTTTGTCTTGTATGGGCTCCTCACTCCCAAGAACTTGCATCTGTGGTAATATACACAAGATAAGTGGGAAACCAAACTCTCCCTCTGTGGGTTTTCATGTTTTGGCAATCAACGTATTTCTTGCCTTAGTGTATGTGGCAGAATTGCTAGATTGTCTGTGATCCATACTAGGTTGCTAAAAGGAATGTGTGCGGCTGCCTCAATGGTTTTGTGCCTGATGTATTGCCAGAATGGAAAAGATTCTTACCCCTATTATTCACTTTATAGATCTTAATAAAGGAGCTGAGGCTATGTATTTTTTGGGAAAAAAATCCTTTGCACCATAAAATCTACTTTATACCCTAGCTACAGTACTTTTGGCTTGGTATCAAATTGGATTTTTCTGTTTAAAATCCATCCCAGTTTCTATAGATAAACAAGAGTTAGGTATAAATATTTCCCAAGCTGAGACTCTGAATTTGCAAACAATTTCCTTTTCCCTCAGGGACATCAATGTTTCTGCTAGCACCTTTGTGAAAATGGAATGACAGGCTGAAGGGCTGCATACTGCCACTAACCATTTCTCAAAGCAAATCCTTGGTATCTCTGTGAGGACCTTCAAATATGAACATCCAAATGTGTATCCCTTAGGTCTACCAGCAACATAAATACATCTATTGTTAACAGATTCCTAAAAGAAAAAAATACTCCATTCTGTAAGTTATGTGTCTGATTGACTGGTTCAGGGGTTTCAAGTTCAGAATCACTCAACATTGTCTGTAGAAACCTTGACCTTGCTCCTTGAGAGGCACTATGGCAATGAGATTGTAACTCCCTTGTTAAGACAAGGAAAACTGCTGCCTTTAACTTTTCTTTTGGGAGAAAAGTTACAAGTATTATCATAGAGAGAATTGAAGAAATGACATCCAAGATATAGGGATACATTATGACTTGACTACATTGTGGAAAAAAGCTCCCCATTTTCTCTTCCACAGCAGTGATGGAAACACTCCTACTTGACTGATACTCCATAATGGTTAAACAAGAAACCACTCTTGTTTTTCCTAATTTTTGAGACAATATTTTATGGCTTTCTTGATTTTTATATTTCCTTCTACCTTGAAACCTCTGATTATTAAAGGTTTTTGTCCAAAATCATGTTATTTTTGGAAACCACTTTTTCCTATCTGATGATCTAAAATTGCTTCTATATTGCTATCAAAAAGGAGTTCACTGTTAAACTGGATACAATATAACCTGGACTCATTCCTTCCAGAGCAGCAGCAAGATCTGACATCAGCTGCCCCCTACATAATAGTTTCATACTCATGGAAGTGAGAAAAAATGACAACATCAGGTGGAAGTGTGTCTCCAGATGTAGTTGGAAGAATAAATAATTGCTGTGGTCAAGTAGAGGCCCTGCTTACTAGCATGGCAACCAAAATAGAAGATAAGTCAACTTGTGCAATAGTTCCTGTGTCGCCAAAATAAACTCAAATGATTGAGGCTTAAAGGAATCTGACACTTTTTTATTGTATTGTGAGCCCTGCTTTCCCTGTTTTTTGTTGGATTGAGCCACTCTCTCCTGTCCTGGAAGATGATTGGGGAAAAGAATGTTGGGTAATCAAAGTTAATATAGGTTCAGCTAACATTCAGTTTGAAGGTGAATACACATTTTGCTAGATAAACAAAATCTATTAATTTAGTAAAAACCTAAATATGTGTCAGTGTTTGTTGCATTCATGTGCTAATCAAAGTAGAACAAATATCCCAAGTGTTCCCAGCAATACTTTCTAAACTGCTGATATACAGAAAAGTATATTCATACTCTTTAGAATTTTTGTTGTCCCTTCAGTCAGGTAAATCTGGCCATACATACGTATATAGATTTCTTTCCCTCAGCCTGCAGGCAGAACACATTAAATCTAGATTAAATTTCCCTGCTAGCTATTGCATTCTGACAGCCAGCACCTGTGGAAGTTAGAAGACCCAAATAGTGGTTGTATCTGATAAAAATGTTACCGCCCTGCTCCTTTTTCAAACGTTGACTGAACAATTGACTTTTGTTGAACAGGAGGACCAACAGCTTGAATTTAGCGTGATTCAGCATGATTCAGCTGAAATTTGAGCCACGTATGGCAGTTTTAAATAGGAAACCTATGTTGAAATTCCCTTCCTAAAGTCCCTTGAAATTTTAAAAAAGACCTATAGGGAATGCAAAGGAGGACAGACACACAGAATTCTATGCACAGTGAATACAGTCACCATGTTTACAACCTGCCCTCCTCAACTGAATAATCAATGACCAACCTTGCCTAGCTCATGGCACAGAATATGAGAACAGAGAAATGAAATACCAAAATCTTTTGTGTCTCCTCCTCCTTACAGCAAAAAAATCACTTAAAATTGAAAATCAAAAGAATTCAGGTGCCTAGTCCATCACATCCACTTCCTGTAGGACTGGCCATAGATGGTTCTTTTTTCTTTCAATCAGCCAGAGGGCATATCAAAAAACAAAATGGATTCCCTCATCCACACAAGTTAGGGGGATGGAGGAACCCTCCCTATTGTGCTATTGTATTTTGACAGCAGGGAGGCCCCCACTGTCAGAATACAGTGATTAGAGCTACAACCAATTGGCTGAAGCTGCTGTTTGAATGCACATTTTCCTGCAGTATTCCAATTGTTACTGTATGTCAAACAGAATGGCTATAGATGAATCAAAATTAGGCCAGTCCCTGCTGAAATGGCCAAATTCTGATCCATCTATGGACAACGTAATGCCAGTTTGATTGGTTAGATCACCATCTTGTGCATTTTTGTACTACTCTTCCATCTAACACAAACCAGAAAGAGGAACTCCTGAAATATCAATTGTCTTTAACAAAGGTTAACCAATAAATTGTGTCTTGAGATCCTAGACATTTTGAAACAGGACCCAGATATCATTTTATACAACAAAAATATTTTAGCTTTTGACTCCATTGCACCTGATGGTCAAACATCTCCACTCACACTACCATGCAACTTTATATAATAAGATTATGAGACAAATTAAACAAAAGGGACATAAGCAGGAAAGGCAGTGAAAAGGTCAAAAGATCCCTGAATCAACATGAATTAAGAATTAGCAAACCATCACTGCACAAAAAAAAAATCAGATTGGCCATCACAAGAAAAATACAACATCGACAGACCTGTTCAAATTTTCTGCCCTGTGGAAAAACTGTACAACCCAGGTTGCCTGAAGCTGAGTCTTAACCTCTTGCAGGAAAGATATGAGTAATTTGTTCATTACTTTGCCACAAAGTTTCCTCAATCAATGATGCAAATAAAGCCTGAAATATTAGACTTTCAAGGCTCAGTAATACAGTCCTTGCATCAACAAGCCTTTGGACAACATTTTATAGTATTGATGTAGAAGGAACTGTGATAATCATCAAAAGACTCCAACTACACATGACTATGACCTAGTACCAATAGGTCCACTATTAGCATTCATAAGCCAAATTAGTCTAGCAGTCCAAAAATTGTACAGTTCTCTCTTCATACAGATATCTTCCTACACCAACTTAAAGGCCCTTACCTCTCATTGCTCAAAAAAGCCATCCTTAGATCCCAAGATCTTGACCAGCTAAAACCAGTGTCAAACCTCCCATTTGCAGTGATGGGTTAATCTTCAAAAGATTGGAAGCCTGGCTTTCAAATAACCCAGGCATGTCCAAAGTCCGGCCCGCGGGCCAATTGTGGCCCGCGTTCCGGACTGAAACGGCCCCACAGGTGAGCTACCCAAATACATAACTTACGGCCCCCGGTAGTGATTCCCTGAAAGCTACTGAGGACTCCAGCGATCTCTTGACATCATCAGCTGGTGCAGGAAGGAGAGCCCAAATCTCGCGACGTCCGAGATCTCGTGAGATTTCTGCTTTCCTTCTCTGTGTGCCGGCTGATGACGTCAATTCCCACTCGACAGATCCCTGGAGTCCTCAGTGGCGTTCGCAGAATCGCTAGTGGAGGGCCGTAAGTTATATATTGGGCAGCTCATCTGTGGGGTCCGGAACGTGGGCCGAGTGATCCCAGGTGGTGCGCAGGGAATTACTACTGGGGCTACCATTTACCATTATTTACTATGTCCGCAGTCTCTGGTCATCTCCTGTACTATGTCCGCAGTCTCTGGTCATCCCCTGTACTGTGTCCGCAGTCTCTGGTCATCCCCTGCACTGTGTCCGCAGTCTCTGGTCATCTCCTGTACTGTGTCCGCAGTCTCTGATCATCTCCTGTACTGTGTCCGCAGACTCTGGTCATCCCCTGTACTGTGTCCGCAGTCTCTGGTCATCTCCTGTACTGTGTCCGCAGTCTCTGATCATCTCCTGTACTGTGTCCGCAGTCTCTGGTCATCTCCTGTACTGTGTCCGCAGTCTCTGGTCATCTCCTGTACTGTGTCCGCAGTCTCTGGTCATCTCCTGTACTGTGTCCGCAGACTCTGGTCATCCCCTGTACTGTGTCCGCAGACTCTGGTCATCCCTTGTACTATGTCCGCAGTCTCTGGTCATCTCCTGTACTGTGTCCGCAGTCTCTGGTCATCTCCTGTACTGTGTCCGCAGTCTCTGGTCATCTCCTGTACTGTGTCCGCAGTCTCTGGTCATCTCCTGTACTGTGTCCGCAGTCTCTGGTCATCTCCTGTACTGTGTCCGCAGTCTCTGGTCATCCCTTGTACTGTGTCCGCAGTCTCTGGTCATCTCCTGTACTGTGTCCGCAGTCTCTGGTCATCTCCTGTACTGTGTCCGCAGTCTCTGGTCATCTCCTGTACTGTGTCCGCAGACTCTGGTCATCCCCTGTACTGTGTCCGCAGTCTCTGGTCATCTCCTGTACTGTGTCCGCAGTCTCTGGTCATCTCCTGTACTGTGTCCGCAGTCTCTGGTCATCTCCTGTACTGTGTCCGCAGACTCTGGTCATCCCCTGTACTGTGTCCGCAGTCTCTGGTCATCTCCTGTACTGTGTCCGCAGTCTCTGGTCATCTCCTGTACTGTGTCCGCAGTCTCTGGTCATCTCCTGTACTGTGTCCGCAGACTCTGGTCATCCCCTGTACTGTGTCCGCAGTCTCTGGTCATCTCCTGTACTGTGTCCGCAGTCTCTGGTCATCTCCTGTACTGTGTCCGCAGTCTCTGGTCATCTCCTGTACTGTGTCCGCAGTCTCTGGTCATCTCCTGTACTGTGTCCGCAGTCTCTGGTCATCTCCTGTACTGTGTCCGCAGTCTCTGGTCATCTCCTGTACTGTGTCCGCAGTCTCTGGTCATCTCCTGTACTGTGTCCGCAGTCTCTGGTCATCTCCTGTACTGTGTCCGCAGTCTCTGGTCATCTCCTGTACTGTGTCCGCAGTCTCTGGCCATCTCCTGTACTGTGTCCGCAGTCTCTGGCCATCTCCTGTACTGTGTCCGCAGTCTCTGGCCATCTCCTGTACTATGTCCGCAGTCTCTGGTCATCTCCTGTACTGTGTCCGCAGTCTCTGGTCATCTCCTGTACTGTGTCCTCAGTCTCTGGTCATCTCATGTACTGTGTCCGCAGTCTCTGGTCATCTCCTGTACTATGTCTGCAGTCCATTGGTTCAGAATTTTTTTTTCCTGTTTTTCGCCTCTAAAACCTAGGTGCGTCTTATGGTCAGGTGCGTCTTATGGAGCGAAAAATACGGTATCAATTTGGGCTATAATGGATTGGTGCTCAGGATCGCTTGATGTCATCAGACAGTGCAAGGAGAAACAAAGCCCAAATCTCGCGACCTCCGAGATCTCGCGAGATTTGGGCTTTCCTTCTCCCTGTGCTGGCAGAGTGATTTAACACCTGTTTAGATTTGTCATCCAAGTCACAAAATGAAAAGTATGCCGTTTTCAATAAACTTTTGCATAAAATAGTTCATTTGCATTTAATGTTAATGGTTCATCAGAATGTCGGGCAAAATGGTCGGCCCTCGCACATGTTCACTTCATCAAATCTGGCACTCTTCCAAAAAAGTTTGGACACCCCTGAAATAACCCATTTTTGCAAATTTACCAGCAAAACACAGTACAGAAACAGTACCTGTCCAACTATTGAATGACCTATTGATGATTAGTGACAAAGAAGAATTCTCCATCCTTATCCTCCTTAATCTTTCTGCCACATTTGATACCATGGACCATAACATCTTACTGGATCACTTAAAACTGCTTTGTGGTCTAGAGGGTACAGTGCTCAGCTGGTTCATATTATTTTTGTAAGGGAGATAACAAATGTACACAGCAGGAATGCACTCATCCTGTTCCCTTCTATTACATTACAGGGATACCACAGGGCTCCATATTTTCCATTAATGTTATTTGCTGTATACAGAATTGCACTGGAAAAGATCATCCAGCATCATGGTCTTAGCTACCATTTCAGTACAGATGACACACAATTTTACCTGTCCTTCAAACCAGACACTAGTGACCCCTTGAACAAGATCAACAGGTTTTTTACTGACTTACAAGAGTAAATGAACTGTAACTGGCTGACACTGAACACAGACAAGATAGAAATGCTTGTAATTGGAGGGCAGAAGCTAACATTAAAGTGACAGCCAACACTTATATAATATTTTATTCTAAGACCATTTGCGTAGTTTGGGCATGATTCTGCCAACTAATCTATAGATTAGACAATAGGTATTGCCATCAGGTCCTCCTTCCAACGTCTAAGGAATATAAGAATCAAACATAAAGTATGATATACCTAAATATTATCATGATTTTGCATCATCCACATTGGATTATTACCATCTCTCTACTATGGATTCCCAGAAAGAGAACTACATTGTTTGCAGCTGGTACTGAGCATAGCAGCCAGGTTAATCACCCACCAACCCTGTCACTGCCACATCACATTCGCTCCCTCCACTGACATCCAATCAAATGGAGGATATCATTTAAAATTCCTATCTGACTAAACTTCTGGTTACTCATACTCCATATTCCAAATTGCTTGTGCCCAGAGTTGTCATCTGTTGTCCAGGAAGCACCCTTTTTGGATTTTTACAAAATCAGACCCAAGATACATCTTTTCACCAAGGCTTGTTGCAACATCTGACAAATGCTTCTCTGCAATGATCGAAACACCAATTTGACAAGGGCTTTAATCCTCAGGGAGAAAAACACTATATAAATAATATTAATTATTATTAATATTATTATTATTATATGCATTTAACTTTTTGTTTGCTGGCATGCTGTTTTAAAGTAAAGGACAAACCTGGTTGGACTGTTCCTGACTTTGGTTTTCTGCAGCTAATATCAGTTAAACTGGTCCCTTTCCACAGGGGGACATTTAGCTATAAATCATTTTAGTTTCCTTGAAAAAAAAATGGCATTTAAAAAAATAGCTAATAAGGCTACTTTGGTTTCTTTAAAGGGCAACTCCTTTGTTGGAAAGAATAGCAGAAAAAAATTTATATAGCATATGCAATTGCTACATAAGTCATTGTAATTGAATGTTAATAAAAAGTACCTTTCTTTTTCAATCTGCATGGCTGTAATTTTCTGTGAAATGCAATTCAATATGGCAACCTGGAGGTGTTCTGTACACAGATGGAATACTCCTCAGAATTGTAATTTCCTGCTTGTGTGATTGGCTTACTGATTTTCCCAGAAGTCTGTACTAGGATACAAGTCAGATTTTGGGCATTGTTAGTAAGATACTCCCAAAGGAATATCACATCTAAAGGGATTCAGACCCTGCTACTTTCCTCCTTAGAACCCTGCCATCACAGCAGTTGTTTAATAATTATAAAGTCATGCTCATTCACATTCAGTTTGCACATGGACACAGACAAAATTACATCAATTTCTTTAACAAAAGATAGAAATTTGAACAAACTTTGTTAAAATCCTTGTAATGTACACAGATCACCGAGCGGGGAATGTTTCTTCTCAAAAAAAGTGGAGTTACTACTTAGGTGATTACTCAAATCAAATAATGCATCAGATTCAGCTTCACTTGAAACAATTGCATAATGCCAGCCTGTGATCCTGCTGTCGTGCTGAGCCCCCATCCAGGGGGTCAAGCACAACCGCTACTGGGCTAATTCCTAACATAGAAATACGGCGGCAGGGCGGCACAGCTGGGCAAAACCACGTTTTAAAATGTGTGTTTTCAAAACAGGTAGGGGGCGCGCGCGAGGCGCGCCGCCGCCCTACCTGTCCCGCCAATCACGGCCGCGGATGTCAGTTGCTGGGTCACAGCCGGTCGTTACCGGCTAAGTCCTGGAGATTAGCGGCAATCACTGGCAGAGAGCACAGCTGCAGTAGCTGTGCTTTCTGTCAGTTCCCCGACAGCTCCTGATATGCTGATCGGGACAGAAGAGTTTATCTGTCCGGATCAGTGTGTCTCCGTGCAGTACACACCCCCACCCCCTAGTAAAACACTCCCCTCACACAGTTAACCCTTTCAGTGAATAATAAAGTTAACCCCTTCCTCCCCAGTGCCATTAGTACAGTGTCAGTGTTTTTTTTTTGCACTGATCACTGTATTGGTGTCACTGGGGATGTCAGTGATCCCAAGTCAGTTCCCCCCCGTGTCAGAATGTCCGCTATAAGTCGCTGATCGCCGCCATTATTAGTATAAAAAAAATTAAAAATCCCAGTATCTTTCCCGCCATTTGTAAATGCTATAACTTTCACGTAAACCAATTAATTTGCACGTATTGGGTTTTTTTTTTTTAGCAAAGACATGTCGCAGAATACATTTTGGCAGAAATTTATGACTAAATTTGATTTTTACATTTTTTTTACTGGCCATGTTTTATAGCAAAATGTCCAAAATATTGTTTTTTTTCCTCAAAATTGTCAGACTTTTTTTTTATAGCACAAAAAATAAAAAACACACAGGCGATCAAATACCACCGAAAGAAAGCTCAATTTGTGGGAAAAAAAAGGAGGTAAATCTCATTTATGTACCGTATTGCATGACCGCGCAATTGTCCGTTAAACTAGCGCAGCGCTGTAGAGCAAAAAAATGGTGTAAATTGCAGTATCTATACCATAATTTGTAGACGCTATAACTTTCACACAAAGCAAACAATATACACTTATTGGGATTTTTGTTACCAAAAACATGTAGCAGAATACATTTTGGCCTAAATTTATAACCAACTTTGAGTTTACTATATATTTTTTATAGCTGAAAGTAAAAAATATCGTTTTTCTTCAAAATTTTTGGTCTTACAGGTGATCAAATACCACCAAATGAAAGCTCTATTTGTGTGAAAAAAAGGACGTAAATTTTGTTTGGGTGCAGCATTGCATGATCGCGCAATTATCAGTTGAATTAGTGCAGCGCCGAGTAGCAAAAAGAGGCCTGGTCATTAAGGGGGGTAAATCCTCAGGAGGGCAAGTGGTTAAAACAAATAAGTAATCCAAGTACAAACATGCAAACATTTTTTATAAGCAAAGCATGGCAAACTGGGTGATATGTAGCTTAAAAAGTGTGCCTTGTGCACTATTCATTATGAGCAGAATTATCTAAAAAGGACAATACAAAAGACTGATCATCTTAGGAAAAATCTTGTCCTTGCATGCTCATTTTCTGGTGACTGAACTTTGAGGGAATATTGAACGCATAAAAAGTGTTTCAAGCTATTATTAACCACTTGCCCAACAGAGGATTTACCCCGCTTCTTGACCAGGCTATTTGTTGCGATACGGCGCTGCATTATTTTACCTGACAATTGCGTGATCATGCAATGCAGCACCCAAATGAAATTTGCGTCCTTCTTTCCACACAAATAGAGCTTTCTTTTGGTGGTATTTGTTCACCTGTGCGGTTTTAATTTTTTGTGCCATAAACAAAATAGACTGCTAATTTTGAGAAAAAAACAATATTTTTGACTTTTTGCTATTGATGGGACAGGAGCGCAGCCAGTGCGGAGAGATGTTTCTAAATATCCCTCCGCATCCATTGCCTGTGCGCACTCCCCGAGAGCGTGCAGCACCACGATCTGTGACCGCTGTGTCCGCTGCACACAGCAGAACACAGATCGCTGTACAGAACCTTTGTGTGAGGTCCCAATTAATGTGATCCCTGAATAGCCAGTCAATGACCATACGAACAGTAGTAAACAAGATGTCACTACCTGACATCATTGTTTACTACTTGTGAAATTTGTGAATGATCACAGAGGTCACATGGTACAAGGCTATTCACAACAGCCTTGTACCATGTGACAAGCTGTGACCAATCACAGCTCTCACAGTATTTCTCAATGGCTGCAGGAATGCAGCCAGATAGAAATAGAAATTATTGCTTTTACAGCCTTTATGGGTGTAAAAGCAATCATTGTAAACAAAAAAAAATCTTCATCACTCCCCACAAGTAGTACAGTGTCACTATGGTGACACTGAACTGCTAGGGTGACAGTATGTAAAAAAAACCCATAAATAACAATATAAAAAAAATACAAATGTAAACATTTTTTTTAAATTATATATTTTTTTATAAACTAATTTGGTTTTTTTTTTTTTACCAAAAAGATAACTGAATACATTTTGGTCAAGATTTGTGAAGAAAGATTATTTATTTGCAAAATTGTATAAGAAAAACACTTTTTTTTCACAATTTTTGGTCTTTTTCATTTATTTAGCAAAAAAATAAAAATTCCAGTGGTTAATAAATACGAACAAAGTAAAATTTTATCTGTCTCAAGAAAATCCTAAAAATGTCATAAGGGTACATTGTTGCATGACCGTGCAATTGTCAAAGTGTGATAGCGCTGAAAGCAATTGCCCTGGACTGGAAGGGGGTGAAAGTGTCCAGACTTGAAGTGGTTAAACATGTCCAGTAAAAAAATTAAAAAAAAATTGAATGTCGTTATAAATTTAGGCCAAAATGTATTCTGCTCCATGTCTTTGCTAAAAAAAAATCCCAATACATGAAAATGAATTGGTTTATGTGAAAGTTATAGTGTTTACAAATGGCGGTTTAAATATAAATTTTTTACTAGTAATGGTCGGCAATCAGTGACTTATAGTGGGACTGCATTCTGACACTGGGGGGCACTAACTAACTAACTGTCACTGACATCCCAATGACACTAGTACAGTGATCAGTGCTAATAAAAAGCACTGGCACTGTACTAATGGTACTGGGCAGGAAGAGGTTAACATCTGGGGCGATCGAATGGTTATCTGTGTGCTGTTTTACTATGTTGGCTGTGTGTGTGCTTCACTGAAAGCACACTGCTTTGTATGGCTCTGCTATGCAGAGCCATACAAAGCAGTGTGCAGGAGCTGACAGGAGAGAGATCTGTGTAGTTTGTAGACATGCCTCTCCCCTGTTAGAGATTCTTGGTGATCAGCGGGTGTCGGCATGCCTGCTAACTGGAATTGCAAAATCACGTATATATACACACATGATTTTGTGCACCCGTGCTGCCCTGTAGCATTATTCCGCTATAGGACAGCGTGGAAGCAGTTAAATAAACAGTAAAACATATTTTACAACTAATCAGAGAGTTATATAATTTAGTCCTCTTTGAGTAACTAGACCAAAGTTTTTGTGCATATAAAAGCTAGATTAGTCACGTGTCATGGTACAGATATTTTACGCAGTTTAAAAACAGTATCCTTTTTCTGAAGGATGTTTTTTTACAGGTTGTTGCACTCTGTACACGATAACATTTTTATTTGAAATGCAACTAGTGCAATGGTAATGTACAAAATTATGGAATTAAATTATATTGGAAAATCAAAGCCAAATTCCAAGCTTAGTTTCACTGTATCATAGTCAACTTCTATTTTTAATTAGAAAAGGATTTGTAAAACATCACTCTTGGTCAAAGCTGGCTAAGGGCCTGTAAAATATGCAGATTGACTGTCATTTGTTGTGCATGTTGCTGCAGAGGGATTCTTCAGCCTTGGAATAAATTATCAATTTCATAACTTGAGAGCAGTATTGCATCACTAGTCAAAACAATTAAAAGAAAACCGGAATAAACAAGCCAAATCTCTATGCCATCACACGTGCCCACAGAAGCAACAGATTAGGATATGCATATGAATGTGTTAACATTTAACTTTCTCTGAGTGTGCACACAAGTAGATCTTAAAACCAACGTGCTTATTACAATAAAATGGCTGTAGAAAATATAATCTCTGGTCATCTTAACCCTTTTGCTGTCAGACCCTGCACTCCACTTTTAACTTCAGTTGGCCAGACCACAATGCAATATTTTAATTATTTATCATTTTTCACTTACAACTTTCAGAGTTTGTAAAAGACCCCTAAAATCATGCATTTTCTGAACGCATGTGACCAATAAAATAAAATGATTGTGCTACTGATTTTGTAGGTCTTGTGATAATTGCACAAATGATTATCACAGTTAAATTTTTTATAAAAATACACTAAAATCATCATTAGTACATACAAACACAGCAAAACTTACACAATTCCTACTAAATATGAATGACAAAACTGTATTGAGTTACAGTGCCTTGAAAACGTATTCATACCCCTTGGAATTTTCAACAAAGTGAATGGGCATACCTTTGAGCAGGTACAGACTCCCTGTGAGCCCTGCTCATGGCCAATTAACACATGTGTGATGATGCATTGGCGCCAGCTGGGCTATTGAAAGGATACATTCACCTTTGGGAAAATATTATATGTTCCACCCATTTGCGGCTGTTAGCTTGTAGTTCTCAATGAACTACCACGGCGCTGTGGAGTTCATTGAAGCCTCCTGTCAGAATATTTGGTTGCTCGTACATCCAGTACAGCAAGAAGATACTCTGAGAGGTTTGCAGGAGACCTCATGGCATCAGCGATCTACTGATCACTGGTGCAATGCTGTACAGGCTCCTGCAGACAAAAATAAGACATGCTCATTCTTTTACCTGCGAAAAAATGTGCATTTATTATTTTTATGAAGGTGAAAAGGTGAACTTACCCTTTAGGCTGCACTAGTACCTTGTATCAGTGCTGTTTGGTCTACTACATTCTAGCATACATGCATTCTGTTCCTGAGTTATCTTCTGTTGCCGACCTGACCTGTTATAGACTTTGTCTGAACACTGCCTGTACCGAACCCTGACCTTCCCTTTGACTATTCTTCTGCCTGCTGGTTATAATTGATCTGCCTGCTAGTTGCCAACCCGAACTGTCTGACCTTGCCTTTACACTGTCTCCTGCACATGAACCAACTGATCCCTGCCGGCATCCAGTTCCTGCACTTCTGCCTGCGTGCCAACAGCTCCTGCAAGTCTGCCTGCATGCCATTTGCCAGCTGTTATTGCACTTCTGCCAGCGTGACAACTGCCAGCTGCTCCTGCACTTCTGCTAGCATGCCATTTGGCAGCTGCTCCTGCAGTTCTGCCAACATGCCACCAACCAGCTACTCCTGTATCCCAGATGCACATCAGCATCCATCAGCAGAAGTCTAACCAGGCACTCATGCTCCTCTGTGCTCTGGGGTTCCCTGTTACTTTACCTGAGCCAGAGCTGTAAGAGGGGCCTTCCTCTGCACTTCAGATTCCACCACCAGGTAAATTATAGTGGCACATAATTGTGAAGTGGAAGGAAAATGATGAATGGGTTTCAAAATGTTTTACAAATAAATATCTGAAAAGTGTGGCATGCAATGTATTCAACCCCCTGAGTCAATACTTTTTAGAGCCACCTTTCATTGCAATTACTTTTTTGGTATGTCTCTGCCAGCTTTGCACATTTAGAGAGTGAAATTTTTGCCCATTCTTCTTTGCAAAATAGCTCAAGCTCTGTCAGATTAGATGGAAAATGTCTGTGAACAGCAATTTTCAAGTCTTGCCACAGAATCTCAATTGGATTTAGATCTGGACTTTGACTGGGCCATTCTAACACATGAATATACTTTGATCTAAACCATTCTATTGTAGCTCTGTCTGTATATTTAGGGTTGTTGTCCTGCTGGAAGGTGAACCTCCTCCCTACTCTCAAGTCTTTTGAATACTCTAACAGGTTTTCTTCTAAGATTGCCCTATATTTGGCTTCATCTGCTGTATCTTCCCATCAACTCTGACCAGGTTCACTGTCCTTGCTGAAGAAAAGCATCCCCACAACACGATACTGCCACCACCAAGTTTCATGGTGGGGATGATGTGCTTAGGGTGATGTGCAGTGTTAGTTTTCCGCCACGCATAGCATTTTGCTTTTAGGCTAAAAAATTACATTTTGGTCTCATCTGACCAGAGCATCTTCTTCTACATATTTGCTGTGTCCCCCACATAGCTTAGTGCAAACTATAAACAGGACTGCTTATGGCGTTCTTCTTGCCACTCTTCCATAAGGGCCAGATTTATGGAGTGCACGACTAATAGTTGTCTTGTGGACAGATTCTCCCACCTGAATTGTGGATCTCTGCAGCTCCTCCAGTTGCCATAGGGCTCCTGATTGCTTCTCCAATTAATACTGTCCTTGCCCGGCCTGTCAGTTTAGGTGGATGGTCATGTCTCCGCAGGCTTGCAGTTGTGCCATACTCTTTCCATTTTCTGATGATAGATTGAACAGTGCTCCATGAGATGTTGAAAGCTTGGGATATTTTTTTTATAACCTAACCCTGCTTTAAACCTCTCCACAACTTTATCCCTCACCTGTCTGGTGTGTTCTTCGGCCTTCATGATGCTGTTTGTTCACTAATGTTCTCTAACAAACCTCTGAGGGCTTCACACAACAGCTGTATTTATACTGAGGTTAAATTACACACAGGTGGACTCTATTTACTAATTAGATGACTTCTGAAGGCACTTGGCTCCACTAGATTTTTGTTAGGGGTATCAGAGTAAAGGGAGCTGAATACAAATACACACCACATTTTCAATTTTTTTTTTTTTTAATTTGAAGCCATTTATCATTTTCCTTCCACTTCACAATTATGTGCCACTTTGTGTTGGTCTATCACATAAAATCCCAATAAACTACATTTACATTTTTGGTTGTAACATGACAAAATGTGGAAAATTTCAAGGGGTATGAATACGTTTTCAAGGCACTGTATATGTTAACAAATATTTGTGAGCTTATAAATGGCATCTTTTTGCAAAATGATGAAAATTGAAGGTGTGCAAAATTGTAGATAGCAACTTAGATCAGAGTTGTTTTATGAAATCAGTGGGCCTGTGTGCAGGATCATAATTTGGGTCCATTGCTTGATAAAAGATTGTGGTGTGCTTAGTGTACTATGGCAAAGAGTTGGAATGCTAAAAACATATGAATAAGCGAGCGCCTTCCAAGTAGCAGCAGCTGTACACCAAAGGCACCATATAAGACCTTCCAATACACAGTAATATACAAAATGATGCAGCGCTAAAACACAAATAAACAAACGTGTATGCACATGTACAAACTCATGCAAAGATATAAAGTGACACTGTGCATTCAAATATATGCCACTATATTGTGGCTAATAGAACGTGGGGAAGAATTGTTATATCCAAAGATAAGTCCAACGTGAAGATGTGAGCAAGATATCAACCGATCTATGGATTTCCAAATGACACAGACTGTGTGCACGGTGAAACAATGAAGGTACAGATTACGCACTCACCAGATGCGCAACCTTTGTGCGCTTTTATATAACATAGAGACTTCCAATATCTCATCAGAGGTCTGGTCAGATCTGGTCAGGTCCCCTTCTTTATCCCACGCCTTGCACTCGGCCTTCTCCTTAGGTGGTCACCACTCTACAAATGTACCTGGCTCCCACAGGAGCTCAGAAAAAACAGAGGAGGCCAGTAGTGCAATATGTCTTAGGATATTTTTATTCCCACACACAGACAGATACTGATTAGGTACAATGTATGGAATAAATGGAAGTTGAAGTTCTGACCCGATATAAAGTTGCCGCCGGGACCCCTCGTGGTGTCGGCGGTGTTAGCGTCAAACAGCTGCAGCCTGACCCTGACGCGTTTCGAGCGAATGCTCTTAGTCATAGGGTTTTGGCTAGTTAGCGCTAGATAGCCAAAACCCTATGACTAAGAGCATTTGCTCGAAACGCGTCAGAGTCAGGCTGCAGCTGTTTGACGCTAACACCGCCGGCACCACGAGGGGTCCCGGCGGCAAATTTATATCGGGTCAGTACTTCAACTTCCATTTATTCCATACATTGTACCTAATCAGTATCTGTCTGTGTGTGGGAATAAAAATATCCTAAGACATATTGCACTACTGGCCTCCTCTGTTTTTTCTGAGCTCCTGTGGGAGCCAGGTACATTTGTAGAGTGGTGACCACCTAAGGAGAAGGCCGAGTGCAAGGCGTGGGATAAAGAAGGGGACCTGACCAGATCTGACCAGACCTCTGATGAGATATTGGAAGTCTCTATGTTATATAAAAGCGCACAAAGGTTGCGCATCTGGTGAGTACGTAATCTGTACCTTCATTGTTTCACCGTGCACACAGTCTGTGTCGTTTGGAAATCCATAGATCGGTTGAGATCTTGCTCACATCTTCACGTTGGACTTATCTTTGGATGTAACAATTCTTCCCCACGTTCTATTAGCCACAATATAGTGGCATATATTTGAATGCACAGTGTCACTTTATATCTTTTCATGAGTTTGTACATGTGCATACACGTTTGTTTATTTGTGTTTTAGTGCTGCACCTTTTTGTATATTAAAGAGTTGGAATGGTTTTGTTTGCATCAGGGGTATACCTAGGATTGTTAAAGACCTGGGGCACCTCTGGGCACCCCAAGGAGAACAGTAATGTGGCATGTGTAGCGTGACACAGTGAAAAGTGGGTGTGACCAAATTGTGTTAACAGTGTGAGGGACTTAAAGCACTAGGTTAAATAAAACAATAGTATTCTTGTACCTAAAAAATACACTTAGATTGCTGTGTCACAAATAAAATGTTAAATAAATAAAATATGAACCTCAGAACGATTAAAAAAATACATATTTTATCTTACATATGATTTTGTGCACATTGAAAATAGTCAGAGAGCTTATACTTTATCCTGTCTCATTGAACAACTTTAGCAACCATCAACTGTTTAGACAATGAGCACTTTGGTGAGGAGTATGTAATGTACAATATAGTATATATAGTGCAGGAGTCTGTAATATACAATATAGTGTATATAGTGCAGGTGTCTATAATGTACAAAATAGTGTGTATAGTGCAGAAGTATTTGAAAATTAAAAAGTGAATACTTGTGAGCTACTATGGTGATATAAACAAAAACTAACTACTAAAAATAATAATAATGAAAAATTAATTCAGTGGTGCATCAACACTATTACACATACTCATAAACTGTGTGAAAAATACAAAAATAATAAAATAATTGTGTCGCGCTCCACCCAAAAAAAATGAATCCATGTGTACCTTATAGTACTCTCACACAACGTGTAAATTGATGATATAAATCTAATTATCCAATGAATGCTATTTTTCCAGTGCGTATAGTGATATCAATATAAGTAAGATAAACCAATCAAATATAACATCAAATAATGTGAAAATCATAAGAAAAGCTTCTATAGTATAACTGAGCTATCCTCACACTATAGCTCAACCATAAATAGTGACTGTGTGAAGTGTAAAAAAATCCTATACTGTGATGTCCGTTTTAAAACACATATATATATGTGTATATAACTAGTTCAGTGCACTTGTAATAACAATCTCCTTCCCCTTGGAGTCTCTTGATCTTCCTTCTCGGCTTAGAATGAAGGATGGATGGTTGAGGATTTCTCCCCTTATCCTGCAGGGATCTCTCTCCTGTTTCCTCCTCTCCCTTTTATTCCTCCAGTTAATACATGAAAAACATAAATGTACACATAGTGCCTTATCCTTTGGTATGACAGGTTTATTGCCAAGCCAAACAAATGCTCACTCACATGTAGCAAATAATGTGATAGCGTGGTTTGTATCAGTGTGTGCCTCTGCACACTAACAGTACTCGCTGTTCTGCTGTATGGTGTGGCGTTGTGACGTCAGAGCCCCTCCCCTACGCGTTACACCACAGGGTCACGTGGCTTTCTCAGGGGGAGATATTGAAGATCCCTTTTGAGTGTCTGACACTTGTTGATGGATTGATTTGGTTGCACAGTTTGCAGTGTTTTTTATTGCAGAGTTTGCTTCCATTATTTGTGACATCTTGATCAGAAGGAATTTTCCTACTGATTAGTTTATTTCTGAGGTTGGGGGGTTGTCTGAAGGCCAGTATTGGTGGTTGCTGAAATATTTCTTTCAGAGTTATATCCTCTGTTATGATGGGTTGTAAATCTTTGATTATTTTTCTTATTCCTTCTAGTGCTGGGTTGTATGTGGTTATTAGAGGTACACGGTTGTTTGTTTTTTTCTCTTTGTACTGAAGTAGATTTTCTCTTCGGGTTCTCAAGGCTGTGTTTATGCCGGTGTTGATAGTTTTGTCCTTGTAACCTTTCTTATGGAAACATAACAAGGAACATAAAGAAGATGACTTTTGCACACCTGTGGGACACCATTTCACGCAAGCAGACCACACTATGGAAAACCTCAATATTTTAGTGCTTAACCAATAGCCACCCGGCCAATAGCCCGGCAAAATGCTGTAGATGGCGTCCTCCCGGGCATGCGCAGTTCTCACACTTGCAGAGCCGCACAGCAGCACGATCTGTCACCAGCCGTGTACCTCGGACAGGGCCGATGACAGATCTGAGTACCGGCCCCCGTTGCCGGTACCATGTGACCTGCTGTGACCAATCACAGCAGGTCACATGACAGTTGTATACAATGGATGGCTTCATTCATGCCATCCATTGTATACTAGTTTCTAGCTGTGAATGGTCACAGCGATCACATGCACATGTCATGTGATTAGCTGTGGCCAAATCACAGCTAAGCACAAAAAAAAAAACCCTGAATGAATCGATGTCATTCAGGTACATGTTTGCTTATAGCAAAGTAATTCTTTGCTATAAGCAAATTGTGTAAAAAAAAAAAAAAAATACTGATCACTTAATGTAATAAAGAAATAAAAATAATAATAAAAAAAAAAAAATAATAATATTTGTTTTTCATACTGTCACCAGTCAGTGTCCCTGATCACCACCATGCCAGTTATATGATGACGCTGTACTGCACTGGTGACAGTATGTAAAAACAAAAATAGTGAAAATAATTTTTTTAATTTTTTAATTTTCCGAAAAATTATGACAAAAAAAATACAACTTCAAAAAACTCGCCATGCCTCTTATGAAGTACGTCGGACTGTCTACTTTGCAAAAAGGGGCCATTTGGGGGATATCTGTACTGTTCTGACATTCTTGGACCTCAAGAAATTAGATTGGCTGTCAGTACTTCAGGATTGATCAATATTCAGATCTATACCATAGTTTGTGAACTCTATAACTTTCCTACAAACTAAATAAAACATCCTAATTTTGGTTATTTTCACCAAAGACATGTAGCAGAATACATCTCGGCCTAAATTTATGAAGAACAATTATTTATTTGCAAACTTTTATAACAGAAACAAAGAAAAAAGTGTTTTTTTTGTTAGGATATTTAGTGCACATCAGTTTACAGCTCTCCTTCCTCCCAGCATCCTGGATCGATGATGTTGCAAGGGGAGGGGTCACCCGGTTGATGTCACTGGGTGGCCTTGCCCCTTAGATATTTAAGAACCGTTAGGCCAACGGAGCTTCCAGACAGCTGGAGTCAGTGTCGTGAGCAGAGCCTTTTTGTTTCTTCTTTTTTTGGGTCGGGGATGGGCATCATGATTGACGTTGGCTCTACTTCGGGGACATTTTCTTTATTTTTGTTGTTTCAGTTAAGGACTTGTCAAAAACTGTCTACTGCTCGCTCATCCCCACATTCCTGACTTGCCAGGCTGCATGCTCTGAAAGAGGGTCTGGTATGGATTTTGGGGGGACCCCATGCCAATTTTTTTTTAATTTTGGAGTGGGGATTCCCCTCAAAATCCATACCAGACCTGAAGGGCCCCCACACCATTTTTTTTGCTAAATTTTTAATTGCCAGCAATTCTTTTTTTTTTTAATTCAGCTGTCAGCAGGGAACCCCATTGACAGCTAATGACTCATAGGCAGTTAAGAACATGACAGTTACTGACAGATACCAATCCATACTGCATGCCTGGATCACTATTTAATGACCGCATGCATTTAGTTATTTATTTATTTTTGTGAATTGGCTTTAGGGTCTTTTTATGTGGTATTTACTGAGTTCTTTTGCTATTTTCGGTAAATACTGCACACTGCAATAGTGAATTGACATTTTCAGCATCGCATGTGATATGTGGTCATGTGACCAACATAATGCTTGCAATAAACTTTAATGAATTGTGCCCATTGTGTGTTGGGTTCCTAACACTCAGACAAACATGCTCCTCTTTAGCAGACACACAGGGGCATCATTAATTCTTAAAGTGATACTAAACCCAGGACCCGGCATTCACTATATCTGGTCTCCCACAGTACACAGAACATGGAAATGAATTTATTTTAATAAATATAAACTGCTAAATATCTTTTCTTATCAGCAGTTAGAGCAGTCTTGTGACTTCAGCTGAGCATTGGTTAAACCTTGTAAGAGGACTTTTCTTTTTGCATTAGAATGATGTGAAACCCCTGACCCTCTTTCTGGACAGTGCTGATTGGCCCTATGCTGATCACATGCACTCTCCCAAGAAAAAAAAAAGCCTCTCTAGCAATACACACCAAACTGAGCATGTGTATGTGACTACAGGTTCAGTCTGTATCAGGTGGTCATTTCAACAAGAGGAGGGGCAGAGAAGAAAGGATCAAACAGCCTTTTTACACAATGCAGAGGATTAACCCCTTAGGTTCCACAGTGAGTAGTATAACAAGCATGCTTTACTGCATATACAGATGGATTTTACTGTTGTGGGTTTAGTAACACTTTAATGGTACCCCCATGCATTTGCAAACATGGTAAGCTTTTGATGTTGCACAATTTTAAAATAAAGGTTTGGGGACTTATTTCCCTGTGTTTCTGTATTGAAACGAATGGTCTGCCCTACACTCACAGCAGCCACACAGATGTGAATCAAAATCTTGTTCACATATGAGGTTTTGGCGGCAATAGAAAACATGCAATTGAGCCACATTTTTACCATCCCCAACTGCTCCCCCTTTAGCTTCACAGGCAGCAGCCAGGGTCATACACATGATGTGACTGTGGCAAAAAATATACCCCTAGGTGAATAGGGCCATGCTGCAACCCCCCTAATAATTTGATGGTATTCTTTGGAGTATGTAGTAACAAAAGTAACAGGGGTACCTGATCTTTTAACCCCAGAGTTTCTGGTGTAACCTGTAGCCATGGGGATATCCATACGCAATTCCTCCCTATTCCATTTCTAACCTGAGGTGGGATCTTGATTTGCACTTACACTGATTTTCCTCTCTTCCCAAGACAACACCCATGCCTCCCCCCCCCCCCACTACTTAGTTATGTATTCTTTTTACATATTTTCTATATATTTTTTATAGTTTATATTTTGTCTATTTTGTTTATTCTGCTTCCTTCCTTTCTTTTTTCTTTGAATGTATATATTTGTGAGGTGTGGTGGTTTACACGAGATTCCAGGACAGTCATATCAGCTGTTGCCACTTTGGGATTAACTTCTTGAGCTAATTGATGGGTTGAGCCTTTGTGCTTTTTAGCCAATATATATTTTGTTGTTTCATGGTATATTATAGTTATGACTAAAACCATGTAGGCTGAAACACGTCAACTGTCTGTCACTTTTACACAGTGGTTTACTGAATAAGACAAGATTTTAGAGCTACGTCGGTTGTGCAAACAATAATCTTGTGAATCTTGTGATCTGCTATGCAAACACCTGTAAATGAATAAATATAGTGAATTGCCTACACTAATCACACTCCCATACAATCTGTTATAATTAAATCTCTTAAACAGTGCCATGCTTCACCAACCTATGTGCAAATCAACTCAATTTCCCAAAATTATACATATAAAACAAGTGATACTGAATTTACATCAAATAAGTATACATGAGTCTACAAAAAAAACCTTATCAACAGTCCAAAAAACCACTTGAAAACGTCTTTCCATACAAAATATCCTTCAATTGGGTTATTGATGACTCCAACACCTCTTGTGCCCAAAGAAATGATATCCAAATGCAGTGACAGATCCACTCCACCAGAAATGCTCTCACCTGGTTAATATGACCAAACCGCTAGGTGAGGTAATATATTGCTGGTGTCCCTCTGTTAGGGCTGATGCTATTGTCCAGTTTGGAAAGGGTCTGCACTCCTAAGCAATTCCTCCTTTTCCCCTACTTCTTATCGATCCTCCTCAGGCATTCATGCATAGGGGAAAAGATCACCAAAACATAGTGCTTATCATTTCAAAACATTAAAAGATCACCAAAACATAGTGCTCATCCTTTCAGAACATTTATTGGCTTAACAAAATTTTCCACTCACATTTACAAAGTGTATAAGTGCTCCACACTATAGGTCTCGCTAAGTAATGAGAAATGCACATCTATCAAAACAGTCTGCAGCTAGCCATTGCATTACTTCATCCATCCACTCAGTCCACTTTCCTGATTGAGCTCCTGCTGTGCTGATGTACAGTTCAGCAAAGGAGCTGAAGCTTGGTGTGATTCACATGCTTTTCTGTACCAGGATGCCATGGCACACCTGGAGACCTCAGGTGGCACCCAAAGGTGCTGCGGCACCCCAGTTGAGAAAGGCTGCCTCAGAGCATATGCAACTTCCCAGGCTAAATGCTACTATGTAATATATACTGTATATGAACAAGTGGGCGTTGACCCAAGAACGATGTTGAATCTTCTATATCCTGATGTTTTTTTTAATCAAGCAATGGAATGAGGTATTATGAAATACCAAATACTTTTAATTTTGCATATTGGGGCAATTGGGGTGAATTACTGTATATGAAACTCATATGTATAAGTAACAGAATTAAATGTGTTTTATATCTTCAATGACATGAATATGATTCAGAGAAAGCAGAAGGCAGGGGAAGAAGGAGATGGTTAAGGTGCTGGCAGTGAGTAGGAGGAAGAAATGGAGCACTGGCTATCTGAGAGATCTGGTGACACATGTAAAATTATAAACGGGTATTTTTCTTCACTCTTACAGGAATTGTCTTCATAATTTTTATTAGTAAGGGCTATGGATAGCGCCACTAAAAAACACCTAATTAACCAAAAATCTAATAAATCTTAATGAAAAAGCAGCTAAAACCTCACCCTCAAACAAAGTAAAAAGTGACAGCAATAAAAAAAGGTAACGCTCTAACCAAATAATCAATAATCACAAAAAACCATCATCAAGTAATAATAAAAAATATATACACAGTGAAAAAAAGTGTACCAAAAACCAAAATATAATCTTAATTACAAATATAACCTTTTTTCATCAAACCAATAAATAATCCAGTGTCATAATAAAAAATTAAATGCACTTTAAAAAATCAATAAAAACATCAAAAAAGTGTCCCATAATAGTGTCCTTGGGTATAAAAAATATACATGAAAAAATCTTTTTATAAATCAATCAATTCCAATGTGCGATATAATAAAGAAAAAGATGGTGTAAAACTTAAACTTCAGTGCTCCAAACTGTTAATACTTGAAAAAAACACTGAAAAATCCACCATCAGATGAATTAAATCAACTCACCAGAGCAACATGCTGGTCAAATTATAAACCAGCACACACGCTTTCGCTCTGGGAGAACAATATGCAGATTGATAGCCAGCAATAGGGAGGCAATTCAATGAACATTAATATCTTCTTGACATAAAACTCATAAAGGAGGAGAGAGGGAAATTAATAGTGTAAAATCCTACGGCAACTTTATTCATAAAAACAGTCCATGTATTCCACTCACATTCCTGATAGAAGTGGTCAATATCAGGGATATTTTAGAGATGGTAGAGGTAGACCTATGAGAGGGTTTTCCAATTATAGCAGATCAGGATGGCAGAGAGGTAATTGGCCTAGAAGAGGGCGTTTTCATGGTGGTCCCCAGATAAGGGGGGGGGGGGGGTTTCAGAATCACAACAGGGGATGGAATTTTGAAGGGGTTACAACACACAAGAAAGAGGATGCAGAGAACAGGATATAAATGGAAAGGGAGGAAAAGAAGTTATAGAGGGCAGAGAGGACAAAAGCGAAAAGAAATGAAAAGAAAAAGAGAGATTTAGGGACTGGTATCTTTAACTTGAGTGATGTTGTCCTAACAGAGAGAGAATTAACCTCCCTGGTGGTATTCCCGAGTGTAGTTAGGGGTTAATTATCAGTACCAAAAGCGGTAACCCCTAGCTACACTCGGGAATACCATGCAGCGTTCCTCAGGGATTCCTTGCAGCACTTACCTTGTCCTGCGCTCCCACAATGCCCCCCCTGCAGCGTCCATGGCCATCTCCTCCCCCCGATGCCGGCATCCGTCTTCCGGGTTCTTGTCCCTGCGAGCGTCGGGACATACGGGACGTACGGGGGCCAGAACCGGAGGGAGATTTGAAAATTTTTAAAACTGACATTCACAAAATACACTAAAATCACATAGTAAAACATTACTGTTTCAAAGCATTTCACATACATTTTGTCCCTAGTGCTTTGTCCTGTGCCCTGCCTGCATTTTTACTGTTCTTTCTGCCTGGAAACTGAGAAACGTCCATGGAGTCCAAAAAGTGTCCCTTTAGGTCAAAAGCGGTTTTGGACCAGCTAGAGAACAGCGATAATAAAACTGAAAACGATTCTGCGACTTTGCTCAGCGATGTGCGAACTTGGCACTATACAGTGGGGCAAAAAAGTATTTAGTCAGCCACCAATTGTGCAAGTTCTCCCACTTAAAAAGATGATAGAGGACTGTAATTGGCATCATAGGTAGACCTCAACTATGAGAGACAAAATGAGAAAAAAAATACAGACAATCACATTGGCTGATTTGGAAAGAATTTATTTGCAAATTATGGTGGAAAATAAGTATTTGGTCACCTACAAACAAGCAAGATTTCTGGCTCTCACAGACCTGTACCTTCTTCTTTAAGAGGCTCCTCTGTCCTGCACTCATTACCTGTATCAATGGCACCTGTTTGAACTTTTTATCAGTATAAAAGACACCTGTCCACAACCTCAAACAGTCACACTCCAAACTCCACTATGGTGAAGACCAAAGAGCTGTCGAAGGACACCAGAAACAAAATTGTAGACCTGCACCAGGCTGGGAAGACTGAATCGGCAATAGGCAAGCAGCTTGGTGTGAACAAATCAACTGTGGGAGCAATAATTAGAAAATGGAAGACATACAAGACCACTGATAATCTCCCCCGATCAGGGGCGGACTGACCATTTGAACACACGGGCACTGTCCGAGGGCCCAGAGTCAGTAGGGGGTCCCATGAAATGCCCCTGGTACCTTTTTATAGGCTTTTTCTGAGTGTGGGCAAGGACATAGGGGCCCATGATCCAATATTGCCCGGGGGCCCCATGAGTTGTCAGTCCGCCCCTGCCCTCGATCTGGGGCTCCACGCAAGATCTCACCCCGTGGGGTCAAAATGATCACAAGAACGGTGAGCAAAAATCCCAGGACCACATGGGGGGACCTAGTGAATGACCTGCAGAGAGCTGGGACCAACGTAACAAAGGCTACCATCAGTAACACACTACGCCGCCAGGGACCCAGATCCTGCAGTGCCAGACGTGTCCCCCTGCTTAAGCCAGTACATGTCCGGGCCCATCTGAAGTTTGCTAGAGAGCATTTGGATGATCCAGAAGAGGATTGGGAGAATGTCATATGGTCAGATGAAACCAAAATAGAACTGTTTGGTAGAAACACAACTCATTGTGTTTGGAGGAGAGAGAATGCTGAGTTGCATCCAAAGAACACCATACCTACTGTGAAGCATGGGTGTGGCAACATCATGCTTTGGGGCTGTTTCTCCGCAAAGTGACCAGGACGACTGATCCATGTACAGGACAGAATGAATGGGGCCATGTATCGTGAGATATTGAGTGCAAACCTCCTTCCATCAGCAAGGGGATTGAAGATGAAACGTGGCTGGGTCTTCCAACATGACAATGATCCCAAACATACCGCCCGGGCAACGAAAGGAGTGGCTTCGTAAGAAGCATTTCAAGGTCCTGGAGTGGCCTAGCCAGTCTCCAGATCTCAAATCCATAGAAAACCTTTGGAGGGAGTTGAAAGTCCGTGTTGCCCAGCGACAGCCCCAAAACATCACTGCTCTAGAGGAGATCTGCATGGAGGAATGGGCCAACATACCAGCAACAGTGTGTGCCAACCTTGTGAAGACTTACAGGAAACGTTTGACCTCTGTCATTGCCAACAAAGGATATATAACAAAGTATTGAGATAAACTTTTGACATTGACCAAATACTTATCTTTATAAGGCCACATGGCCTTATACACAAAGGTGGTGCTGTATTTTCACTCAGACCAGAAGCTTCCGAGTTTAACTGCAGCTGTCCATAGTTTCTTGCATTTGTATCTAAATCCTTGTGACAGACTTATCTCTGTCCTATTGTTATTAACTCATATGTACAGTGCCAGATAGCTACAATAAGTCCATGTGCTTACTGTATGTGCATAGTGGTCACCTTCCAGTATATTAGTAGGTGAACCTATTTATTACAATAGAGTTTATATGCAACTCCTGTTATTTTATCCTGTTAACCCTGTTACTTCTGGTCTGGGATTCCATAGCTAGTTTTAGCTCAGGGCTCAATATATGGCATAAACTAGAGTCAGGTTAGGCATCTAATTGTCACTTCTGGTAGTTACAGGTCCTGCTGCATGACAGATTAGACACAAGTAGGGAATAAACAAAGAGTAGATAGGCTGACTCTGAGTTCCAGTCCCACACCAGAGCTTCTTTGTGTGATAAGCTGTGTCTCAAGCTGGTTGGACAATGGAAGGAGGGTCTCCTCATCATCACAGATCTTGTCTTCAGGTCTCCTACACCAAGATGAATGTAATAAAGTCATCATCCTTAGGGGCCGCTGCAACTGGATTTTGCTGCAACATTCATCTGCAGGTATCTCTGTTAATAACGATATATACCTTGGTACATGTGCGCAATTCCACCAGGAGTCTTGTTGAGTCTTTTGTTAATAATACCTTTTTGTGCATTGTATGTATGCACTATTATTCATCTTTTTATATATAAAATGTATTATGCTGGTGTGTATCTACAGTATATACTTATGTTATATTATGGTTGCAAAAGTTCATCTGCTCCCAATTACATTGATTAGATTACTGGTTATTTTCTGTGTACGGTAATCTCCTGTATTCATCGATGCCCTGTCCTGGGTGGAGGCACGGACAGCCACAGAGAAATGACAACATCCAAATAATACTACTGACTCTGGATCACTGCTCCACATTCTTCTGGACATAATGTGGGCTATGCTTCTAATGAGTTCAGCTTTTCATTTTAAATTTCCTAAGTAATACGTTGTCTGGCATTTGTTCCTCACCTCTCCTGCTGATGCACTTCCGGTCGGGACGGGTGCGCATCCGCCCACTGTGGACGCACTTCTGGTGCACCGTTCCGCACTGACAACCTTCAAGCTTGCATTCCAGGCAGTGCCACATGCAATCAAGTGGCGATCTGACCCTTGGTTTGCTACACTCTGCAGCCTGTCAGTTTTCACTGTCCATTCTGCACCTAAGTAAGTTACCTTTGTTCACCATTATTAAAGCTATCTGGCATTATGTAAGTGGGTTATCCCTGCATATAGCGTCAACACTATGTATTTCCTTTGGGTTACTCACTATATATTCATATATAAAAGATCCCTATATTATATGCATTACCAACTGTAGTATTTTTCTGCTATAGGAGCAATATCTGGTTGTTGGCTGAGTGATCCAGAGTCAGTAGTATTATTTGGATGTTGTCATTCCTTTGTGGCTGTCACTTACTATGGTAGATAGGGAGCATCAGCATCAGGCTAGTTTTTGGTGTGCCCCTCCAATTGTGAGTTCATGATGTCAGCTTTTTACCTGTGGCTATATAAATAGGCTGTTGGCACATAAGGTTGATTCATCTCTGAGTAAGGGAGTGCAGCTCCTGAAACGCATTAGCTTCTTCAACCAGGGGGTTCAGGGACAGGACCCCATTGTATGAGACTGAAGCATTATGTTGTATGCTTGTTTTATGGTCGTTTTGTGAGTATCCATTTGTCATCAATTTTAATAAATTGTTGCTTTACAGTAATGCACGAGGAGTATGCACCCTCTTGTGTGTTTTTATAGTTGCTTGAAGAGTCCCCGATCTGTGGAGGGCTACACCTGAACAAGTGGTACATATCGTGTGGAGCACCCTGATTTCAGCACTGTTGTGATTTGCATCATTTGATCTGTGGTTTGCAGTTAATTCATTTTGAAGTGACTGCACATTGTGCACAAAGCAAGGTTCATAAGGACATGGTTTGACAAGCTAGGTGTGAGGGAATTCAAATGGCCTGAACAGAGCCCTGACCTCAATTCTATTCAACGACTTTGAAATTAATTGGAATGCCATTTGCTAGCTTGGTCTTCTAGTCCAACATAATTGCCTGACTTCACAAATGTTTTTTTGTCTTACTGGGCAAAAATTCCAACAGGAACACTTCTAATTTGTGGAAGGCGTTCCCAGAAGATTGAGAATGTTATGCCACTAAGTGGGGGGTGTCCAACAAGCTCATATACTGTAGGTCTGTTAGTCAGGCATCCACAAACTTACGGCCATATAGTGTGCTTTAATAGTCAGGTTTATGAATATAAAACAAACACCCAGCCTTCCTTCCTAGCCCCTTCAATACACATACTTGTGACAACCCCCTCCTCACACTACTCTAAGCAGCATCTTTCCTCTTCCAATGGTTGCAGTTCCTTTTTTCTATCTACAAAACAGTTGGTTAAAATTAAGTTCTGGACGGCCCATATATGTGGATGGGACATTGCTCCTGCAGTATGGGTGTGTACCATTCAAATCTAAGGCACATTACTGTATAGATACAGGAAGCCCAGGCCTAAATTTTTAACAGCCAAACAGTAGAGAGTATTGGGGGCCACAGCTGTCAGAGGGCTTAAGAAACAAACTGAAATGGGGTTTCAAAACTTAGTGTATTGAAGGAGCTAAGGAAAAGGAGTTAGATGGATTATTTATAATTCATGAATGTGTCTATTAAGGTCTTGTTTCTATTTACCAGCAAAGACAATATGAGCTCCTAGTAATTGCGGAGGCAGTTATGTCGATATGATTATTCAGACAAGAAAAAAATCACCACATGATACAAAAACCATAAGTGTGCTCTACCTCCTAGTCCTTTCATAGCTTGTAGAATGTCAACATAAATATAGAGCTCCTCCAGCACTCTATTGATGATCTTCATTTAAAATCAATAGTTTTAAATTTGTTTTAAAAGGCTTATAGATCCACACATGAACAAGGCTGTGCTACTTGGGCCTAAGAGTTAAAGAAATTGTTTAGCGTTTAACCATCCAGTATTTATCAAAAACAGACATAACAGTTTTGGGTAGATTAACATTTTCTGTTGTTCTTGCGCTATAAATTAAAAAAGGCCGACAATTTTGAGAAAAAAAAAACAATATTTTTGACTGTTTGCTATTAAACATGTCCAGTAAAAAACTTTTAAAAATCAAATTTCATCATAAATTCAGGAAAAAATGTATTCTGCTACATGTCTTTGCTATCCAAATACAGGCAAATGTTGCTGCGGCAGCATTCTGACACTGGGGGGAACTGACGTGGTGTTACTGACATCCCCAGTGAGCAGTTCTAATAAAAAGTGCAGACACTGTACTAAAGGCACTGGGCATGAAGTGGTTAACATCTGTGGCGATCAAAGGGTTAACTGTGTGCTGTTTCACTATGGGGCTGTGTGTGCTTCACTGTATGGCTATGCAGAGCCATACAAAGCAGTGTGCAGGAGATGACAGGAGAGAGATCTGTATTGTTTACATATAGGTCTCTCCCCTGTCAGAGAAACTCAGCGATCACTGGGTGCTGGCGAGTAATCACTGCCCGGGATCCAGTGATTGACAGTGGAGGCCGCGAATAGCGCCGTGGTTAGGGCACTCGCACGTCCCCTACCTGAAACTACAAAATCATGTATATAGACATAATTTAGCGCACCTGTGCCACCCTATAGCAGTATTTCTGCAATAGGGCAACGCGGAACTGGTTAAAAAGGTAATCAGAAATCATTTTACATCTTACTTCTTGCAGGTCTCATTTAAATTACATCTAGTGGTTCTGTTACAGGGTGACAAGTAGGGATGAGCCAAAGGTTCAGTCTGAACCTAGGATCAGATTGAGCTTTGGCTGTACGGGTGTTCATCTGAGCATTTGAACTTTTTCCCCCTGTTCGGTGGTAGCCAAAAATCATTTAGAAATGTTATCTCCACAGCGTCTATAAATGACAGATTCCTGCTGTCAGTGATTGCCAAGAAACGGCACCTGCTGCAATTTTTTTCCAAAGTTTCTACTTTAACAAAGGATTTGTCAAAAGTTTGAGTGTCCTTATTCCTAGGTTACATTTCTTTATATACACTTTACTCATCTACATTGGGGGCCGTTACCTGAGTGCCCCCCTATTGTTAAAGGGGGCTCCCAGATGCTAAAAATCCCCCCAGCAGTAAACCCTCACAACCACTAGGCTAGGTTTGTGGAAATGTGACCTTTGTATTCATCAACAAGGCGCTTTGACTCAAGGGTCCCCACGACAAGGTACCCACTCCACCTTGAATACATGTGAAGAGATGGCTCAGGATGGAGGGCACATGTTAATTGCCCTCCCCCCTTTCCTTGCCTTCCAGGCTGCATGCACAAATAATGGTATGGTCAGAATTTTTTACCCCAGGCAAGGTACCCCATATTGAATTAAATGCTTGGTTCAGAAGTGGGCATACTCATCCCCACCCTTTACTGGCCAGCCAGACTGCATGCTTGGATAGAGATGTGCATGTTTTTTGGGGATCCCCCAAAAGTCCATCCCATGCCCAAAAGTTATTACCTGAGGCACCTCACACATTTGTTTCTTGTTTTCTTGCAAGAGTTCTCCCTTTAATCCAAAACAGTTTGGGTCATCTCTCATAACAACTCATAACAACATTCTGGTCATAATTCACTAAAAGTTATTGCATGCATTATGTTGGTCACGTGACCACATATCGCATGCAATACTGAAAATGTTAACTCACTATTGCAGTGTGCGTTATTTACCAAAAATAGCAAAAATACTTGGTAAATACCACATAAAAAGACCTTAAAGTCAATTCACAAAAGGTAATAAATAATTACATGCATGCAGTAATTAAGTAGCAGTCGAGGCATGCAGTATGTACTGGTATCTATCAGTAACTGTCATAGGTTGTCAAGGAGTAGGCAGCCACTGTGTCATCAGCTGTCAGCGGAGTTCCCTGAATAGAAAAAAAAATGAATAGATAAACAGTGCTGCGCTACTCACTAAATCTAACGATAAAGCAAACAGTTAACACCTGACAGAGCCCCTAACTAAAGTGATATAAGTGCATACCTAGAGAATAACCAAACACAAGTGAATGAAAATATCCAAACAGACTAGATACCCTGCTGGGCAATACCAAATATGAACAAATCAATAAGTGAAACTTCAACATACAGGTGAAACTCGAAAAATTAGAATATCGTGCAAAAGTTAATTTATTTCAGTAATACAACTTAAAAGGTGAAACTAATATATGAGATAGACTCATTACATGCAAACCAAGATAGTTCAAGCCGTGATTTTTCATAATTGTGATGATTATGGCTTACAGCTCATGAAAACCCCAAATCCACAATCTCAGAAAATTAGAATATTACATGCAATCAATAAAAGAAGGATTGTACATAGAACAATATCAGACCACTGAAAAGTATAAGCATGCATATGTACTCAGTACTTGGTTTGGGCCCCTTTTTCAGCAATTACTGCCTCAATGTGGCGTGGCATGGAAGCTATCAGCCTGTGGCACTGCTGAGGTGTTATGGAAGACCAGGATGCTTCAATAGCGGCCTTAAGCTCTTCTGCATTGTTCAGCCTTATGTCTCTCATCTTTCTCTTGGCAATGCCGCATAGATTCTCTATGGGGTTCAGGTCAGGCGAGTTTGCTAGCAAATCAAGCACAGTAATCCCATGGTCATTGAACCAGGTTTTGGTGCTTTTGGCCGTGTGGGCAGGTGCCAAGTACTGCTGGAAAATGAAGTCAGCATCCCCATAAAGCTCGTCTGCGGAAAGAAGCATGAAGTGCTCCAAAATCTCCTGGTAGATGGCTGTGTTGACCCTGGACATAATAAAGCACAGTGGACCAACACCAGCAGATGACATGGCTCCCCAAATCAACACAAACTGTGGAAACTTCACACTGGACTTCAAGAATCTTGCAGTGTGTGCCTCTTCATTCTTCCTCCATACTCTGGGTCCTTGGTTTCCAAATGAGATGCAAAAGTTGCTCTCATCATAAAAGAGGACTTTGGACCACTGAGCAACAGACCAGGTCTGTTTTTCTTTAGCCCAGATAAGACACTTCTGACGTTGTTTGTTGTTCAGGAGCGGCTTGACACGAGGAATACGACATTTGAAGCCCATGTCCAGGATCCGTCTGTGTATGGTGGCTCTTGATGCACTGACTCCAGCCCCAACACTTTTGAATGGCCTTTTCCTGACAATCCTCTCTAAGCTGCGGTCATCCCTGCTGCTTGTGCACCTTTTTCTTCCACACTTTTCCCTTCCACATAAATTTCTATTACTGTGCTTTGATACAACACTTTGGGAACATCCAACTTCTTTTGCAATTACCATTTGAGGTTTTCCCTCCTTATGGTGTCAATGATGGTTTTCTGCACAACTGTCAGGTCAGCAGTCTTTCCCATGATTGTGATTCCCACTGAACCAGACTAAGAGACCATTTAAAGGCTCAGGAACCCTTTGCAGGTGTTATGGCTTAATTAGCTGATTAGAGTGGGACACTTTGAGCCTAGAATATTGCACCTTTTCACAATATTCTAATTTTCTGAGATTGTGGATTTCGGGTTTCCATGAGCTGTAAGCAATAATCATTACAAATATGACAAATCACGGTTTGAACTATCTTGCTTTGCATGTAATGAGTCTATTTTATATATTAGTTTCACCTTTTAAGTTGCATTACTGAAATAAATGAACTTTTGCATGATATTCTAATTTTTCGAGTTTCACCTGTATGTGCAAATAGACAATCTGAGTGATATGTATCAAGGCATAAATAATATTAATTTTATGCAATGATCTGTGCTTCTTAGGTGCACTCCCTTCCTAGACACTGTACCTGACACACTGTTAGGCTATGAAGTTTTGTCATAAGAGTAGGTGGAGCATGATATGAAACTGAGAGGCTAGTTCCCCATGAGTTTGCCTTGCTGTTGATTGACAGAGCATATCAGTGGGTAGATCCATTCCTCCATCCATTAGGCACAAGTAGTTGTAAAGGGACCTACCACTAGAAAATTGTTGTCAAGACTTTATTGAATTTCCTACACAGTGTTTTAGAAAACTAAATATCCTTTATTAGGGGCCGGTTTGCACAAGAACGTGGTGCAGGAAAGATGCGTTATGTGTGCGTTTCCCACACCGTGTTCAAAATTGCACAAAATGCAAAAATCTTTGCAATTTGCCAAAACACTGTTAATTGCACTTAAAATGCAGATTATAAATACAGTGCTTTTAGAGACACCAGATTGCATAGTACAGTAGTAGCATGTGATTTGGTGCAGCGTGAATTTCAAAAGTATTGGCTTCCAAATCACACTTCAGGGGAACACACAGGATTTCTGCTGTGAACCAGCCCTTAGACTTTATCTGTGCTTTACTTCAATTAACCAGCCTTTATTATAACTTACAATTTAATTGGTATATATATATATATATATATATATATATATATATATATATATATATAGTACATATTATATATTTCGTATACACACACACACACACACACACACACATATATACAAGATAAACCAGTTTTAGTATATTACAAAGCTGCAAATTTAAAAATTCAACAGAAAAGATTCAACCATATTTATAATAATTACTTTATGAACCATATAATGTAATTTCACATCTGCTTAAAATTAAATTTAGTCATATTCGTGCAGGGTAAAAGAAACAGAAATATCATACTGGCCTTTATCATCATCCTTTTATTTGATTTATCTTTGCAGAAACCTTGATAAAAATGGAATATTTTATGGTACAGCTATTCCACTCTTTCTATCTTAAAACAAAGATTTAAACTTGATATCAAAATCGTGAAGCTTATCAGCTTATGTAACTGGAAATGGTAAAATATCTATATAATTAAGTATAAGCCATATCCATGCAGGGGTAAAAGAACAGAAATATCACTCTGGCCTTTATAATCATCATATTATTTGGACAGAACAGAAAAACTGAATATTTAATTATGAAGCTTTCCACCATTACCGATTATTCAAACTGTAAGCTTTAAAATGTTGAAAAAAAGTTTTAATCTCAGCCTTAAAATAGAAATGGTGAAAATACTGTGTAAAATGTATTAGCCATATCCATGTCATTACTATATTACTTACAAGTACAAAGGGTGAAAAAATATAACATAAAGCTTACTTATTTCTTTATTTCTGATATCTAAAGTGTTAATGTTAACAGTTTATTTAACAGTATAACCTTCAGGTTTTCATCTTGTTTAAAATCCATATAGATTTACATTTAAGTGCTAATACTACATTTTTAAAAATACACTATATTGCCAAAAGTATTGGGACACCCCTTCAAATCATTGGATTCAGGTGTTCCAATCACCTCCATGGCCACAGGTGTATAAAATCAAGCACCTAGGCATGCAGACTGCTTCTAAAAACATTTGTATAGGGTCGATCTCAGGAGCTCAGTGAATTCAAGCATGGTACCGTGATAGGTTGCCACCTGTGCAATAAGTCCATCTGTGAAATTTCTTTGCTACTAAATATTTCACAGTCAACTGTTAGTGGTATTATAACAAAGTGGAAGCAACTGGGAACAACAGCAACTCAGCCACTAAGTGGTAGGCCATGTAAAATGACAGAGAGGGGTCAGCGCAAGCTGAAGTGCGCAGAAGTTGCCAACTGTCAATACTTAAACACCTCCAAAATGTGGTCTTCAGATTAGCATAACAAAGGTGAGTACAGAACTTCATGGAATGGGTTTCCATGGCCGAACAGCGGCCTCCAAGCCTTACATCACCAAGTGCAATGCAAAGCATCAGATGCAGTGGCGGTAATGCCACCACTGGACTTTAGAGCAGTGAAGACATGTTCTCTAGAGTGATAAACCACGCTTCTCTGTCTGGCAATCTGATGGACGTGTCTGGGTTTGAAGGTTGCTAGGAGAACGGTACTTACCTGACTGCATTGTGCCAAGTGTAAAGTTTGGTAGAGGAGGGATTATGGTGTGGGGTTGTTTTTCAGGGGTTGGGCTTGGGACCTCAGTTTCAGTGAAGGGAACTCTTAAGGCATCAGCATACCATTTTGGACAATTTCATGCTCCCAACTTTGTGGGAACAGTTTGGGGATGGCCCCTTCCTGTTCCAATATGACTGTGCATCAGTGCACAAAGCAAGATTTATAAAGACATAAATCAGCGAGTTTGCGGTGGAGGAACTTGACTGGCTTGTACAGAGTCCTGACCTCAACCCGATAGTGTGTAAAAAATAAATTAATTAAAAAAAATGAATAAAGAAAAATAATAAAAACATAAAGAAAAATAAGTAGATCAAGGTTTAGTTTGGTGTTTTGGTCAAGGTCGGGGTCAGGATCAGGGTCAGTTTTTTTTTTGGGGGGGGCAGTTTTTTTTTTTAATTTTTAAATTAGTATCAGTGTCAGTTTGTGGCAGAATAAAAAAAAGCAAATTGCGCACTATGGTTTCTGGGCTGTACTACGGATACTAACAGCAACAACATACACACGTGGTATCATTGCGATTGTCAGGAGCATAATAAATTATTTTGGGTGATTCTTTGGTGGTAGGTTATGGTAGTAGCCAGAAATATACAGCTACATTTAAAAAAGGGTTTTTTATTTTACTATTTTGAGACAGTTTTCCTTTGGTAATAAAAAATAAATCAGGAGATATCCATTACCATTTACCATCAACTGAAAGCCCAATTTGTCCTGAAAAAAACAAGGTATTATCCACCTGGATGCACAAAGTAGTTGTGATGATATGGATGGTATTGCTAACACATGTCAAAGTTGCAAAATTGTGCTTAGGTGTTAAGATTTGTTTTAGCTTTAGGCATGAAGGGATTAGCTCATAGTACATTTGTGTGAACAGTAAGTTGTGATATAGGAAAAAAGAGAGGAATAAGGGATGTGACACACATAACACCCAGGTTTGCTTTATATGACATATTGTAATGACTTTCAGTAATAATGTTGTAGGGAACTGTTATTTTATACACTAGTTGTGGTTTGTTTATGTTCATATACAGCCAGTACCATACAGGTCCCATTACAGACAAGTCCCTAGGTGTGCTTCCTGCCCCTACAAGGAGGTCAAGAAACCCCAGGATGTTATATAGTTTGTTTTTCCAGGAAGTATCAGGCAGAGGGTTCCAGCCTACCATGTGCTGTGTATCTGGGGAGAACTGTATGGTGATTCTGTGAGTAATGATCCAGATTAACAAGGCTGTTATCTATGTAGTTGTTACTGAAGCAGATTACCGTAGGTCTGCCTCAGTTATATTTCAACTTCTGTATAGGAACCCTAATAACTCTGTAAGAGAGAGGGATTTGTGGTTCATTATCATTATTCTATTTACACACTGCAGAATCCTTATAGTTGTCTAAATATATATATAGATCAGTGTTTTCACCTGCATAAGACTGTCAGGTGAACTTTCTATTAATTGCAGTGTATCTTTACAGCCTCTTTGCTTGAAGAGCCTTATTGGTCTGGATCTCTCTTTAGCTAGGATTAGCATAGGGAGTGTTGGATAGATTAGGCTAGAGGTAGGTTAGGCATCCGACGGCCACTTAGACAGATAGAGGCCCGGTTGCAGTGACAGCCCAGTTTAGGGATAGGGACTAAGAGTAAGGCTAGATAGGGCATTTTATCCTTTTAGGTGATGCATCGCTGATCTTCAGACAAGCAGTGCAATCATCCGCATGTTACTTGGACGCCATCACAGCATCTAAAGTGGAAGCGTGCATCTTATTGACTCTCACCTCTCCAGGGGCCCCTGCAACCGGACTGCGCTATAACCCATGGTTGGAGGTATTCGGTATACTACATGCACATATACCCGGGTATAATTGCAACCTCCCAATTTATGCTAAATTGTAATTCCTGAATGTTATTCTTATGCATCCTGTTTTATGTGGCTGCTTTATATAAACTTTGCATTAATCTCATACAGGTGTGGTGACATGTTTATCATGTTAGAAATATAAGCTGGGTGCATTAATACTGCTATGTATAGTTACTTTAAGTTGTCTACCTGTTACATTCCTAGAAAGGGGTGAGTTTCCTCAATTGCAGGATCCCTATTCTAGGTGGAGGCACTGCCATTTGTATTATCACAACCCCCTCTTCCATATAGCGAAGGCTCAGGATTGCCTACTCATATACAGGTTAGCGCCATAGCTTGTTTGGTGTGGGCCATTTCACATAACCCCCCCCCCAAAACAGGGCTACAATGTTAATAATCATCTTATCTTGGTGATCAGTGGGAGAAGGAACCCATCACATTTGTGGTGGTTATTGGAAGAATACATTGAAGGAGGGCTTTATTACACTGGTGATCAGTGGAAAAAAAACTCCTTACATTACTAGTCAGTGGTAGGAATGAATCCCTTACAGATAGCTAAAAAGATCATTGGTGCCAGTAGCTACTTATCTGAGGGTCAGGAAATGCTCAAGGAATCCTTAGAAACCTGTGCAGGAATCCTAGCTGAAAAAACATGATCTAGAGAAAAAAAAAAAAGAAAGGATCTTGTAAAAGCATAGTCAATTCTGCTTTATCAAAGAGAAAATTAATTAATGACTCCTAATTTGTGTGTAGTAGTATGTAGTATGTAGTGCTCTCCCCCGAAGGGGCCTATAGGAATAACCAGGTCTACCTTGCTAGAGTACAGAGTCTACCAGGCCCAGACAGAGCTCCAAGCACACCGAATAAGTATGCTCAGTCTAGGGGATGTTGTTGTGTGGATTTATTGCAGAGTTTAAACAGGAGAAGAAAAAGGTGCAGGATATTCTCAAACATTAGGAATTAACAAAAGAACAAACAGACAGAGGGCCCCATTCACAAAGCAGTTTAAGAAATGTGGTAAAGTGTCGCTTCGCATTTTTCAAAAAGTTTATTGGCATTCACAAAAAATGCTTCTAAAATACCACATGCAGTATTTTTCTGAAATATGTGGTATTAATCTCATGAATCCATGCAGTATTTTATCTCTTGCGATATCCAGTGGGATGGATACAGTGGAGAAGAATTAGAATCCCTGTCAGTTTTTATTGCTAATAAAGCGGTAAAATGGTTTAAACCATAGAAATATGCCAACTAGCTAAGTCAGCATGGTCCCTGCAGCAAATGTTTTAATACAAAAGAAAAAAAGTAACTGGAATACCAGTCAAAAGGAAACCGACTTCACAGGACACACATGATGTATCAAAAACAACTATGTTAAGTTAAGTAAATACAAAATAACTTTATAAATGTCAAAGTCTTGAATGAAAATAGTACAAAAAAAAAAATCACACACATATATAAATACCCTTCTTCTATACCGTTGTATTTTTTATTGGTGGAAGAAGGATATTTCTAAATGTGTGTGATTTTTTATACTATTTGCATTCAATATTTGACATTTATAAAGATATTTGTTATTTACCTAAAGTATAACTAAAGGAAAAACTTTTTTATTTTTGGATAGGGTGGAGAGGTATTGGAACACCTATTAGGTTTTTATCACTGTGTGTTCCCCTGTTAGGGAAATTAACCCTTTCTATTTGTCCTTATCATTGAAAGTGAAATTAAATAAAATCCTAAATTTTGGGTTGTCCCCAGAAAAGTAAGGGGACATTTTCCAATGAGGACACTGGTCCGGTTGACCTAGGGAACACTAAGGGATTCCTTTAATTTGCAGGGATTTCCTCTCACTTCCTGTTCTGGCAATGGGACAGGCAGTGAAAGTAAATCTCCTCAATAGGACACAGATGGAAAAAAACTGACAGGGGTTCTAACTCTCCATTACTCTATCCATAATGAAATATAAAGTTTTGCCTTTAGTTACACTTTCAAGCAGCGTTTCTCAAGCTTACCAACACAAGGAACCATTGAAATAACTTTCCAGTCTCAGGAAACCCCTGCTAAAAATGACTAAATCTACAACTCATGATATACAGTGGGGCAAAAAAGTATTTAGTTAGCCACCGCTTGTGCAAGTTTTCCCACTTAAAAAGATGACAGGTGCCATTGATACAGGTAATGAGGGCAGGACAGAGGAGTCTCTTAAAGAAGAAGGTACAGGTTTGTGAGATCCAGAAATCTTGCTTGTTTGTAGATGACCAAATACTTATTTTCCACCATAATGTGCAAATAAATTCTTTCCAAATCAGCCAATGTGATTGTCTGGATTTGTTTTCTCATTTTGTCTCTCATAGTTGAGGTCTACCTATGATGCCAATTACAGGCCTCTCTTATCTTTTTAAGTGTGAGAACTTGCACAATTGGTGGCTGACTAAATACTTTTTTGCCCCACTGTATTAGTTTGATGGTCAATGGTCAATGGGAAGAATTCTTCTTACATTTGTGGTCAGTGGGAAGAATTACCCAATTACAGATAGCTAAAAAGATCAATGATGTCAGTGGGAACTTGTTAATGGGAAGATATCTCTAAAGATAACTGTGAAAAAGTAAAGTATCCTCACTACTTATTATTATTTTTGATATTCACAGCTCATTTCTCATTTCATCTCATTTCACATATCATTTGGATTTAGTGGTTCAGCCAGTTTTTGTTTTTATTTACTATTGACTTTATTTTTTTTCACATATTTATTCTATTACACATTGGGTTTGATGCTCAAGAGGGTGTTTATTATTAGTGTATTTTTTGGGTCACTAGAGGGCAGCGCAGCACTATTCTTGGGAAAGTAGCTACTGTATTGCTGAATATTGTGCCTTCTGATGGCTTTTGTTTAAAGCGGCACTGCACTGCATCTGTGCACCTCTAACCAAAAATGCTGTTTAATTTATTTTTTAATATTCAAAGCACACTTACCCATCCATACATTTCTCTATGCATTATTTTGCTGATATTAACATTCGCTAGCATTTCTGTGCTAAGAATAGACAATTCAAGTAGCATTTACTTCCTGGAATCTATCTGCCCTTAGCTCAGGCATGTGTGCAGGAGGATGTGCTTAGCTGAGAAAACCCCTCCTCTCCTCGTGAAGACTCATGCGATTTATTACATAATTTGCTTAGGCCTGGAAACCAGAAAGTAACTGAATAAAAGTACAAAAAAAAAATGTAAAGCAAGTAAATACAATATACCTTCCTATATATTTACTAATGCTAGCAGCATAAGGATTAAAAAGAGTCAATGTTGATTGAATAAGTGAAGTTCTGCTTTAAGGCAGCTTTTCTCATCTAGGGTTCCATGAAACCTAGGGTTCCTCAATAGTTGGCTAAGGCTCCTAGATTGTAAGCTCCAAGGAGCAGGGCGTGCCTATCCCTCTTGTATTGAACTGTATTGTTGCTGTATTGTCTCCCGATATATTGTAAAGTGCTGAGCAAACTGATGGCGCTATATAAATCCTGTATACTAATAATAATAATAAAGGGTTTCTTGATCTGTGACTAAGTGACCTCCTGTTTCATAGTGTCTGCATGACAACAATTTTTGTTTATGCTGTCTCTAAGGAGAGCATTTTTTCCAATGACTACCAATGAAAGGGGCATTCTTCCCATTGACCTCGATAAAATTAATTTTAGCAGAGGTTCTCTGAGACCTTAAAGTTATTTAAAAAGAATATGAGAAAAGCTGGTTTAAGGGGTTTAAATGATCTATCTGGCTCAGAGCCTATTTGCGAAGAGAGTGTCATGGTTGTTCCTTTGATATTTATACATGTCCATCAATACACTTTTCAGCTTCTTGTGTTAAACAGAGGCTTAGTTCAGTTTCAACTTGGAAAAATAAGGAATGGTTACCTGGAGAAGGATCCAATATGAAGTTCTCCAGGCATGTAACATGGGATTTTAGGTGTGTAATACAGGACTCCCTAAGTTTTTTTATTACGTTGGGAGGCTTTTTGTATTAGGTATCCCTTGAGCACTAGTTTGTGTGCCTCCCACAGAGTAACTGGGGATTGTACCAATGACCTTTTTGGGCAAAGTATTCTTTTGTGGCTGCTTGATTTTCAAATGATTGGTGTATATAAGCTCAAATACTAATATTATGTAACCAGCTCCCCTTTTGCCTTTTAAATATAAATGTTAAAGGTTTTCTATATTGGTATGAGTATTCAATATAAATCAACTACTTGCATTTAAGCTCATAAAAAAGAATGATCATAAAAGGAAAAAAACAAATGTTAAGCAGCTAGCACATTATGCAGGCTAAACCCATCACAAACATATATAACTCAAAGTGCAGCACTAATAAATCAACAAAAAATATACCCACCATAAATATGTGGAAAGCATAGAACAGCAAACATGGACAAATATATTACATAAGTCCATAAACAGGCTATTGAGTCCACAGGCAGGGGTGATGATAAGAAAAGAATGACAGATAGTTGTATCCTCTACCGTCACCCCAATCATGCAGTCTCTTAACGAATAGGTTTGACCACAAAAATTTTCAAATAGCGCAACTTTAAACCTTGAGCAAGAGCCGACAATCATTTCACCATGAGTACACCCTCCTTTGGATCCAAAAAGTATAGGCCACAACTCTTCTCAAGATGGAATACATTAAATGATTAAATGATAGTATGTATCAAGAAAGAGAGACCATTTCATAGTGTCGTAAGCCAACAGCACGTCATGAATTTCAATCCAAGTTTCAAACCAACAAGATGGCAGTGGTCTGTACCTGTACATGATGACCTCAGACACTGACACCACCCTACGCATTTCATCATCGACAAACATCATCAGGGAAGACTGATAGCAGGTCAGTGATCTTCTCCTTGTACCTGCTGTCACTGTTTGAAAAGAGCATGGCCATGAGGGGCTGTGCCCACATGGCCGCATCATTCATTCACAGAGTTCTGTGGATTACTGAACTACAAGTACTGACAGCCTTTGCAGATGTCGGCTTGTAGTTCTCAATGAACTACCAGGGCACTGTTGAGCACTCTAGGTAGTTCCTTAATGCCTCCTATCATTGTGTAACTGCCTGCCCGTATGATGTAAGAGCAGACAGCTTACAATGACAGTCTGCAAAAGCCCTGTATTACACCCATGATCTGCTGATTGCAGGTGCAAGGCTTTCCAGGATCCTATTAAAAAAAATAATGCACATTTTTTTACCTTTAAAAAGTCCATTTATTTATTTGTTTTTAAAGACGATCTTATCCGTCAATCTCTGCTTTCCATTTGTTGTAAAGTAGTCACCCCAGCTTGGATCCACACCAAGTTATCAGCTTCTTGGCAGTAAACATACCTCATGCAAAAAGGTGCACAGATAAATGTTATTTTAAAGACTTAGGAGGATCCAGCAGAAATAACCATGGGTGTAGTTGTACTGAGGAACCCATGACATCATGCAAAATGGTTATTATTTGCTTTCTACAAGGATAGCTGTGGGCCTAGTTGTACAAGGGAACCTGTCAAATTATGCAAAAAGGTTATTATTTGCTTCTAGTAAGTCTGTATCTGTGGGCAGGACCTGAGCAGGTGAAGAAGGGAGCTAGGGGTCCCTTAACACTTAGGGACTAATGGGTTATTATTATACAGTATTTATATAGCTCCAGAAGGTTTGCTAAGCACTGTACATTATAGTGGGGAACAGAACATGAGACAATAGAAAGTTTTTAGCAGTTTTTAGCAGTTTTTGCTAACCAAACTGGCATTAGATAGGTGAGATAAAGTGTAAACAAATAGGTGAGCTTATTAGTAATTTTCAGGAAGACTAACCAGTGACTGGTTAGGATCTCTTCCCAAGTATCATCATTAATAGAACCTGAATCAGGCTCCCACAAAATCTTTGTTTTAAAAAACTTGGACATGTCCGATGGAGTTCTGGAAGGCTGCATAGATAAGTGTTTCTCAAACTTTTTTCAGTCAAGGAACCATTTAAAATTCTGCACATTCTTGATGCACCCTTTAACTTCCCTAGCGGTATGATTATGTCCATATTTCTGTGCTGAAAGCGGTACATTTTTTTGCATGGAAATATGTCCTTTTTTTATTGTAGGCTTGTAATTTTTAGGCATAACTCACTGAAATCTGTCCGAACAAGAGTCTAGTAAACATCCCGGGTAGGATAAAACTTGAAACACAAAATCATAAATTATAATTTAATAAATAATCATAAAAAATATTAATATAATAATAATAAATTTAATTCAATAATATAATCAAACCAAAAACACTGAAATTTGAAATATAGTGCAAAGTTCGCACATCACTGAGCAAAGTCGCAAAATCGTTTTCAGTGTCTGATGACGAATTTCCCCACGAATCATTATCACTCAATTCTGCAAGTGGTTCTAATTTACTATCGCTGTTCTCTAGATGGTCTAAAACCGCTTTTGACCTAAAGGGACGCTTTATGGACGCCATGGACTTTTCTAAGTTTCCAGGCAAAAAGAACAGTCAAAATGCAGGCAGGGCACAGGACAAAGCACTCGGGACAAAATGTATGTGAAATGGTTTGATACAGTAATGTTTTACAATGTTATTTTAGTTTATTAGAAAATGACATTTTTAAACATTTTAAAATTTGCCACTGATTCCGGCCCCCGTATGTCCTGTACGTCCCGACACTCGCAGGGACCGGAACACGGAACCCGGATGCTGGCATCGACCGGATGGCCAGGGATGCTGCAGGAGACGCATCGTGGGAGCAAAGGACAAGGTAAGCGCTGCAGGGAATCCCTGAGCAACGCCGCAGGGTAATCCCGAGTGTAGCTCGGGGTTACAGCTTTTGGTACTGAAACTTTACCCTGAGCTACACTCAGGAATACCGTCAGGGAGGTTAAAATTCTGCACAATCTTGTTAGAGGTGATTTATTCTTCCAAAGCAAATACACACTGGTACTGACTAGTATTCCATTGTTTCTCTTCTCCCTCAGTTTCTCTCACTCAGCTAATGTGACCCCAGTGCTGACAGAGAGGGCCAAACAAAGATGCCATGTAGGTGCCCAATGTCCTTCTTAACAACTAGTGACGTCATTGGTTATGTCGCTGGCAGCTAGAAAGTTGTAATGGTGTACAATGAAAATCTTTTGCTTTGTGTAAGTAAAAGGAAGGCTTGATTCACCTGCTGGATTTTATACAGTTTTTGGGCAATTTTTAGGCATTTTGCAAAGGCACCCCTGATGAAACCCGAAGGCACTCCTGGGCACCCTGGTTGAAAAAGGCATAGATTTCCAAAATCATTTGTTTAAGAGAAGATTATTGGCAGCCAAATGATGTTCTGCATGCCCACATTTCCTGGTGACTGTATGTCTAAGCTAAAAGTATTGGGCAAGGACAGAATTTGGCAAGTTACATTCATCATTTATATCCAAAAATGATTTGTGTTGTCAGCAGGTAAAACCTGAGCTAAACTAGTGATGCCATGTCTACACCAGAGCTCAGGATGTGGCAGCATACAAAGGTCAGACAAAGATTGAGTCTGCTAAAAAGGAGCTTAAGACACATAGGTGTCATTTTACTAAAGGTTACTACATGCGAAATGAAGGTCATGAGACTCCTGTTTCTGAAATATTGCATGAGATAGTAAAAGAGTCAATTCATCAACGTAAAATACCGAATGTGAGGTAAATACCACACATTTGTTAAAATAGTGAGATAAATACTCCAAAAAAATGGGATACATTCACTTAAAAACACACACCTTTCATTATTTATCACCTGGTGTTTGCTGTTGGTTACTTTAGAAAAGTACAGAACAATTAGAAGAACTGTGCACTGGCCAGAAAGTGAAAAGTGTACAATTAATTAGTTTGAAAATGTTCTCCTCTGAGCTAAGGAATGTAAATAAATTCTAACTTTTCATCAGAGGGAGATCATTTTGTGAATTAAAGCAAACTAGAAAGTACTCATAGTTTCACAATATTGCTGTGTGACTTCTGGTGCAGTGGTAGCCTGCAAAAAAAAAAAAACACAAAATAACTCAAAATTTAAGTGCTAAATATCCCAAAACATAAATCTTTAACGCATTCTGTAAATAAAGCATATTTTTTAGTGAATTGACTACTTTTGAGATGAATACAACATGAGTTATTTTGAGAAAAAAATTAATGCGGTATTTATCTCTTAGTGAATTGACCCCTAAGGCAAATAGGCTGTCAATTTTACAAGGGAATTGCACATTGTAAAGAATAGTTGATCACATGCAAGGAAAATGAAAAAACAAAACACTTTTGCTCGTACATGACTGAATGATGGAAATCAACAGAGCTTCACTTCATTCACTAAGATCTGGTGGAAATTACTTTGAAAAGTGAACAGCCCATTTGCCTTGAGTAAATCAACATTATGCTGGAAAACTGTAGGCTTTTGTAACCTTCTATAATTGACAATAGCAATTATAACAATGTTAATGCATCCCATGACACAAATCAGTAGCTTAGACCACATGCCAATCATACTTCTAACAGTAGTAAGTAGGGGTTCAACATTTTATTTGAAATATTCATGAGGTTCCCTGGAAATAACTATATACTGCTCAGCACTTTCCTGTTGTTACATACCACACACTTCATAGCTCTGCACCCCTATTTCTCACTGCTCACTGCCCTGCTCTGATTATTGCTCAGTGCACTTTTCTATGTACTGCTCTGCACTGACACTACAGCAACACCGAGCAGAAAAAGGGAGGGGGGCCCTGTTAGGTTGACTGTATGGGACCCCATGATTTCTAAAGGGGGTCATCAGTGTAGTCCTTTATTAAAGTTATCGCTTCTCGGCCTTTTGGCTAAGGTCAAGTGTAGTATCTGTTCTTGTCAGTGTCCAGTAGGGGTGCTCCGTCGTCATTCTTGCTTTTTGGCGAGGATGGCTGGCTGTATAGTAGCCCTGCTAGTATGATAGGGGCTCTGAAGATTAGTGCTGGCTGGAAGAGAAACCAAGGCACCCACAGGCTGTTGGGGCCCGGGAGTAAATCCCCCAGGAAAACTGGAGGGGCCCAGTTCCTCCTGATTTGAATGGGTCTACCTTGTCTGGCCAGGGGCCGGGTAGGCAGTGCCCCTGAGAATGGTCACCTCAGGGGTGTTCTTAGTAGCACAGGGAGTGGGAGCCCAAGTGTGAAAAGTGCACATGGTCACTATTCTAAACACTTTTTCTGCACTGCACCTTTTAGGGCTAGGCCTTTTGGCTAAGTCCAGGGTAATTTTTTTTGCTACAAGCCTCAGGGCCTAGCCAGTGCACAATTGCACAGCTATTTATTTATTTTTTCCTCACTGTTTTGTCATCTTTCACTTTTGTGGTTGCTTTTTTTCCCACTAGGATGGAGGGTGTGGGTCCTCGGGCCTGCCCTGAAGTCTAGGGGGAGGATGCATGGCATTAGGTTCCTTCCTCCCCTATTCCTGGCTGGTCCCTCTTCAGGAGAGCTCCCTGACCTAGTATTTGGTGGTTGGATTTGGCTAGCGACAAGGAAAGTGGTCCGCCAGGCCTTTTGGCTAGGTGGACCATGTTGGAAACCCTGTGTCCCTGTCAGGAGCCTTGCGCCCTGGGGAATCAGGGTAAAGGTTCTACCCCTTCAGGGGGTGGACAAAAGCACACCCTTAAGTGCACTTTTTTGTGTGTGTTTTTGCACTTGTACGTTTTTTGTACACTTACAGGTTTTAGTTTTTTCGCACCTCCACAGACTAAAAGAAAAAAGGGCCAAACATAAATCTGTGTAACATTTTCCACAAGTAGTCCCATTTCACAGAATTACCATATACAAAAATCCACAAGTACTTTCATGATTGTATGTTTGGCTTTTGTATGTAGTGCGTACAATCAGTACACTATATGCTAGGTTTGGGGAACATCGGAGATTTATTTAACAGGGGAATACAGAACATATCATTCCTGTACATTTCTTGGAGAAACATAACAAAACTATTGAGGGTCTTGGATTGTGGATTATTGAATCCATCTCTAACAATTTGTCACCTACTTCATGCTTCAAAAAACTATGCAAGTGTGAAACTCTTTGGATTTTTACTCTCAACTTGTTATCCCCTGCAGGTTTAAATGAAGGAATAAAACAAAATAATGTGATTTAAGAACTATTTGCCCAAGAAACAGTTTTACCTGTTTTGTTTGGTTGTCTGGGTTTCGTTTACTGTTCATCTTTTGACCCTATTCATGGTTTCAGTTTTTGGTCCCTCTAGTGGTACTATAGAGCATAACAATTTAGGTTGATCTCCTATTGTTTATTTTTAAATCCCATTGCACATCAACAATATTTCATTGTATTTTAGGCCAGGTTCACACTGCTGCGACTTGGGATACGACTTGTGAGACCCGCAAGTCGCATGACATGTGAAATCCCATGTTAGTCAATGAGAAATGTCTTAATAAAGCACTACTAAAGTTGCTCAGACTTTAGAAAAGGTTCCTGTACTACTTCAAGGTGACTTCTATCCTACTTGTTCGCATAGACTTTAATGGAAGTCGCCTCCAAGTCGGATCCTCATCTATATTGATATGATTTGGATCCGTCATTAGCCTCAAAGATGTACTCAAGTCACATCAAGTCGCAAGAAAATTTCCAGGAATTCGCCTGGCAAAGTCACGTAAGTTGCACGACTTTCAGGTCGCAGTAGTGTGAACCGAGCCTTATTGTTTTAGATTAATAGGGTTTTTTTTGTTGTTTTATTTGGGCTGTCCATAGGAGACAAGCTCATATCATATATGTAAGTTCAATATTATTTTTATACTATTATACAGGATTTATATTATGCCAACGGTTTTTGCAGCGCTTTACAACATGAGGACAGACAGTACAGTTACAATACAATTCAATACAGGAGGAATCAGGGGGCTCTGCTTACAATGTGTTTATTGACTCTATGGAAAATTTGATTATATTGTTTTCCATTTATTATTATTTTTGTATCTTAATATATTGCTTTTTGATTATTTATACCTATAATACTTATTTGGTTTTTAAAATATGCTTTTAGTAGCCCTTTAAGAAATTTTATATTGCTGAGCCTTGTAGTCCCTTGACAGCGTAAAGATCACACCTTGTAGAGGAGAAGCAAGCTTGACAAAGAATCCACTGGCTTTGAAATGCATCCCCCCCCTTTTTAACACCCCTGTCATGTGATGTAATCTCTGTTTCCCATGCAGTCATTTCTATCTGGTCCGAGTGGCGATCCTGTCTCCCGGCGGGATACCTTCTGTGCAACCACAGACCACTGCTTTGAACACTGGGGAAGAGATCATTGCTAGCTGTGAGAATTACTATACATGTGCTTCTGCTTGCTTGTCTTGTGAGTGAACTTTTGTCTCTTATCCACAATAAATAAGTTTTATTGCTGCACTTAGATTGCACCCTCTTCTATCTTGATGTCATTTGGAGATATCTCATGGTGTCTGAGAGTATCTGCAGCCAGTGCATTTGGATGGAGTCTGATAAACCTTGATGTTCCGGTTATTTGAATACGCAGCTTCAAAGATTTTATTATCATCATTATTATTATTCTTTTGAATCTAGCTGCATATTGCTGTGAGCACTTAGGCCACTCATGCGCCATTTATGTATTTTTTTGCAAACATTTTAGCATCTCATTGTACAGTAGTAAAGATATAGGTCGAGAGGATGCTGGATCAGAATGGTATTTATTTGACTTGGGAATAAGAATGATAAGTGTATCAGGCATAGATGTGGGGAATGTAAATGTTGTATATACACTGCTCAAAAAATTAAAGGAACACTTTTTAATCAGAGTATAGCATCAAGTCAATTAAACTTCTTGGATATTGATCTGATCAGTTAAGTTGTTAATCATTCTCAGCTGCTTTGGCGTTAATGAAATTAACAACAGGTGCACTAGATGGGCAACAATGAGATGATCCCCAAAACAGGAATGGCTTTACAGGTGGAGGCCATCTCTTTTTTTCCCCTACTCATCTTCTTTTCTGACTTTTTTTTTTACTAGTTTTGCATTTGGCTAGGGCCAGTGTCACTACTGGTAGCATGAGGCGATAACTGGACCCTACAGAAGTTGCACAGGCAGTCCAAGTCCTCCAGGCTGGCACATAAATACGTGCTCTTGCCAGAAGGTCTGCTGTGTCTCCCAGCACAATCTAAAGAGCATGGAGGAGATTCCAGTAGACAGGCAGTTACTCTAGGAAAGCTGGACAGGGCCATTAAAGGTCCTTAACCCATCAGCAGGACCAGTATCTGCTCCTTTGTGCAAGGAGTAACAGGATAAGCACTGCTAGAGCCCTACAAAATGACCTCCAGCAAGCCACTGATGTGAATGTCTCTGACCAAACAATCAGAAACAGACTTCATGAGGGTGATCTAAGTGCCCGATGTCCTCTAGTGGGCCCTACATCCTCTAGTGGGCCCTGTGCTCACTGCCCGGTACCATAGATCTCGATTGGCATTTGCCATTCAACACTAGAATTGGCAGGTTCGCCACTGGCGCCCTGTGCTTTTCACAGATGAGAGCAGGTTCACCCTAAGCACGTGACAGACATGAAAGGGTCTGGAGAAGCTACAGAGAATGTTATGCTGCCTGTAACATGACCATTTTGGGGGTGGGTCAGTGATGGTCTGGGTAGGCATATCCATGGACGGACACACAGACCTCGACAGGCTAGACAATGGCACCCTGACTGCCATTAACTATCAGGATGAAAAACTTGGACCCATTATCAGACCCTACGCTTGTGCAATGGGTCCTGGGTTCCTCCTGGTGTACGACAATGCCTGGCCTCATGTGGCAAGAGTATGCAGGCAGTTCCTGGAGGATGAAGGAATTGATACCATTGAATGGCCCCCGCGCTCGCCTGACCTAAATCCAATAGAACACCTCTGGGATATCATGTTTTGGTCCATTTGATGCTGCCAGGTTGCAGCTCAGACTGTCCAGGAGCTCAGTGATTCCCTGGTCCAGATCTTGGAGGAAATACCCCAGGACACCATCCGTCGTCTCATTAGAACCATGCTCAGACATTGTCAGTCATGCATACAAGCACATGGGGGCCATACAAACTACTGAGTATCATTTTGAGTTGCTGCAATGAAATTTTAGCAAAATGAACTAGCCTGCTGCATCATTTTTCCACTTCGATTTTCGGGGTGTCTTTGAATTCAGACCTCTGTAGGTTGATCATTTTCATTTCCATCAAATGGTGGAGCATCTTTACGTTCCTAACACATTACCCAGTCCATATCAGTATAGATATCCAGCATAATATTTTTCCCCATTGAGATCTGATGTGTTTTAAAAGTGTTTCTTTTCTTTTTTGAGCAGTGTATATTACTAGCAAACTATAGTGAGAGTGCAATAGTGTGCAAGCAATCTAATGCTAGCTTACTCTGGCCCGGAGGTGAACTAACTGACCTTGGTGCTATCTAATGTTGCTAGTGGCAGTGGGCGGGTGGTCGGCAAGTAGTTAACCACTTCAATATTGGGCACTTTTACCCCCTTCCTGCCCAGGTCAATTTTCAGGTTTCAGCGCTCTCACACTTTGAATGACAGTTGCGCGATCATGCAACACTGTACCTAAACTAAAATTTTACCATTTTGTTCACACAACTAGAACTTTATTTTGGTGGTATTTAATCACCACTGGGGTTTTTATTTTTTGCTAAATTAACAAAAAAAGACCAATTTTTAAAAAAAAAAAACGTTTTTCTTTGTTTCTGTTATAAAAGTTTGCAAATAAATACTTGTTCTTCATAAATTTAGGCCAAGATGTATTTTGCTACATTTCTTTGGTGAAAATAACCCAAATTAGTATTTATTATTTAGTTTGTAGGAAAGTTATAGAGTTTACAAACTATGGGCTATATCTGAAAATTGATCAATCCTGAAGTACTGACGGCCAATCTAATTTCTTGAGGCCCAAACATGTCATAACAGTACAGATATCCCCCAAATGACCCCTTTTTGCAAAGTAGACAGTCTGACGTATTTCCTAAGAGGCATGGCGAGTTTTTTGAAGTTGTAATTTTTTGGAAAATTAGGAAATTAAAAAAATTATTTTCACATTTTGTTTACATATTGTCGCCAGTGCAGTACAGTGTCAGCATATAATTGGTGAGGTGGTGATCACAGACACTGACTGGTGACAGTACAAAAAAAAAACATGATCATTTTTTTTCAATTTTTTTATTTATTAATTATTTTGTATTAAATGTTTTCTCTTTTTTTAAGATTTTTTTTATATTGCACTATGACCAAAGTAGTATACTGTTACCATGGTAACATTGTACTACTTTGGGGAAGTGATCGGTATTTTTTAAAAACATTTTTTACACAATTTGATTGCTTATAGGAAAGAATTTCTTTGCTATAAGCAAGTATTTAACTGAATGAAATTGTGATTGGCCCAGCCTGTGCATGTGATCGCTGTGACCATTCACAGATAGACACAGTAGCATACAATGGATGGCATGAAAGGAAGCCATCCATTGTAAACAAATGTCATGTGACCTGCTCTGACTAGTCACATCAGGTCACATGGTACTGGCAACGGGGCCGGTACATAGATCTGTCAACGGCCATGTTCGAAGTACATGGCCGGTGACAGAGCTCTGTACAGCGCTGCCCTGCGGGCATGTGCAAAGCGCAATCCGAGAAGGAAATCATATGACGCCCTTTCGGAGGGACCATAGGCTGAGCCGCAAGTGGTTAAAAAAAAAAAACTAAAAAAAGGTTTAATTTTGATGTTAATATTTAAAAAAATTTTTACATTTTTTAAAAATATTTTGTAACATACTTTCATCAGAGTAGTTCAGTGTTACCACAGTAACATTTTACTACTCTGGAGGGGGGGGGGATCAGGGATTTTTTTTTTTTTACACTTTGCATTGTAGGTGCAATAAAGATCATTGCACCAGCAATGCTTTGAACTATCATGAATGGGTTAAGTTCATGACAGTTCAACTACAAGTGTTCTGTGATTGGCTACAGCTAATCACATGGTACAGAGTGTTGTGATTGGCCCAGGTACCATGTGGTACCATATGAGACAGTCACAGCTCACTAGTATCAGAAGCCAAGCAGTTATGAATGAAATTAAATCATAACAGCTTTGTTGACATTGTGATCATGTGATCGCATAGCAATCTCGATTAGTGGGTTCTGCATTCCACTGTCATGGAGGGGGCTGCATGCCACAGTGGGCTCACAGTGCCCACCATGTCGGTACAGGCATGGCAGAGTACCGGTACTTCGCTCAGTCTGTACATGCCACCCGTACTGCAGGCAGTCAGCAAATGGTTAAAGCATTACTCACTTCCAATCCAGCAGTGCGCTGTCCTGGAGCTCGCCAACTTCTGGGTCCCGAATGCTGGGGGGGGGGGGTTGTAGATGATATCACTCCTGCACGTGTGCGGGAATTCCATCAAATTTAGCATTGCCAAATTTGTACAGTGAGCTGCTCCTGTGCGACTCCCTGTACTGGGGCAGATAGGCAGGTAGTAGCTTTAATGTATAAGAGATGAAGCATGTCTCTTCTGAGAAATTTCCTTTTTATTCCTGAGCATAATAAATAAAATAGAAAAAGAAAATGTATCTATGTAATCCATAGATACCCTTTAAAAACATAATAAAATACACTGTGCATTACTTTTTCATAAATGACTGTCAGCATCTTTGCAATGTTTCTTCTAATTTTATATTAAAAACATGAAAAATATCACACAGACATTAGATGAGCAAGGTTTTAAATAAGAGCTTGATCTTGTGTCTTTCCTGCCCAAAGGCAGTCTTTATAAGCACATATTTTTTAATTTATTTTTCCCTACAGCTCGTAAGTTAATTTTCCAACAGAAAAATGACATTATTCTTCCTTGCCTACAGTAAATGGCAGAAGCCAGGAGAAACATGCATTGGCTTATCAGCAACAGACTTTGCCTTGATATCCTTGCATGTATATTAAATTACCCTTAATTCATCTTTATTGTGCTAGGAGCTGTTGCAGTTTTAACAAGATGCATTTTAAAGCATTTCAGAAAAACTAACATTATTCTGGGTTTTATTTCTTTACACAAAAAGTTAAAGAAAAATAGTTGGTTTTGTTAAATTAACCACTTCTCTGCCTGGTGTGACAGTAGGTAGGTGAAATCTCCTTGTTGCGTCCTGGATGGACGATATATTTGTCCGAGGTTCAGACTTTATGGGGATTTGTTCCACTAGAGGGAAGTGCTGAGTCCTTCAGCATGGAGGTAATGAGCCCAGCTGAAGGTAGTGGGCTCATTAAGGCTGTTATAAAACTTCCCAGCTTGCTTAGGGAGTTGCTCCAACCTGGAACCAGATCTGTGCCTGAACTGCAGGGAGACAAAAGCCTGTGTGGCTAAGCCTCCAACTACTAGCAACTAGGTATAGCATCAGGCTGTGCCTAGTAGATATCTAGGGAAGCTGTTTGTACAGTAAGTAGCCAAGTTGGCCAGGATTTTATTTGATGTTTCTTTTTGGTTTGGCGTTTTCCTGTACATATTGTAAATAAACTGCACCTTTTTGTTTTTCACCTCCACTGTTGTTGTGCTGTGCCTGTGTTTTTGTGTTGTGCACCCATCCAGGGGGCCACACACACCCGCTGCTGAGCGAACCCCGTTACACTGGCTAATTCTCACATTCCTCTTATACGTGTAAAAATCTGCATGTTTTTTGCTAGAAAATTACTTAGAACCCCCCAAACATTATATATTTTCTGAAAGCAAAGTCCCTGGAGAATAAAATTATGTTTGTTGCAATTTTTATGTCACATAACATTTGCACAGTGCTTTAACAGAGGCATATTTTCAGGGAAAAATACACTTTAAGGAAATTGCTACACACAAACACAAAATAATACAAAAGATTATGCTAAATAGATTATCTAACCTGTGATGTTTTAAAATTATGCATGCCTGTGAAATGGAGATAAACTACAGTGCATTAACCACTTGATCTCCAGAGGATTTACCCCCCATATGATGCTGCATTACTTTAACTGACAACTGCGTGGTCATGTCACACTGCACCCAAATTATATTTATGTATTTTTTCCCCACAAATAGAGATTTCTTTCGGTGGTATTTGATCTTCGATGGTTTTTATTTTTTGCGCTATAAACAAAAAAAGACCTACAATTTTGAAAAAAAAAAAACAATATTTTTGACTTTTTGCTATAAAACATATCCAGTAAAAAAATAAAAAAAATCAAATTTCATTATAAATTTAGGCCAAAATGTATTCTGCTACATGTCTTTGCTAAAAAAAAATCCCAATACATGTACATTAATTGGTTTACATGAAAGTTATACTGTATGCAAATGGTATATATACTGGAATTTTTTTTTTTTTTTTTTTATAGTAAAAGGCGGCAAGCAGCGACTTATAGTGGGACTGCGTTGGGCATTTTTACACTAACTGATTCTGACTAACTGTTACTGACATCCCCAGTGACACTAATACAGTGATCAGTGCTAATGATGACACTGTACTAATGACACCGGAAGGGGTTAACATCTGGGGTGATCAAAGGGTTAACTGTGTGCTGTTTTACTATGTGTGCTGTGTGTGATTTACTGTGTAAGCATGCTGTTTTGTATTGCTCTGCTATACAGAGCAAAAGAAAGCAGCATGCTGGAGCTGACGGGAGAGAACTGTATTGTTTACATACAGACCTCTCCCCTGTCAGTGTTCTTTGGCAATCACCGGGTGGGGAATCTCCGTCCGGGACCTGGTGATCGACAACCGTAGCTGCCAAAGGTAGTGTGGTTAGGGCAGGGCGCGTCAGCTCCCTATCCGGGAAACGCAAAATCATATATATATATATATATATATATACAGTGGGGATCGAAAGTTTGGGCACTCCAGCTAAAAATTTGTATTAATGTGCATAAAGAAGCCAAGGAAAGATGGAAAAATCTCCAAAAGGCATCAAATTACAGATTAGACATTCTTATAATATGTCAACAAAAGTTAAATTTTATTTCCATCATTTACACTTTCAAAATAACAGAAAACAAAAAAATGGTGTCTGCAAAAGTTTGGGCACCCTGCAGAGTTAATATCTTGTACTGCCCCCTTTGGCAAGTATCACAGCTTGTAAATGCTTTTTGTAGCCAGCCAAGAGTCTTTCAATTCTTGTTTGAGGTATCTTTGCCCATTCTTCCTTACAAAAGTCTTCCAGTTCTTTGAGATTTCTGGGCTGCCTGTCACGCACTGCTCTTCTAAGGTCTATCCATAGATTTTCAATTATGTTGAGGTCAGGAGATTGTGAAGGCCATGGCAAAACCTTCAGTTTACGCCTTTTGATGTAATCCCCGTGGATTTCGAGGTGTGTTTAGGATCATTATCCATTTGTAGAAGCCATCCTCTCTTTAACTTCAGCTTTTTCACAGATGGCATCAAGTTACCATCCAAAATTTGCTGAAATTTTATTGAATCCATTTTTCCTTCTACTCGTGAGATGTTCCCTGTGCCACTGGCTGCAACACAACCCCAAAGCATGATTGATCCAACCCCATGCTTAACAGTTGGACAGAGGTTCTTTTCATTAAATTCTGTGCCCCTTCTTCTCCAAACGTACCTTTGCTCATTCCGGCCAAAAAGTTCAATTTTAACCTCATCGGTCCACAGAACTTGTTTCCAAAATGCATCAGACTTGTCTATATGTTCATTTGCAAAGTTCAAACGATGATTTTTGTGGTGAGGACGTAGAAGAGGTTTTCTTCTGATGACTCTTTCCATGAAGACCATATTTGTACAAGTATCTCTTTATAGTGGAATAGTGTACCACAACTCCAGTGTCTGCCAGATCTTTCTGGAGGTATTGTGCAGTCAAACGTGGGTTTTGAATTGTTTTTCTCACAATCCTGCGAGCTGTTCTGTCTGATATTTTTCTTGGTCTTCCAGATCTTGCTTTAACTTCCACTGTTCCTGATGACTGCCATTTCTTAATTACATTCCGAAGAGGATATTGACATCTGAAAACGCTTTGCTATCTTCTTATAGCCTTCTCCAGCTTTGTGAGCGTCAACTATTTTCAGTTTCAGTTTTCTAGACAACTGCTTAGAAGAACCCATGGTGCTGATCGTTGGGGCAAGGTCAGATGAGTCTGGGCATTTAAAACCTTTGAGATTGACATCATCTGGTCTTCCCAGACGATGATTGAGAACAATCCATGACACGTTCAGGTCTCAGCTTTGCAAAGGGGGAAGTGCATGCTATAAATTCTGCAGGGTGCCCAAACTTTTGCAGACACCATTTTTTTTGTTTTCTGTTATTTTGAAAGTGTAAATGATGGAAACAAAATCTAACTTTTGTTGACATATTATAAGAATGTCTAATCTGTAATTTGATGCCTTTTGGAGATTTTTTTCATCTTTCATTGGCTTCTTTATGCACATTAATACAAATTGTTAGCTGGGGTGCCCAAACTTTCGATCCCCACTGTATATATATGTGATTTTGTGCAGTATAGGAGGCCTGGCACTAGAATTATTGTTCTCACTCTAATGTTCATGGTGATATTTCACGTGTGGTGTGATCACCAGTTGCATACAGTAAATGGTATGGTATAAATAACCCAAATCTGTGTATACTATTTAGTCTGTATGAAAGTTATAGAGTTTACAAGCTATGGTACAAAATATTAAAAATTGATAAATCCTGATGTACTGATTGCCTATTTCATTTCTTGAGGCCCTAAAATGCTTGGACAGTACAAATATCCCTTAAATCCAAGGTATTTAGTAAGGGGCGTGGGGAGTTTTTTGAAGTTGTAATTTTTCCCACAATTCTTTTGAAAATGAAAAAATTAAATCATTTATTTTAACAAAATTGTCATATTAACCAGTTATTTCTCACAAAAGACATTGGCATGCTTACAATTACACCATAAAGCACATTCTGCTACTCTTCCTGAGTATAAGGATACCACATATGAGAATCTTTTTTCACAGCTTAGCCATATAGAGAGGGCCCAACATCCAAGGAGCACCTTCAGGTGTTCAAGGGACATAAATTACACATCTAATTTCCTTACTACCTATCAAATCATGTTTGAAGGTCCTGGAGCACTAGGATAATGGAATTACCCACAAAGTGACCACATTTTGGAAAGAAACACCCCAACATCTTTGGTAAATGTAGAAATAAAATTTACCTTTTTTTTTTTTGTTTTTTTTTACAAAGTTGTCACTTTATAAGATTTTTTTTAAAACACAGCACAGACATATCAATAATTACATTCCAAATTACATTCTGCTGCTGCTCCTCCAATGTATGGCACTACCATATGTGTGAGACTTTTTTCACAGCCTAGCCACATAGAGAGGCCCAGCATCCCAGCAGCACCTTCAGGTGTTCTAAGGGCATAAATTAGACCTATAATTTTCTTAACTACCTATCACATTTTTGAAGGCCTTGGAGCACCAGGACAGTGGAAACACCCATAAAATGACCACATTTTGGAAATAAAACACCCCAATGTATTTTCCACGAGGCATAATGAGTCTTTTGAACATGCCATTTTTGCCACAGGTTTTTGGAAAATGTGGAAAGAAAATTAAACTTTTTTTTCCACAAAGTTGTCTATTTATAAGCTATTTCTAACACACAGCATGTACAGTACATACCAATTACACCCCAAAATACATTCTGCTATTAATTCTGGGTATGGTGATACTACATGTGTGAGACATTTCTACAGCCTGACCACACAGAGAGGCCCAACATCCATGTAGTACCTACAGGTGTTCTAGGGGCATAAATTACACATCTAATCTCCTGACTACATATCACGCTTTTGAAAGTCCTAGAGCACTAGGTCAGTGGAAACATCCACAAAATGATCACATTTTGGAAATCAAACACCCCAATTGATTTAAAGTTATAACCTGGACAACATCCAAGAGATTAAAGATTACTAGGTTTAGGAAAATTCAATAGAATACATGTTACTGTAAAAATACAAACTGAGCCTGCCTTAAATTTTAGCTTCAGCAACAAACTCAGCATTTGCTTTCATTCACAACTGTTTTAATGTCTGGGGAGTAATTGGTCACCCCTAGACTGATACAGAAGTCAATCATAAGGGCAAAACCAGTGAAACTGAAGGCTGATTTGCTTGACTAATTTCAGGCCTGGCTGGCCTCACTGCTAGCCTGACTGTGTGGTCTTAGTTCTCTTAGTAGTATGTAGGACAGAGTCCAAGGGTTCAATAATAGGTAGGGTGGTGTCCAAGAGTCAAGAGTAGATATTGCAGTATACAGAGATCAGTAGTATGTATGGCAATGTACATAGGTCACTAGTGTGTAGGGCAGTGTACAGACGTCACTAGTGTGTAGGGCAGTGTACAGACGTCACTAGTGTGTAGGGCAGTGTACAGAAGTCAGTAGTATGTAGATCAGTGTACAGAAGTCAGTAGCAGGTAGGGCAGAGGACAGGGAGTCAGCAGTGCAGTGTACAGAGGGGTCAGAAAGGCATAATACAGGGTTATAAGTGCATAGTACTGGGGGGTAGCAGGGCTTGATACTGGGGGGGTTAGGAGCGAATGGTACTGGGGTTTCAGGGGAGCACAGTACTTGGTTGGGGGGGGTCAGGAAGGCTAGAGTAATAAGGGGGACACAGTACAGGGATGTCAGGAAGGCATGATACTAGGGGTGTCAGGAGAGCAGGGCACACTGGGGCCAAGAGGGCACACTACAGATGGTTTAGGTGGGCACAGTAATGGGGGACACAGGAGGGGACAGTGCATGGAAGTCAGGGTACACAGAGGTCTGGAGGGCATGGTACTGGGGGTGAGGAGGGCACGGTACATGGGGGTCAGGAGAGCATGGTACTGGGGTTCAGGAGGGTATGGTACATGGAAGTCAGGAGGGCATGGTACACGGAGGTCAGGAGGGCATGGTACACGGAGGTCAGGAGGGCATGGTACACGGAGGTCAGGAGGGCATGGTACACGGAGGTCAGGAGGCTTGGTACATGGAAGTCAGAAGGCCATGGTACATGGAGGTCAGGGGGCCATGGTTACACAGAGGTCAGGAGGGCACGGTATGCAGAGGTGAGGAGAGCATGATGAGAAGAGGTCAGGAGGGTATGGTATGCAGAGGTCTGGAGGGCACAGAAGCAGTTTCCTTATGCAGAATGGCACAGGGAAGCTGCTGTGGAAGATACACCTGATGTGGTATGCTGATCACTATCGGCCTTCCTTTCTCATTCATCCCATGTAATATCAAAGATAAGTACTTTGGATGGACTGGAGAGGAGGGCTGATTGGGCTTAGCACACTACACTCTGATGTAAGAGAGACCAGACTTGCCCAAACAGAGTCACCCTCACCACAAATCCAGGGTTCACAACACTGATGTCCAAGCTGACAGAGCATCCTAGGTGGCACAGGTATTCCCTGCCCCGCAGCTGCATATATTAAGGGGCATGTTATGAGGTTGGGAATGCCTCTGATGCCTAGGATGCATTTCCTGGCTGATGAGTCTAGACGATGAACACACATGAGCTGTTTCTTTCCTGAGCTGCTCTCCACTAGAACTTGAGGGTGGAAAAGGCAGGTACCTGGTCATGATCTACCTGTCACCTACCCTTGGGTTGCTGACCCCCATTTTAGATCTTCCTGAACTCATGCCATATTTTGTTCATGGGAGTTCCCAAGATGGGAGAACATGGCCTCAACTTTCCTGTTTGTCAGCAAAAGAGAAAAGGATCTCTAGAAAAGAAACAAGAAAAGTGGGTCATAAGATGTTTGGTTGTGGTCTGGAGAGTCTTCACTTGCCATGGAAAACTCAGAATCCTCTGAGCCAATGAGTACTTAAGAAGAGAAGACTTTTGATTGTATGGTGTGAGACACCACCTTGCCTGAGCACTGGGTGACTATATGCCCCTTAGAGTAGCCGAAATAAGGCCTTGATGTCTTTCCTGGAGATTGGGGAAGGTAGGCATCCATCCTCTTCATTCTGCTGCATCTCATCTTCTATGGAAACCATGGGCAAGTGCACAGAAAGATACACTAAACATGCTTTTGATACAGAAGCTCTTTCATATGCATCTGAAACTGGATGTAGGCAAACCATGACCCCCCTCCAGTTCATTTTAATGCTTTCTTGTTTCACTTTCCAATTATAGGACCATTTCTAACTGATCTAAGCTTCCATGCATTTTTTTTTAATAATTGGTCAAAACTTCAATTAACCCAATAAAAAATATACCCAGCATACCCAGATTATCCCAGTGCATATCAATTGTGGTCAATACAATTACTGAAAATTCCTAGCTATTTCACAATACAACTGGAGCCACTTGGTAAGTTTTGTTTCTCTGTTATGCCCCGCAACTCCAAGCTCAAACTCAGCCCCTCTGGCACACAAGTATAATACCTTTCACCTGGCTGTGGAGTATTGCCCATAAATAAATACAACCGCTTTGTGGTAAGCATGCTTAATATATTGATGCAGATTAGCATAAATGTCAGGTTAAACAGGATTTAACACACAGCAGGCAAGTTAGGAAACAGTCTGCTAAACAAGGTAAAATCCATAGCCAAATAGAAAGGAAATAAATAAGGTTCTAAATCATTAGACAGAATCAATATATCAATTAGCAAGTCAGCAATAAACAATAGATACGAACTCTGTAGTGCAGCACGTCTGTACCCCAGCAGTGGCTCAGTCTCCTTCTGCTGGTTCTGGGGCTGCATGGTTCTCTCTACACTCTCTCTGATGGTTCTGGGCAGTGTAGTTCTCTCTCCACTCTGATGGTGACCTCCAGCACCCTCCTCTCATCACTCTGTCCCCTGCAGCACAGTCCAAGAGCTTTTCCTAGGCTCCTTTCTCTCTCCTCCCTCAACAGAGCATCACTCTTTCCTGGGAAGATCCTCATTGCCTCCACCCCCCCTTCTCTAGTAGGGCTCTGTGTAGTCCATTCTCAAATTATTTCCAATGGGCATCATCTTCTTTTGGGACTACATATATTAGAGTCTCTCCTGATTGGCATTTTATCTTGCTTTTTCCTGGACACACACATACACACACACACAACTGAGAGGGCGATGAGCAGTGGGGGGTAGAGGACACAAAGCCCACAGATGCACTTCTCCTGCCACAGGGCGGCCGGTCCATTCTACCTGGTGGGGATGGGGGTGGGTCAGAGATGCACCCACTACACAAAATTTACAATACTGTTATGCACTTTTAATATTCTTAAAAATGTCCTTTAAAAGGACTAATAGCTTATATTGTTTAATATGTTAATATGCAAATCTGAAAGTGGTTTATTGTACAATTATTCTGCATCATTTTTCTTAACAAACTGAACACAGTGTGGAAATGAATATGTATGGTTAGATAAGGTACTGTAGAATTTTTTAAAGGATGAAAATATGTCCTTGGACAAGTGTTACTGAAGGATCAAATGCTGTAAAAAAAGAATTTAGATAAGGTTGCAAACAATAGTTATATATACATGTATTTACCTTGCACAAAATACCACAGGCTGTTCTTATATTTGTCCTAGATTTTAGAATGGTAACAAAAATGAATTTTTCCAGGCTGATTATTATTACTAGTATTTTTAATGAAATTATATTTGTCTTACACTTAAATAATTTCATTATCAAATTTAGTAATTCCATCAACTTCAATGGGATATTTAATTGCCGTTTGTCAAAATGCCAACAGTAATTAGTGTTACAGATTTCTAAAATGCTATCATGCTCTTTATAATCAGTAAAACATGACTCTGGAGAAGAAACAACTTGAATATTTTTATATTTGTATTACTTTTATTGAAGAACACAGAGTTTTCTGTTCATAAGTGAATTTACAAATAAAATTCCCCCAAGGATTTGACTTAGTTGATTCTACTTGATTTTACTTTATATTATAAGTCAAAATGAAATATTTACCAGTGAGTCTTTAATGAGATTTTTCTTGGGAGATTAGCAGTTCTGACACACTGTAAAGCACATCTTAAAGATGCATAATAATTTAACGCCAAGTTGTCCATAAGTGAGGTTTGCAATGTTAATCTACATCTGAAATAATTTGCTGTTAATATTTGCAAATTTGGCAGACAGCAAGATTTCTAAAAGGTTTCTGTTAAATATACTAAATTTCAAAAATATTTAACTACTTAGAAAGTGTTTTTTTTTTACCAACTCAAAAAAATCCAGCTTAATTGATTTTTCACTTTTAGTTTTTAATAATGTGGAAAAGAGAACGTTCTTCAGGTTTCTGATTCTGTCTGTGTCCAGCCTGAGGTCCTGCCAACAGCCAAATTTAGGGCATATCTCTGAAACAGAAAAATAAATGTCAGACTGAGTGTCACCAGAACAGAAAGAGAAGGGGGTATGCACCCAAAAGGTAAAAAGACAGCATCATGAATTGAACTCACATAGCACCTTAATAGTAGTTTATTCTCTTACTGCTCTCAGATTTGGTGCAGTATTTCCTCACAATATTGCTCTGTGTGGTTCTTCCTGAAAACCAAGCTTTTCTTTTGGGTTTCAGACATTCTTCTTTTTGCTCAGCAACCAAAAATTTGAGTTTCATGAATCCAGCATAGATATGGGCAACATGTTAAGATGCGCTGATGAGGATAACTAAGTTTTCTGTGATAACAGTTACTAAGGTGTCAGAGCAGAAAGCTCATCCCTCTCATCAACATGCTATAGCCTCATGCTCGCAGGGCATGTTCACACTCTTTTTAAATCTTTTCATGAAAACTTTTGTCTGCAATACTTATTATTAAAATGTAATGTAAGGTATTTCAGTGATGAATCATTAACCTTTTCAGAGCCTTAATTTAACTCTAATTTTAATCTTGTTAAAACATTTAATGCTTGCTTTGGCTAGTTCCCTTTGTTTACATAGAGGTTGATTTACTTAAACTGGAGAGTGCAATATACGGTGCAGCTCTGCACAGAAATCAATCAGCTTCCAATTTTTTTGAGTCAAAGCTTAATTGAACAAGTTGAAGTTAGAAGCTGATTGGCTACCATGCACAGCTGCACCAGTTTTTGCACTCTCCAGTTTTAGTAAGTCAACCCCATAGTTTTGCCAAATGTTCACCTACACGATATTCTTTCAGCCCTAGTTACATACTTAGTCTGGCTAAAAAAAGACAAAAGTCTATCCAGTTCAACCATTAAAAAAAAAAAGTTATAATCCTATACCCACAGTTAATCCAGAGGAAGGCAAAAAACACCAGCAGAGCATGATTCAATTTGCTCCTGCAGAGGAAAAAAAATCCTTCCTGATCCCCCAAGAGGCAATCGGATATTCCCTGGATCAACTTTTACCTATTAATGTTAGTATCCAGTTATATTCTGTGTATCTAAGAAAGAATCCAGGCCTTTTTTAAAGCAATCCAGTGGGCTGGCCAGAACCAACTCTTGAAGGAGTCTATTCCACATTTTCACAGCTCTCACTGTGAAGAAACCTTTTCGTGTTTGGAGATTAAATTTTTTTTCCTCCAGACGTAAAGAGTGCCCCCTTGTCCAGTGTGATGACCTCAGGGTGAATCGCTCTACACCGAGTTCACTATATGAAACAATGATGTATTTATACATGTTGATCCCCCTTAATCTCCTCTTCTCGAGAGAGAATAAATTCAGTTCCTCTAATCTTTCCTCATAGCTGAGCTCCTCCATGCCTCGTATCAATTTGGTTGCCCTTCTCTGTACTTTCTCCAGTTCCCCAATGTTCTTTAGTTTTAACACTGATGTGCTGGCATGAGATGCTATCACAGAAATGTAAAACCCAAAAACTGTAATCTAGTAGAGATTACAGGGTGAAAACATTTTGTAATCATGGAGGATAACATGCAAGTCTCATATCCAACTCACATAGCTGGAGTTACGGTAATAGAACCAATGATCATCCCTTTTCAGTCTATATACAGTATGGTAGATAAAGTTGTGTGTTTGGGATGTTACCTGGAACAGCATATTTCAAAAAGGGTAAGATATTTATAAAACATGGCACTCTAAATTTGCCAATATTCTTTCAAGTTCTAGAGCATTGGGGGTGAATCCTTAGTTATCCCCTACTTTTTTCAGATTTGTCATTATCCCTGACATTCATTCTTTTTTTTTTCCAACAATACTTTATTGTTTTAAGAGAAGACAAAAGCATTTAGAGCATGTACAGCCATAGATCACAGTCAAAACATAGACATGACATGTTGCTTTCCATTTCGCAAACAAGACAAATTGTAAACAGTTGTGCAAGACGAAATCATGTAGAACAGTACATCCATCATAAAAAGTCAAATGGTGGATACCAAGAAGAAAATGGATAAGATGCTGTTAGTGAATGTTATCTCTTCCTGACCCTCATCAGCTTTTCAATAGTAAAGTAGTGTGATGATAGGGGTAAGGGTAGGGAAAGCAGTAGGTACTGTGATGGTCATTGTTTACATATTTATAGCTAGCGTATGTGTTATGGTTGAAGTTAGTCATATCTGTGTGCAGGTAAATGCTCTATTTGGTTGGTAGAGAAGAAATGATACAGGTAAATAACAGGTGTGAAGACAAGAGGTTTAGAAAGAAAGACAGTAGTAGAAAGAATTATAGGGTGAGATGTTGGGGAGGAGAGAAAAAAAAGGGGGGGGGGGGAGGGGAGAAGGCACTACATCCTCATGTATTAGCCCAGCCAGACAGGTATTGCTAGAGCTTAAAATAGGATATATGAAGGAACGGTCAGTATGGTAACGCAGGTATCAAAAACCCCAGAAGGCATTTTGAGATATAGATGAACAGACATTCATTCTTAAACAGGAAACATATTTCTTAACTCCTGCAGTTGCCAGTTAGGACAAGTATCCGGGTGCTCTCTTCCATGTATAAAACCAAATTGCATGCCCATTTTTATGTTGTTTAAGTGGGAGAATAGTGGAGGAATGTAGAATGACTTTTGCCAGGTAATATGACTTGATAAATAAGCAGGTTGGAGGCATACAGTGTGTTTGTTATTTGTAAGAAAAGCTGTGAATTGCAACTTTGAGACAGATAATACCTTGGTTTTTGCCTCTGAAACCTTTTCTAGTCTTTAGCAAATAATCTTGCTTTACATAGCTGCCAATGCATTTCTAAATGTTAAAGCTGATAACAATGCCTCAGTGTTGTTTAAGAAAATAATTCCTGGTTTTCAAGATTATCTTTCTAATAAGAGTAGCCGACAATCCATTTAAAGTTTTAGGCAAGAAATAAAATTTCACTATTGTCTTTGAACATAGTCCGAAACTCCTTTTGCAACAGTAGCTTGCTAGTAAGAGAAGACAACATTACTTGCAACTTTGAAGCTGATGACAGTGCCTCACTATTGCTAGTTTTTGTGTACTTCATTTTGTTATCTGGCAGAAAAAATTGTACTTTTCTGAGTTTCGTTATCAGGTGAGGTTTAAGATTGTTATAACTTAAGCAAGTGAATAAAAGCCACACGCACGGAAGGAAATGATGCAGAGGTAAAAGAGGCTTCTTTCCCAGTTTTAAGAGACCAACATCATGGAAAGGACAACATGGAGCTATGTGTAATTAATACAGTACACTTACCCGCCATTGTTCTTTTCTCTAAACTCTAATATTTAGAACTGGCGCTTGATGGTTAGTACTAGAGATGAGCGAATCGAACTTGGCGAAGTGGAATTCGTTTCGAATATTAGGAAAAATTCGATTCGCGCCGAATCCGAAAATTAGCAAACTTCGGATGCACGAATCGAATTTTCCCCGATCGGCCGATTTTCATCCCTTCTACAGCCGGCAAAAAGTGTCCCTGCAGAGAGCTCCGCTATTTCTGACAGTTCTCTGACAGTTCCTTCACATTTACAGCAGTTGAAACATTGTATCTATTTGTTTCCATTTAGGATACAGATGTTTTTATTCGGAAACAAATAGATACAATGTTTCAACCGCTGTAAATGTGAAGGAACTGTCAGAGAACTGTCAGAAATAGCAGAGCTCTCTGCAGATACACTTTTTGCTGGAATGGAATTCTTCTTATTTTCATCCTTCTTCTTCTTCTTCTTCTTCTTCTTCATCCTCATCCTCTTCTTCTTCTTCTTCTTCTTCATCCTCATCCTCTTCTTCTTCTTCTTCTTCTTCATCCTCATCCTCTTCCTCTTCCTCTTCCTCTTCCTCTTCTTCTTCATCCTCATCCTCATCCTCTTCTTCATCCTCATTCTCTTCTTCTTCATCCTCATCCTCTTCTTCTTCTTCATCCTCATCCTCTTCTTCTTCATCATCCTCATCCTCTTCTTCTTCTTCTTCTTCTTCTTCCTCCTCACCATCATCCTCTTCTTCTTCTTCATCCTCATCCTCTTCTTCATCCTCATCCTCTTCTTCTTATTATTCTTCATCCTCATCCTCTTCTTCTTCTTCTTCTTCTTCTTCTTCTTCTTCTTCATCCTCATCCTCTTCTTCTTCTTCTTCATCCACATCCTCATCCTCTTCTTCTTCTTCTTCTTCTTCATCCTCATCTTCTTCTTCTTCATCATCCTCATCCTCTTCTTCTTCTTCTTCATCCTCATCCTCTTCTTCTTCTGCTTCCTCATCCTCATCCTCTTCTTCTTCTTCTTCTTCCTCATCCTCATCCTCTTCTTCTTCTTCATCCTCTTCTTCTTCTTCTTCTTCATCCTCATCCTCTTCTTCTTCTTCTTCATCCTCATCTTCTTCTTCATCCTCATCCTCTTCTTCTTCTTCTTCTTCATCCTCATCCTCTTCTTCTTCTTCTTCTTCCTCATCTTCTTCTTCTTCTTCTTCTTCTTCTTCCTCATCCTCATCCTCTTCTTCTTCTTCTTCTTCTTCTTCTTCTTCTTCCTCTTCCTCATCTTCTTCTTCTTCTTCATCCTCATCTTCTTCTTCATCCTCATCCTCATCCTCATCTTCTTCTTCTTCTTCTTCCTCATCCTCATCCTCTTCTTCTTTTTCTTCATCCTCTTCTTCTTCTCCTTCTTCATCCTCATCCTCTTCTTCTTCTTCATCCTCATCCTCTTCTTCTTCTTCTTCTTCTTCTTCTTCTTCTTCTTCTTCATCCTCATTCTCCTTCTTCTTCTTCTTCCTCATCCTCATCCTCATCCTCTTCTTCTTCTTCTTCTTCTTCTTCTTCTTCTTCATCCTCATCTTCTTCTTCATCCTCATCCTCTTCTTCTTCTTCATCATCCTCATCCTCATCCTCATCCTCATCCTCATCCTCTTCTTCTTCTTCTTCTTCTTCTTCTTCATCATCATCCTCTTCTTCTTCTTCATCATCATCATCCTCTTCTTCTTCTTCTTCATCATCATCCTCTTCTTCTTCTTCTTCTTCTTCATCCTCATCCTCATTCTCCTCTTCTTCTTCTTCTTCATCCTCATCCTCATCCTCTTCTTCTTCATCCTCATCCTCTTCTTCTTCTTCTTCTTCTTCATCCTCATCTTCTTCTTCATCCTCATCCTCTTCTTCTTCATCCTCATCCTCATCCTCTTCTTCTTCTTCATCCTCATCCTCTTCTTCTTCTTCTTCATCCTCATCCTCATCCTCTTCTTCTTCTTCTTCTTCTTCTTCATCCTCATCATCATCCTCTTCTTCTTCTTCTTCTTCATCCTCATCCTCTTCTTCTTCTTCTTCTTCTTCTTCTTCTTCATCCTCATCCTCTTCTTCTTCAATTGAAGCTGCTTCTGCTCCGCCACTCTGCCATTGGACTCTTGATAGTCGTCTCCCCACACTGCTGCTGGGGGGACTTTTTAACATAGGCCTCTGTATGGCCTTTAATTGAAGCTGCTTACGCTTCGCCACTCTGCCATGGGCCCCTGTACCGCCTCCTCATGCTGCTGCCAGGTCCAGAGTGTGTCATGGGTCCCTGTACGGCCTCCCATTGCTGCTGTCTCCATCGCCACACTCTGCCATGTGCCACTTTCAGGTCTCCTCACACTGTTGGTGGGTTCCATTTTGTCATAGGGTGCTGTATGGCCTCCCATTGCTGCTGCCTCCACCGCCACACTGTGGCTCCATACTCTGGTTTTGGCCCCGTGACTGCCCAAATGAGTGAAGTGTGCGGTGATTCTAAGATCGACGGCACTCATCTGCATGTCATACTGACTGACAGTATTATTTCTCTTCCCCAGCAGACTCCAAGGGCATTTAAATTAAAGGTACAGTGTTCTGCACTAATATAAAGGCTCTCTGAAGCCTAGAAACCCTTTTAATAAGTTAAATTCGCAGCGAATAAATTCGCATCGAATCAAATTTATTCCGCAAATTCGGCGAATCAGCCGAATCGAATTTTTGAATAATTCGCTCATCTCTAGTTAGTACTGTTTAATGGTTTCCTATGAAAATTCAAAAACAGTATCACCAAAGTTATTCAAACAGGATATTCTTAACTGACTTCTTCTGACTTACTCTTTGTGTAAGCAACTCACCAATCCAATGCATGTCACATACATGACATACATGACAAATATAATGGGTATGATACTATAAGAGTATAGACTGTTTAGTGAATAATGATAATTTTAGATTTTGTAGACAATCAAGCCAAGTGGGCAGCACTGTGGGCAGCACAGTGGCTAAATTGTTAGCACTTCTGCCTGGCAGTACTAGGGTCGTTGGTTCAAATCCCAACCATGGCACCACCTGCCTGGAGTTTGCATGTTCTCCCTGTGTCTGCGTGGGTTTCCTCTGGGTACTCTGGTTTCCTCCAACACTCCAAAGACATACTGTTAGGTTAATTGGATCCTGTCTAAATTGTCCCTAGTATGCGTATGTATGAATGTGAGTTAGGGACCTTAGATTGTACACCCCTTGAGGGTTAGGGACTGATGTGAATGTACAATATATATATGTAAAGCGCTGCGTAAATTGATGGCGCTATATAAGTACCTGAAATAATAATAAGTAAGTTCAGACAAAATAAAAGAAAGAAAACATTACTATTAGTGCAAAACTGCAGCTCTATCGGTTTAAATACAGGCATAATGTCCCAAGAGTGGGGTTAAAGTACCAAATAAAAACCAAGTTATATAAGAGACAATATCAAAATTGGGAGGTTCCAGTGGCACACCTAATCAGGAAATAAAGCTGAATGTACACATAAAAGACATTGTCAACACTTGTTTTTTTTACCAGTAAGATGTTGAATCAAGATGGGAGGGGCAGTGATGGAAAAGACTGGTAATCTAGCTAACAAGACCATAGTACTGAGTGTTTATATGTTAAAACCCTAGATCAGGGGCAGGGCTTGAACAGGCACTGACAGGAATGCAGAGAGACCCTGCCAAAGATTGAGCTTTAAGCCATTCAACCTCCCAACTGCCTGAGGCAGTTAACCTACCGCTCCCCCTTGAGGGGGTAAGAGAGCCTGCTGTTACTGAGGTGACTGAAGGGGCAGACGGCTGGACACTCTTGAGCACGCAGTTATACACAACCTTCTGGCCATGTGGTCAGTCGCTTGTGGATTAGGGATTAACTGGATGTGCCCCTGTTTGCTGGGAGAGAAGGAGGAATTGATCCAAAGTCACCCTACAGAGCTCCACTGGCACTTACCTGATTGCTTATCTACTGAAAGAGGAAAGGAGTGCTAAAGCAGAGAAAGCTGGAGCAGAGCGGTGGGTCCCCTGGGCAATATTCTTTGGACTTGATTGTATGTGCTGCCCACCCCACTTGTGGGGAGAGAGACAGTCGGAAAGGGACTAAGAGGTGGTGAGAGTGACTGAGTGATTAAGAAACCCTATCAGATCATCTGAAGCTGAGTTGTTACTAACTTAGCTGGCTGAATTGTATAATATTTGTGCCTAAAGACAGAAGCAGAGGAGTGTCGAGGAGGCTGATATTGATTCTGAAAGTGCATATTTGTCATGGTCAGGTGTCAGGCTTGGAGAACAGTAGATATAGCAGCAGAAAAGCTCCCACCAACCAGCAGAATGGTATAGAAGCTGGTCACCTTGGCAGATGATGAAGACTCACCTGAGGTGCGGAGTCTAAGCACTAACTGGTATTCACTAGAGCTCCTGATGGTGGAGATGGGTTTTGCTAAGTGTTAGTACCAGGTCGTGGTCCTTAGGATCACCCCACCAGGAGTTGAGCAAGCCAGAGTCCAGTAGCAGATATAGCAGGTAGGGATCAAACAGAAGTGTAGTCAGTAAACAAGCTGAAGGTCAGTAACAAGTGGTTGCAGGTTGGGATTGGACAGAAGTGTAGTCAAGGAACAAACCAAAGGTCAGTAACAAGTGGTAGCAAAAGTACAGACACAGCAGGATAGACAAGCGTAAGATATCGGCTGGACAATAATCTGGCAAACAGGAAGTGCAGAGACATGGCTTAAATCAGGAAGTTCATGGGAGGAGCAAAGAGTTCAAGATTCAGCAGAAAACAAGGCACAAGGCAGGATTGTCCAATAAATCAGGCAGAGTACTGCCCAGCATTTCAGGTAGCTCAGTGAAAAGAGTTACAGCCAGATACACCCGTGGTCCCAGGTTCAAGTCCAGGCCCTGACAATATTAAGTCAAATTTGTGTATAGTTGAACAAGAGGAAACTGTGAAGAGAGACAGAAATAGATAACAGGTGCCAGACACACTGAAAGGGACTGTAAATACACCAAGTCTTTAAAAAGATATTGCCTGCAAATTAACAGTAAATACATGGGGACAAAGCTTGCTATAGAGAAAATACAAGCACACTTAAGGCTCTAAGTAAGATCAGGAAAGAAATTAAAATGAAGATCAGATAAAGAATGAGGGATAAAAACACCCAACTCAGGTATGAGTACAAGTACAATAAGAAAGTACATGTCAGAGTACAAGAGAGAAGCACAGAGAGACATCAGGTGATGGGAAACAATAGAGGAGGACAGGACAGGCATTAATTGGGACTGAAAACCTTAAATCAATCAAGGGAAGAATTTTTGCATTTCTGGGTAGGGGGCACATGTGAGCACCCTCCCCTTGCCACTATTTGCAACCTCGGCTGTCAATCACTGGGTCCCGGCTGGTAATTACTCATCGACACCCGGTGATTGAGGAGCATTACTGATGGAGGGAAAGAACTGTAAGTAAACAATACAGTTCTCTCCCCTGTCAGCTCCTGCACACTGCTATGCTTGGCTTTGCATAGCAGAGCCATGCAAAGCAGTGTGCTTACAGTGAAGCATACAGACACAGCACACAATAAAACAGCACACAGTTAACCCTTTAATCGTCCCATATGTTAACCCCTTCCTGCCCAGTGCCATTAGTACAGTGTCAGTGCTTTTTATTAGCACTGATCACTGTATTGGTGTCACTGGGGATGTCAGTGACACCAAGTCAGTTCTCCCTAGTGTCAGAATGCCCACCACAGTCCTGCAGTCCCTCTATAAGTTGCTGATCGCTGCCATTACTAGTAAAAAATTTTTTAAAAAATCCCAGTATATACACCTCCATTTGTAAATGCTATAACTTTCACGTAAACCAATTAATTTACTCATATTGGGGCTTTTTTTTTTAGCAAAGACATGTAGCAGAATACATTTTGGCCTAAATTTATGATGAAAAAGTCAAAAATATTGTTTTTTTATCTCAAAAATGTTGGTCGTTTTGTATAGCGCAAAACAATAAAAAATGCACAGGCATCAAATGCCACCAAAAGAAATCTCTATTTGTGGGAAAAAAAGGACATAAATTTCATTTAGGTGCAGCATTGCATGACTGCACAATTGTCAGTCAAAATAACGCAGTGCCGTAATGCAAAAATTGGACTGTTCAGGAAGGGGAGTAAATCCTCAGGAGGGCAATGTGGTTAAGGAATGTTGATGTTCCCAAATGCCTGCAAAGCTGTAAATAGCTGATTTGGGACAGATACTGTCATGAGTGGAAGATATAGAAAGAGATTAGATAAACACATTCAAGTAATAATGGAGCTTAAAGAGCAAATGAAAAACGTACAAATGGAACAAAGACGTTTGAAGAGAAGCAGAATGAGGACTTAATGGATATAATGAAAAAGATTTTTAATACTTTAATGGGGAGACCAGTAACTGAATCACTGAAAATAGAAAAAGTGCAAGGATAAGTCGACCTTACGGTTTGCAAGTGGAAACCCTCAGAGATGTAATAATGCGAGCTCATTATTATTATTTTTTTTTAATTTAAATATTTATTAATCATTTTCACAGAAATAACAATAGAGAGATAAAAATAGACATTTTCATCTCAAACATCATAAATATACAATTATTTCTTATTTCTTCCTTTACCCCCCTCTTAAAACTTATTAACTTGCATATCAACTCTAATCTAAGGGGACCTGTGATGGGAGGATAAGCTACATGAGCTACGGGAGACCCCTAGGAATCCCTTCAAGAGGAGACAAGTGGATTTAAATACAGAGGAGGACTGTTGCTGAAGTGAGGTTCCAACGCGGTGGGTGAGTGATGACCGTGGGTTTTCCTGCAGGTCCTCTTTTACACTGCATATACATTGGATTTGTATATTAGACTTTTATATATATTGAATTCCTGCACTAGATTGCTAGGTGCCTGGAATAAGACAGTGCCTTAAATACTCAACCTGAAAATAAAAGAAACAGGGGATTCCTAGGACAGGTCTGAAGATTGGAGGAGTAAGAGAACAGGAGTTTCATGAAATAAGAGTTTAAATTCTAACAACAGCATGAAAGGTAAAAATATCAAAGGGAGCGGGCCTAAGAACACCCAAACGGGTACGATTAAGAAGTATGTGTCACAAGGAAATGTTACCCCAGAGAGAACTCAGGGAATAAGTGAAAAAAGTGAATCGGAAATAAGTCTGGATAACAGCCCGAGACTTTCCCTAGGCCCAGTATACAATAGTCAAATGGAAGGTATGGAACCAAGAGAGTTGGAAAGAGATATGCAATTACCTAACAAAAAAGAAATGGCGGAGATGTTTAAAGGTTTGGAAAATTCAATAAAGCAAGAGATGGGGATGATCCGGGAAGATCTGGGACAATTGTTAACTAGGGTGGAGGAAATGGAGGAGAAGGTACAAGCCCAAGCTCAGACCATCCCAAAACTAGAGAAATGGATAATTGAAGATAGAAAAGAACATAAGAGATTGCGTTATAGGATGGAAGAACAAGAAAATAGAGAAAGGAGAAATAATATCAGAGTAAGAGGAGTACCGGAACTGACACAGGGGGAAGATCTAAAAGAGCTATCTGGCAAAATCTTGAACTTCATAATGGATAAATCGGATGAGGAGATGTTTAAACTGGATGAAGTATACAGGATTGGGAAGTATCAACAAGGAAATGGGGTAGAAAAACCAAGAGATATAATTGTTAAATTCCACAACTATGGAGATAGAGAAGAGATATGGAAAAAGATTAAAGGAAGATCAAATATTATATATGGAGGGAAAAATATTCAAATTTTTGCAGATTTGACAGCAGAAACTCTGAGAAGGAAGAGATCACTGAAACCCCTATTAGAAGTGATGAAAAAACAAGGAGTGAAATACAGATGGGGCCGTGACTTAAGCTTAATTGGGTGGAGGGATGGAACTACAGCTATCTTAAGATTCCCGGAGGATATGGAAGAATTTTGTGATAAATTTGGACTGCAGAGACAAGTGATATCTGGTTGGGAAGGGGAGGAGGGAGAGCTGGATATTTGTGGGTCAGGAAAGTGGCAGCTGGTTAACAGAGGAAATAGAGAATCAACAGATAAGGGGACATCGGGGAGGAGGGGGGGAAGGTAAGCGGTCATGGGCAGAGTCGAACCCCTATAGAGGGATCAAAAGTGGAATATGATCCAAAGGCATAGGAGGCCTGGGGGGGGTGGGGAGGTGGGAGGGGGGGAGGAGATGGCAGGGGGGGAGGGTTAGGGAGGGGGGGGGGTTGGGGGGAGGTGAGGGTGGGAGGGAAATGGATAATAAGGGCAATACTCTGCAGGATAGAGAGAGGTATAAAAAGCAAGCGTAAAGAGAAGGAGGATAGTTATGTGATCTCCAGTTAGAAGGGAAAAAAGAAGGATATAAAAAGGATGGAAGATTTACAAGTAATCACTTATAATGTGAAGGGGTTGAACTGTCCTGGGAAGAGATTTAGGTTATTTAAGGAATTACATCATCAAGCAGTTTCGGTGGTTTTTCTGCAGGAGACACATCTCGAGATAGAATCTAGGGTGAGGCTGAGGTCTGGAGATTACCCAACATGGTATTATGCAGATTCCCCGATTAAGAGAGCTAAAGGTGTGGCAATAGGGTTCAGAAAAAATATAAGATTTGAACTGAAGGACAGAAAAGTGGACCCAGAGGGGAGATATTTGTTTTTGAAGGGTAAAATACAAGAGGTGGAGTGTACAGTAGCTAATATTTATTGTCCAAATAAAAAACCAGAGGAGTACTTGAAGGGTGTGCTAAAAAAGTTGATGGATTTTAAAGAGGGTTGTGTAATAGTGGCGGGAGATTTTAATTTTTGTATGGATCCACAAAATGATACAACTTCTAATGTGCAGCGAGAGGGGAGCAGATCTTTGAGACTATTAAAGAAGGTGATCCATGAATGCCAATTGGTAGATGCATGGAGAATCTTGCATATGAAAGATAGAGACTACACATTCTTCTCAAATGCACATCAGATGTATTCAAGGTTGGACTATGTATTGATAGAACATCACTTTATAGACACAATGGTTAAAGCAGATATAGGAGTAATGACGTTTTCGGACCATGCCCCGGTCGTATTGAGGATCGGATGGGGAAAGAGGAGAACAGAAGGGGTAGGTTGGAGGCTGAATGAAGCACTTCTCATGGACAAGGATATTGCACAGAGGATTGGGAAGGAAATTGAGAGATTCTTTAGAGAGAATGAGACAGAGGATGTGTCTAAGGCAACAGTATGGGAGTCTCACAAGTCATATATAAGAGGAATCCTGATTGCAATAGGGGCAAGAAAAAAAAGAGAAAGAAGAGAAAACATTAGTGGGCTCTTAAAGGATATATCGGAGTTAGAACAGATTCATAAAAATAGAATGGTAAAAGAAATTAAGCAGAAGATAATAAAAAAGAAAGAGGAACTGGAAACTCTGATGGAAGAGGAGAGAAGGAGAGTGTATAACAAAGTATTAAGTGAAAATTATAAATGGGGAGATAGGCCAGGAAAATATCTAATGAGAACCTTAAGGAAAAAAAAAATAGGAATTATATAGACAAAATAAAGAGCCCCAAGGGAGAATTGGTCCACTCAAATAAAGAGATCGCAAAGATGTTTGTGGATTATTATAGGAAGTTGTATAATATTATCCCATACGAGGAAATAAATAATATGGAAAAGGAAAAAAAGGAAAAAAGGAAGATTTATTTAAAAAATGCGGGATTACCGAAAATAAAAGAGGACCAACTAAATTCCCTTGAAGCAGAGATCACACAAGAAGAGATAAAGATAGTAGTAAAAAACATGGAGATGGGGAAGAGTCCAGGACCAGATGGGTATACAGCAGGGTACTATAAAAAATTTAGCGAAATATTAAATCCCAAATTGGAAAAATATATGAACGCCCTGGGCGGAGAGATGGACATGAGGGGAGAATCTTTACAGGCTCATGTAGTACTGTTACATAAAGAAGGGAAAGACTCCTCGCAATGTTCGAGTTATAGGCCCATTTCACTGTTGAATTTAGACACTAAGATATATGCAAAGGTCCTAGCGAATAGGTTGAAGGAGTTTATGCCTGAATGGATACATGGAGATCAGGTGGGCTTTGTCCCAGGAAGAGAGGGCAGGGACAATGGGTTGAGATCCCTGATGCTGATACAGAGAGGTAAAAAGGGGGAGGTATCGGTGGTGGCCTTTTCAGTCGACCCAGAAAAGGCCTTCAATAGAGTAGACTGGGGCTTCATGATGGACACCTTAGAAGCCCTGGGAATTGGAGGTAGAATGAGGGAATGCATTGGAAAACTGTACAGTAAACCCTCTGCAGTGGTAATAGTAAATGGGGAAAAAACAGAGCCCATTGGGATGTCAAATGGAACAAGGCAGGGCTGCCCTTTGTCCCCCTTATTATATGTTTTGTCATTAGAGCCTCTCTTATCAACAATAAGGAAAAATGGAGATATAAGGGGAATTCAGATAGGAAGTGTAGAACATAAAGTGGCAGCTTTTGCTGATGATCTGCTGTTTTATGTGGGGAATCCCAGGATAACACTCCCAAATCTAATGAAGCTGCTGAAGGAATACGGAGAATTATCAAATTTAAAAATTAATCCAACAAAAACGGAGATCTTAAACATAAATATCCCAAAGAGTGAACAAGAGAAAATACAAGAAGAATTTCCCTTTATTTGGAAAGAAAGAGATATAAAATACCTGGGAGTAAGGCTCAGCGCGTCGTATAAAACCTTGTATAAGCTAAACTATATTTCATTACTAAATGAAGTAAAGGGGGAATTAAAAGCATTAGAGAGAGGAATTCCATCGTGGTTAGGACATATAAACCTGGTAAAAATGATAATCGTACCAAAAATTTTATACAGATTCCAAATGATACCAATTAAACTCCCGGAAGCTTTTTTCAAAGTAATAAAAAGAATGATAATGGGATATATCTGGAGGAAGAAAAAACCGAGGGTGTCCCACGAAATACTAAGTAGAGATAAAGAGAAGGGAGGTTTGGGAGTCCCAGATATAAAGAGATATTATAAAGCAGTAATATTAGGGAGAATTTTTGATTGGACGTTCAATTCAGAGGGGAAGAGTTGGGTAAAAATTGAGAATACACTTAGTGGAACTAATTTGAATAGAATAATATGGATACCGACACAATACAGAGGATTAAGGGAGGATTTAAGTTTGTACACTGTAAATGTATTAAGGGAATGGGATAAAATACACAAAAATATGAAATGGGAATTTAATTCTATACTTATGCCACTAAGAAACACAGAATTTTTTACACCAGGTAGAGAAGAGATAACAGGTAGATGGTTTATAAAGGAGGATGTCCAACTCAGAGATATAATGGGGGATGGGAAATTGAAGACCTTTAAAGAGTTGGAAAAGGAAAAGGGAAACATCTTCACTAGGCTAGACGAGTGGCGTTATTATCAACTAAAATGTTTTTGGGGAAATCTCCCAAAACCCCTGAGAACCAAAAAGGATTGGAATTTGTTTGAAAGGTTGTTAGATGCACGGGGTGATGGGAAACACGGAATAGCTAAAGTATATGGAATTCTCACAGATCTGGACACAAACACTAAACCATTGCACATTGTGAATTGGGAAAGAGATATGGGGGTGGTATTAGATGAAGGAAAACAGAAAAAAATAAATAGATTAGTTCACGGAAATGTAAGCTTGAGGGATGTGGAATTAAATTATAAATGTTTGACAAGATGGCACATTGTTCCGAGTGTGGAGGGTAAGATAAGTGCGGAGAAATCACAGTGGTGTTGGCGAGAGTGTGGGGAAGTGGGGACAGTTTATCACATTTGGTGGGAATGTCCAAAGATTCAAATATTCTGGAAAAAAATAATATATTTAATAGAGAACATCATTGAAATGAACATCGGGTTAGATCCTGGGATGTGCCTGTTACACAGTTCAGAGATATCAATTAGTAAATATAAGAAATTAGGTTTGGGGTACTACTTTAACGCAGCAAAAAGCCTGATCCCCAAGTAATGGAAGAAAAAAGAAATACCGAAAGAGGAGGAGTGGATAGAGAGAGTAAACTGGACTAAGGAGATGGAGAAGACATATTATATACAGGAAGATAAGATAGAATTATATCTCGCAAAATGGGAAAAATGTGAAAATTTTGTAACAAGTATGAGAAAGTGATAAGTAGAACGTCATAGAGAAACAACTGGGAAGGATATGCTTGCTTTGGATACAAGACAAGGAAAAGCAGAGTGGAGATGGATGTCAGGGCTCCCAGGTGAGACCAGAGGTGTGTGGCTGACGCAGGGAAACGCAGACCTCAGATATGTTATAAACAATATAATTTATTAACACTAACAATACAAACATAAACGCAGTGCAATACTAAAACATAATACAGTGCAACCAAACCAACCACCCACAGATAACAGTACATACAAGCAAGCGTCGTCATGCAGGCCGGGTCAATATCAATAGGGCAGGTAGGTACAGGGGGAGCAAGCGGAGATTGGTCGGGGTCACAGGCCAGGTTCAGCAGGTAGCAAGCAGCGTAGTACAGAGGGTCAGGCAGAGGGATGGTCAGGGTCACAAGCCAGGGATCAGAACAGGTAGCAAGCAGCGTGGTGCAGAGGGATGGTCAGGAGCAGGAGAAGTCAGCAGCGGTTCAGAAACAGGATGCAGGACAGAAACAGGATACAGGGCCCAGGACAAACACAACACCAAGGCAGAGTCTGTGGGTCTGGCCATCCCTTAAATACCCCAGCATAATCAGTTCCAGGTGTTAATTGGCTGCAAAGTTGAGTCTCTGATTGCTGGGAGCATCCGCTGGCCAGCCCTGGTACTGCAGATCAAAAGGCAGGTGAGTCCCACCATTGCTGGCCAGTCCATTCCTGACAGTACCCCCCCCTCAAGGAGCGGCCTCAGGACGCTCCAAACAGTCCTAGCTGGGAAAAATGTTCCACCGCCCGGGTCTGGTAACTGGCGGGATATCAAAGACTGGCACACCGGGCAGGACTCCGGGCAGCGGTACACCGGGCAGAGGCACATCGGGCTGGACTCCGGGCAGAGGCACACCGGGCAGAGGCACACCGGGCTGGACTCCGGGCAGAGGCACACCGGGCAGAGGCACACCGGGCTGGACTCCGAGCAGAGGCACACCGGGCAGAGGCACACCGGGCTGGACTCCGGGCAGAGGCACACCGGGCTGGACTCCGGGCAGAGGCACACCGGGCTGGACTCCGGGCAGAGGCACACCGGGCTGGACTCCGGGCAGAGGCACACCGGGCTGGACTCCGGGCAGAGGCACACCGGGCTGGACTCCGGGCAGAGGCACACCGGGCTGGACTCCGGGCAGAGGCACACCGGGCTGGACTCCGGGCAGAGGCACACCGGGCTGGACTCCGGGCAGAGGCACATCGGGCTGGACTCCGGGCAGAGGCACACCGGGCTGGACTCCGGGCTTGGCACATCGGGCTGGACTCCGGGCAGAGGCACACCGGGCAAAGGCACATCGGGCAGAGGCACATCGGGCAGAGGCACATCGGGCTGGACTCCGGGCAGAGGCACACCGGGCAGAGGCACAACGGGCAGAGGCACATCGGGCTGGACTCCGGACAGAGGCACATCGGGCAGGACTCCGGGCAGAGGCACATCGGGCTACCAGGAGAAGCAGCAGGCAGCGGGCCACTGGGCGGAGCGGCAGGCACCGGGCCCCCGGGCGGAGCGGCAGGCACCGGGCCCCCGGGCGGAGCGGCAGGCACCGGGCCCCCGGGCGGAGCGGCAGGCCTCGGGCCCCCAGGCGGGGCGACAGGCCTCGGGCCCCCAGGCGGGGCGACAGGCCTCGGGCCCCCAGGCGGGGCGGCAGGCCTCGGGCCCCCGGGCAAGGCGACAGGCACCGGGCCCCCGGGCGGGGCGACAGGCACCGGGCCCCCGGGCGGGGCGACAGGCACCGGGCCCCCGGGCGGGGCGGCAGGCCTCGGGCCCCCGGGCGGGGCGACAGGCCTCGGGCCCCCGGGCGGGGCGACAGGCCTCGGGCCCCCGGGCGGGGCGACAGGCCTCGGGCCCCCGGGCGGAGCGGCGGGCGCCGGACCCCCAGGCGGAACTACAGGTCTTGGGCCCTCAGGCGGAGCGGCGGGCACCGGACCCCCAGATGGAGCGACAGGTCTCTGGCCCTCAGGCGGAGCGGCGGGCGCCGGACCCCCAGATGGAGCGACAGGTCTCGGGCCCTCAGGCGGAGCGGCGGGCGCCGGACCCCCAGATGGAGCGACAGGTCTCGGGCCCTCAGGCGGAGCGGCGGGCGCCGGACCCCCAGATGGAGCGACAGGTCTCGGGCCCTCAGGCGGGGCAACAGGCGTCGGGCCCCCAGGCGGGGCGACAGGCGTCGGGCCCCCAGGCGGGGCGACAGGCATCGGGCCCCCAGGCGGGGCGACAGGCATCGGGCCCCCAGGCGGGGCGGCAGGCATCGGGCCCCCAGGCGGAGTGGCGGGCGCCGGACCCCCAGGCGGAGCGGCGGGCGCCGGACCCCCAGGCGGGGCTACAGGTCTCGGGCCCTCAGGCGGAGCGGCGGGCGCCGGACCCCCAGATGGAGCGACAGGTCTCGGGCCCTCAGGCGGAGCGGCGGGCGCCGGACCCCCAGATGGAGCGACAGGTCTCGGGCCCTCAGGCGGAGCGGCGGGCGCCGGACCCCCAGATGGAGCGACAGGTCTCGGGCCCTCAGGCGGAGCAACAGGTCTCGGGCCCCCAGGCGAAGCGGCGGGCACAGAGTCACCAGGCACGACAGGGGGCACCGAGTCGTCTGGCAAGACTGCGGGCACTGAGTCGTCTGGCAAGACTGCGGGCACCGAGTCGTTTGGCAAGACTGCGGGCACCGAGTCGTCTGGCAAGACTGCGGGCACCGAGTCGTCTGGCAAGACTGCGGGCACCGAGTCGTCTGGTAAGACTGCGGGCACCGAGTCGTCTGGCGGGACTGCGGGCATCGAGTCAACTGGCGGGACTGCGGGCACCGAGTCAACTGGCAAGACTGCGGGCACCGAGTCGTCTGGCAAGACTGCGGGCACCGAGTCGTCTGGCAAGACTGCGGGCACCGAGTCGTCTGGCAAGACTGCGGGCACCGAGTCGTCTGGCAAGACTGCGGGCACCGAGTCGTCTGGCAAGACTGCGGGCACCGAGTCGTCTGGCAAGACTGCGGGCACCGAGTCGACTGGCGGAACAGCGGGCACCGAGTCGTCTGGCAAGACAGTGGGCTCCGAGTCAACAGGCACGACAGTGGGCACCGGGTCATCAGGTATCGGATTGTCTGGCTCGACAGCGGGCATCGGGTCACCAGGTATGACAGCGGGCACTGGGTCACCAGGCATCAGGTCATTTGGCTTGCCAGCGGGCACCGCGTCATCTGGCAAGGCAGTGGGCACCGGGTCACCAGGTATGACAGCGGGCTCTGAGTCAATTGGCACGACAGCGGGCACTGGATCAGGTACCGGATCATCTGGATCAACAGCAGGCATCGAGTCAACTGGCCTAATAGGATCGTCGGGCTGGATCAGTTCATCATGCTGAGTAGCGGCATCAGGCTGAATGCAGGCATCAGGCTGAGTAGAGGCTTCAGGCCGAGTAGAGGCTTCAGGCCGAGTAGAGGCTTCAGGCCGAGTAGAGGCTTCAGGCCGAGTAGAGGCTTCAGGCCGAGTAGAGGCTTCAGGCCGAGTAGAGGCTTCAGGCCGAGTAGAGGCTTCAGGCTGAACCACGTAAGGCAGGTTCACCGGTTTGGATACTGGCAGGATGGTATTGGTTGGAAAGAATTTTCGCTTTTTTCTGGTTTTAACTACTGGAGCACTGCAAGTAAACGCAGGTCTGCAAACGAATGGAGCAGCTGGAGACAGAGAAAAACTGGAGGATGGAACAGGAGAGGGAGCAGTTGCTACAGAGGGCTTTTTTACAGGGTTAAAGGCAGGATAGGTGCAGCGAGTGGGAACAGGGGACTGACATGCGGTAGATAGCCAAGTATACTGGGCTGTAACTGGAGGAGCTGGTGGGAATACAGGAGTAGAGTTAGAAGCAGGACTGGGTTTTTGTAAGCTGACTGAGGCTGGGTGCAACAAGTCTGTCCATGTCTGCAGTAGGGGTTAAACAAAGCTGAGCTTACACAAAGCCTGTCTGGTCAATGACTGCACTGCGTTTATACAATCTCTTAGTGTCTGTGGTGAACATGTGGAATAACGCTCCAGAAAGTAACCCACATCATCCTCTAATAACCACACCAGGGACTCTACCTGGTCTGCACTAAATGGTGGCAAAAATTCATCCCTGCATTCGGGGGAACCAGATGAAACCAACTCAGCACAAACCTCAATCAAAGGCTGCACCTCAGAGAACTCTGTGCCCTGATCTACTAGAACATGAGCGAGCCGTATACATTCTAGTAGTTGATCCCTGGGATACTCCTTCAGAGTTTGATAAGCATACTCCCTGTCATCAAACACTAGCAGATATAAATACACAACCTCATCCAGATCCATCCTTCCCAGCAACAAGCCAAGATGGCTTCCCTGTGCAGCCACTTCTGGTCAGGATTGGCCTTGGTGTAATGTCAGGGCTCCCAGGTGAGACCAGAGGTGTGTGGCTGATGCAGGGAAACGCAGACCTCAGATATGTTATAAACAATATAATTTATTAACACTAACAATACAAACATAAACGCAGTGCAATACTAAAACATAATACAGTGCAACCAAACCAAACCAAACCAACCACCCACAGATAACAGTACATACAAGCAAGCATCGTCAGGCAGGCCGGGTCAATATCAATAGGGCAGGTAGGTACAGGGGGAGCAAGCGGAGATTGGTCGGGGTCACAGGCCAGGTTCAGCAGGTAGCAAGCAGCGTAGTACAGAGGGTCAGGCAGAGGGATGGTCAGGGTCACAAGCCAGGGATCAGAACAGGTAGCAAGCAGCGTGGTGCAGAGGGATGGTCAGGAGCGAGCCGGGATCAGAGCAGGAGAAGTCAGCAGCGGTTCAGAAACAGGATGCAGGACAGAAACAGGATACAGGGCCCAGGACAAACACAACACCAAGGCAGAGTCTGTGGGTCTGGCCATCCCTTAAATACCCCAGCATAATCAGTTCCAGGTGTTAGCTGGCTGCAAAGTTGAGTCTCTGATTGCTGGGAGCATCCGCTGGCCAGCCCTGGTACTGCAGATCAAAAGGCAGGTGAGTCCCACCATTGCTGGCCAGTCCATTCCTGACAATGGAATTTAATATACAGGACTGCCTATTATGCTACACTCAATTTCTAAATGTACAGAGACTAAAAACCCCCATAAAAAGACAAAAGATTCTTAAGGAAATCCATCAGTACTCTGCAAGTGTGGTATTTACACAAAAGACACATATCTCATATGATACAAAGATTAAATTGTATTCAAAACAATAACCAACATGGTATTATGGTGACTCATCAATGAAATGAGCAAGAGCGGTATCTATAGGCATGGCAAAGGATGTAAGATTTATTGTGAAAGATCGGATGGCTGATCCACAAGGCAGGTTTCTGTTCCTGAAGGGGAGGTTGTATGATATTGAATGCACATTGGCTAATATTTATTGCCCTAATAAGAATTTTAATGATCAACCTAAAAAAGCCATGGAAAAACGTATGGAGTTTAAGATGGGTAAATTGATTGTGGCAGGGGACTTTAGCTTCTGCAAGGATGCTCAGCTGGTTACTTCATTATATGCACAGAGGATTAAATTTTATCAACTTCAACATCCCAGAGTAAGGGACTATATGTTTTATTCCACTGTGCATGGGACATACTCTAGAAGAGAGTTTTAATGGTAAAACATAGACTGTTTGAGTCATTAATAAAAACATCCATTGAAGCTATTACATTATCAGAACATGCCCCAGAGCTAATGAAGATGAACATAATAGAGGTACAGAATAGGAAACGCACATGGAGATTAAACGAGGCACTTATATAAGGTCAGGAGATAGAAAAAAGAATAAGGAGGGAAATAGAGCAATATTTCCTGTTAAATAAAACTTAGGAAATGTCAAACGCCACAATATGGAAGGCCCCTTAAGGCTTATATTGGGGGCATCTTGATTTCTATTGGGGTTAAAAAAAAAAAAGAACGGACAAATAAAATAAAAATGCTATTTAAAGAATAATATGAGTTAGAGCAACTACATAAAAAGAAATCAGATCTAGTTATACAACACTTATTAGAGTTAAAAAAGAAATTAGTTTAATACCTTAACCTCCCTAGCAGTCTGATTATGTTAGTATTTCTGTGCTCAAAGCGGTACATTTTTTTGCATGGAAATATGTTGTTTTTTTATTGTAGAGATGCCCACAGAGTCCTACCTGTGAGAGAGGGGGTCTCGACGGAGGAGTAAGGGCTCAAGGAGAGTCATCGAGTGTGGAGGTTGCGAAACGGGCCAGCTGGGGAGGAGGACAGAGCACTTGGTGTCCGCTGCAGGGGGGTGGCTGCGGGCTCTGTCCAGAGCAGCGGGTTGCCTTGAGACTGGAGGACGCAGAGGCAGCCACGTGACCTCCCGCAAGGAAGCACTGGAAGAGGAGAAGCCAGCCGCCGTTCCCAGGCAGAGGGAGACCCCAGTTCTCCCCCTGATTACACGGGGCCTGTACGATCAGGGACTGGACCCACCAGGGTGAATCTCCCCCGAAGTAAAAAAGAAAAAGGTGCAGTATAAGCGGAGGGGCTGTTGAAAATCACAGCTCCCAGAAGGAAGAGCCTGATGCCACCTCACACAAGAAAGAAGACTGCAGGAGGGTGAGGTAGGCAAGGCATAATGTATTGCATGAAATGAACTGACAAGTAAGGTGAAATTAAAGGGGGAGGTCAACCAGGGGGTCTAGAAGAAAAAGAGAACAAAGTGATATAGTACAGGTCCCCAGAAGATATAGAATGTAACAGAGGGGAATTTAAAGTGATAATACGGGACAGTAAAATAATTAACCCCTCCTAGAGCCTGGATAAGTGAACTAAGTCTTTGACGGCATGAAAAATAAAGTGGCCAAAGGAGGTGCGTCAAAGGGTTCTCAAACAGGTACGAATAAAAAATATATACCTTCACAGGGGAATCTGACCCCAGAAAGACAAACAGGAATAAGTGAAAGGAGTGAGTTGGAAATCAGTATGGAAGACAGTCCTAGACTATCTCTGGGAATGGCTAACAGCAGTCAACAAAGGAAAGAAAGAGTGGAGGTGGTAGAACAAGAAAAGGAATTACTAATGCCAAATAAAAAAGAAATAGCAGAAATGTTTAAAAGTCTTGAAAAATCAATAAAACAAGAGATGGTGATAATACAGAAAGACCTGGGGCAAATGATATCTAGAGTGGAGGTAAAAGTGAACAAACGCCCAAATTATTTTGAAACTAGAAAAATGGACGATAGAAATGAGAAAAGAAAAAAGAAAACTGCTATATAAGATAGAGGATCAAGAAAATAGGGATAGGAGATGTAATCTAAGGATACGAGGAGTACCAGAGATTTCACACGGGGAAGACCTAACAGGTATAATATGTAAAATGTTGAATGCTATAATGGACAGATCTGCATCAGAGACTCTTAAATTGGACAGTGTATATACAATAGGAAAGCTTCAACAAGAAAGGGGTAAAGAGAAACCGAGAGATGTAATTGTGCAATTCCATAATTATGGGGATAAAGAAGAGATATGGAAGAAGATCAAATGAAGAACAGCTATTAAATATGGAGAAATAAATACTCAGATTTTTGCAGATTTAGCAGCTGAGACACTGACAAGAAGAAGATCTTTGAGACTACTCCCTTCCTTTAGATTGTAAGCTCCACGAGCAGGACCCTCCTATTCCTTCTGTACTGAAATGTATTGTAATTGTACTGTCTCCCTTCTATTGTAAAGCACTGCCCAAACTGTTGGCGCTATATAAATCCTGTATAATAATAACAATAATAAATATTAGAACAGATGAAGAGGCAAAATGTGCAATACAGATGGGGCGTGTTTAATCGGATGGGAAAAATGGACGTACAGCAAGATTGAGATTTCCTGAAAATATGAGAGACTTTTGTGAGAGACTTGAATTACAGAGAATGGTGATACCTGGGTGGGAAGAAGAGGAAGGAGAGATAGGGGGTATTGAAAAAGAGGATTGGCAGGTAGTTGGAAGGAGAAATAGAGAGTAGAGAAGAGGAGAGGGAGGGGGAAGGGGAGAGGGAGGGTCCTTTTTTTTGTTGTGTGTTGGTCCCCTTGCCCTCACTCTATAACCCTTCCACTCGGATGGGTCGCTGGAGACTTATTGGATATAGAGAGTGGCAGGTGACAGAGGAGGATAGGTGGCTGGTGAATTGTACATGGCCAGAGCACCACCTTAAAGTTGAATCAAAAGTGGCATTAGGACCATAAATGATTTGTAGGCAAAAAGGTAGCCTAAGGGAGAGAGAGGGTAATGGAAGGGGGGGTAAAGGGATAAGGGGGACACTCGGCATAAAGAGAGGAGATAGAAGAATTAGGGAGAACCCTGGGGAAAGAGAGAATGGAAAATATATATATGGTAATGGATTACCATACTTATAATGTTAAAGGGTTAAATAGTTGGGAGAAAAGATTCAAGATACTTAGAGAAATACAAAAAAGATTTATTGAGTTAGTGTTCATACAGGAAACCCATCTAATACAAGAAACAAATGTGAAATTATATTCTAAGCACTACCCAATATGGTACTATGCAGACTCCCCAAGTAAACGTGCTAAAGGTGTGCTAATTGGGTTTGCGAACAATATAAGGTTTAGTCTGGAAGACAAAATGGAGGATATGGAGATGAGATTTTTATTCTTAAAGGGGAAACTGCAAGAGGTAGAATGTACATTAGCAAATATATATTGCCCTAATAAAAAAACAGAGGTCTATTTAAAGAACATACTGAAGAAGCTATTAGATTTTAAAAAAGGCAAACTAATTGTGGCAGGGGATTTTAACTGTTGCATGGAACCACAGATGGATACAACGTCTCATGTGCTGAGAGAGTGTAATAAACACTTGAAAGTATTAAGGAAATTAATACAACAATGTCAGTTGGTGGATAATTGGAGAATTAAAAATCTGAATGATAGAGACTATACATTCCATTCTCATGCACATGAAACGTACTCAAGATTGGATTATATATTGCTAGGTCACAGACTTATAGGGGTTTATTTACTAAAGCTGGAGAGTCCAAAATCAGACTGCCTCCGGCATAGAAACCAATCAGCTTCCAGGTTTCATTGCCAAAGCTTCATTGAACAAGCTGAGGTTAGAAGCTGATTGGTTTCTATGCAGAAGGGAGTCTGATTTTGGACTCTCCAGCTTTAGTAAATAAACCCCATAGAGTCTCTGGCAAAAGCAAAGATAGAAGTTATAACATTATCGGATCATGCACCTGTCACAATGAGGTTGATATGGGGAAGAGAACATAAAAAGATAAACACCTGGAGATTAAATGAGACACTTCTTCAGGATCAGGAGACAGAACAGACAATTAAAAGAGAAATAGAACAATATTTTGAAAGAAATGAGACTGAAGAGGTGTCAATAGCGACTGTGTGGGAAGCCCACATGGCATATATTAGAGGAATCTTAATAGCAATTGGGGCGAAAAAGAAAAAGTAAAGGAAAGAGAGAATTAACACGCTTCATAGAGAATTATTTGAATTAGAACAGGTACATAAAAAGAAAATAACAAAACAGATTAAGCAGAATGTAATGGATAAACGAGAAGAACTAAATAACTTAATGGAGGAAAAAAAAGGAGAGTGTTTAATAAGATGATTAGTGAAAGAATTCGGTGGGGAGATAGACCAGGAAAATGGTTAATAAGAGCTCATAGGAAAAAAAAAAGGTAAGAACTATATAGAGAAAGTAAGAGGTAATAAAGGCGAACTAAAATATTCTACCAAAAATATTGCAAAAGTGTTTAAAGATTATTATAGTAAATTATATAATATTAACCCTCAACTGTCCATAAGGGAAGAGGAAGAAAGAAGTAAAAAAAGACAGATATACCTAAAAGAGGCGGGGTTACCAAAATTGAGAGAAGAGCAGTTAATATCCCTTGAGAGATCAATATCAGAAGAAGAAATCCAAAGTGCTTTGAAGAGTACTAGGGCAGGGAAAAGTCCGGGTCCGGACGGGTATACTGTGAGATACTATAAGAAATTTAAAGATCAGTTGATACCTAAATTGAGTATATATATATGAATGCATTGGGAGGGGAGATGTTAATGAGGGATAAATCCCTGCAGGCTCATATTACAATAATACCAAAAGAAGGTAATGATAGTACACAATGCTCTAGTTATAGACCGATATCCTTACTAAATATAGACTCTAAACTATATGCAAAAGTTTTAGCAAATAGGTTAAAGGATTTAATGCCGGAGTGGATCCATATGGATCAAGTAGGGTTTGTCCCAGGGAGAGAGGATAGGGATAATGGATTAAGATCAATATGGCTTATACAAAAAAGAAAAAGACAAAAATTACATGTTTTGTTATTGAATGTAGATGCCGAGAAAGCGTTTGACAGATTAGACTGGGGGTATATGTTGGATACACTGAAAGCTCTGGAGATGGGCCCTAGAATGAGAATAAGGATAGGAAAATTGTACAGTCAACCATCTGCTGCAATAAAGGTTAATGGGGAAATATCAGAAAGCTTTAAGATGTATAACGGGACCCGTCAGGGAAGCCCATTGTCAACTTTGTTGTTTGTCCTGTCCTTAGAATCCCTCCTAGCAAAAATAAGGAAAAACACAGATATTAAGGGAATCTGGATAGGAGAGACAGAGCATAAAGTAGCAGCATATGCCGACGACTTGCTGTTCTATGTAGGTAACCCAAGGATAACATTACCCAATTTAATGAAAACACTGAAGGAATATGGGGAGTGGTCTAACCTAAAAATGAATCCAACTAAAACAGAAATCTTGAACATAAATCTTCCAAGAGAAGAGAAAAAAGCATTACAAAAAGAATTTTCTTTCTCGTGGAAGGAAAAAGAACTAAAATATTTGTGAATAAATGTAGCCGTTTCTCTAAAGAACCTATATATAGCAAATTATATTCCATTATCAAATGAAATCAAAGATGAAATGAGAGAATTTGGGATAGGTGGTATATCTTGGATAGGACGAATAAATCTAATAAAAATGGTAATAGTTCCAAAAATTTTATATAAATTTCAGATGATTCTAATAAAGCTGCCAGGACAGTATTTTAGGATAATGAATAAAATTATGTTAACGTTTATATGGAGAAATAAAAAACCTAGAGTAAGTTATGAAGTTCTAACTAGAGACAAAGGAAATGGGGGATTGGGTGTTCCTGATTTTAAAAGATATTATAACTCAGTACTGATAGCACAAATTTGTGACTGGACACATAATGCACAGGGGAAAAGTTGGATAAATATAGAAAACACATTAAGTAAAACACATTCGGATAAGATAATATGGTTACCACCTCATTGTTGTGGAATGATAAACAGCACAAGTATATTTACAAGAATTGTTTTGAGAGTTTGGGACACAATGCACAAACAGATGGGATGGGAATTTAACTCAATGTTGATGCCTATAGTAAACACAGATTTCCCACCAGGGAATGAAAAGGTTTCAGGGAGATGGATAAAAAAAGGAGATGCTCAATTAGGAGACCTAATGAAAGGTGAGGAAATCTGCCCCCTAGTAGAAATGAAAAAGAAGAAGGAGTTGTTCACTAAAGTAGATGAGTGGCGTTATTTACAAATGAGACATTTTATAGAAAAACTCCCTAGGCCCCTAAGGAAGAAAGAACAGTGGAATCCATTTGAAATTTTGTTTAGCAAACGGGGGGATGGAAAACATGGAACATCGAAAATATATAAAATCATTACTAAGTTAACAACAAACACAGTCCCTTCATATATGGAGAGATGGTAAGAGAATTAGGAATAAGGATAGAGGAAGATACACAAAAAAAGATTTATAAGTTAACACACGGTAATGTGAGTATGAAAGATGTAGAGATGAATTACAAATGTTTGGTGACGTGGTATATGACACCAAATATATAACACAAACAAAATAGAGATAAATCACCTTTATGTTGGAGGGGTTGTGGGGAACAGGGCACAGTAGGTCACATTTGGTGGGAGTGTCACAAAATTCAAAAATATTGGGAAGAAATAATCCATCAGATACAAGAAATAACTGGGATAACAATATTAAAGGAACCAGGGATATGTCTTTGACATGGAACAGAATTATCGATTGAAAGGTATAAAAACTCTGGGTTATTGCACTATACTAACGCAGCAAAAAGTCTGATTACTAAATTTTGGATGGAACAGGAAGTGCCAAAAATAACGGATTGGATTAGAAAGGTAGATTAGATATATAGAATGGAGGAATTATACCATATAGATGAGTACAAAATGGAGTGTTTTCATGAGAAATGGAAAAAGTGGGAAGATTTTAAGAAGGTTAATCTAATTGAAAGCATATAGGAATGGATCCCAAAAGAGAGAGGAATGATGCTGAGTGGAGGGGAGGGGAGGGGAGGGGGAGGTGGGGGGGAGGGAAGGGAAAGTATTGACTGGGATAGGGTGGGGGGTAGGGGAGGTTTCGTAATTTTGTATTTTGAGTGAGAATAATTGAATAAGTTATACTGAATCTTTTTTTAATGGATGGAATAGGTGAAATGTAAAACTCAATAAAATATTAATAAAAAAATAAATTATAATATAATAAATAATCAGAAAAAATAATAATATATTAATAATGAATTCAATTCAATAATATAATCACACCAAAAACACTGAAATTTTAAATAGAGCTCCAAGTTCACACATCACTGAGCTTAGTCACAAAATCGTTTTCAGTGTCTGATGATGAATTTCCCCACAAATCATTATCACTCTATTCTGCAGGTGGTTCTAATTTACTATTGCTGTTCTCTAGCTGGTCTAAAACCGCTTTTGACCTAAAGGGATGCTTTTTGGACACCATGGACGTTTCTCAGTTTCCAGGCAGAAAGAACAGTAAAAAAGCAGGCAGGGCACAGGACAAAGCACTAGGGACAAATTGCATGTGAAATGGTTTGATACAGTAATGTTATACTATGAGATTTTAGTGTATTGAGTGAATGTCACATTTTAAAATTTTTGACTTTTCCACCGGTTCTGTCCCTTGTACGTCCCATACATCCCGATGCTCGCAGGGAACGGACCCCGGAAGATGGATGCTGGCATCAGTCAAAGGAGATGGCCGGGGACGCTGTAGGGGGGACATCGCGGGAGCGCAGGACAAGGTAAGTGCTGGAGGGAATCCCTGAGCAAGGATGCAGTGTAATCCCGAATGTAGCTCGGGGTTACCGCTTCTGGTACTGAAACTTAACCCCGAGCTACACTCGGGAATACCACCAGGGGGGTTAAAGGAACAGGAGATGAAACAGGTCTCCAATGTGGTGGCCAAGGAAAGATTCCTAGATTGTAAGCTCCAAGGGGCAGGGCCCTTCTAACCCTCTTGTATTGAACTGTATTGTTGCTGTATTATCTCCCTTTATATTGTAAAGCACTGAGCAAACTGTTGGCACTATATAAATCCTGTATAATAATAATAAATAATCCCAGTGAGGAAATAAAACCAGGAAACATCTGGCAAGAGTAGTAAAGAAAATAAATCAGCAAGTTTTATAGATAAAATTAAAAATAAATTGCTGGAGGTGGTATATTCAACTTCAGGAAGTTTTTCAAAAATATTCTAGCACACTGTATTCTGTAAAATCAACTGGGCAGCAAAAAAATTGAATTAGAAAGAAAAGAAATGCTGCAAATTTATTTAAAAGAGGCTACGTTACTTAAACTAGTGGAAGATAAATTGTTAGCTCTAGACAGACCAATAACACAAGAAGAAATTATGCAGCATTAAAAGATATAGCAATAGGAAGGAGCCCATGGACAGATGGTTACACTGTTAGATATTATAAGAAATGTAAAGAATAACATGTGCCAAAACTTTTTTATATATGAAAGCAATTGGTGAGGGGGCTGAAATGAGGAGGGAGTCATTACTAGTGTATATTACAATTATACACAAGGAGGGTAAGGACTTAACCCAGTGCTCAAGTTACAGACCAATATCATTGCTAAATATACATACAAAACTATATGCTAAGATTTTAGCTACCAGGTTTGATGCTGAAGTGGTTACATACAGACCTGTCAATAGATGCTAAAAAAGCATTTTACAGGGTAGACTGGGGATTTATGATAGCCACACTAGAGGTATTAGGAATTGACCCTAAAATGATCCAAGGCATAAATAAATTATAAACCTTGTCAAATAAAATATTGCGCTCTGTATACCAATTTTTTTTCCACACTCTGCTTGTCAATACATATGCACTATGAAGTCACATATACCTATGAAAAGTGATCAAATCAGTAAAAGAAAAAAAAGTGTTTATGTAAAGAGAGGATATCCTCTTTAATATTTGCAGCTTTGTATTTTAGAAGCATTGGGAATTTGCGCAGTTTGATCTGTTTACATAAAAACATTACATAAACATCCTACAGTGGCAGTGAATATCAATGACACTCTTTCTCAACCATTCAATTATTTAATGGAACAAGGCAGGGGTGTCTCCTTTCAACTTTTTTGTTCGTATTGTCATTGGAACCTCGGTTGGCAAAAATTCAAAATAGTACAGATATAAGAGGAGTCAGGATTGGAGAGGAGGAACACAAGATGACCTCATACGTGGATGATATTTTGTTCTACATCTCCAATCCTAGATTATCATTACCGAATTTAATGAAAACAATAAAATATTATGGAGAGTTATCAAACTTAAAAATGAACCCTTCAAAGTCTGAGATCTAGAATATTAATGTAACAAAGAAATGAGAGCAGGTCTTACAAGGGGAATTTCCATTTACATGGGAGAAAATAGAATTAAAATACTTAGGAATAAAACTATAAAATATATATGGTGAATTACATCCTGTTATTAAATTAGATAAAATGAACTAAAAATCTCAGTGAGACCACTATCCGGGGTAAGGCATATAAATATTGCCAAAATTGGGATTTTACCTACAATTCCTTTATAAATTTCAAATGATCTCAAACTTTTTGCCACAAACATATTTTAGGACATTTAAAACAATGATATTTAGGTATATTTGGCAGGATAAGAAACCAAGAATACAACACGCGATTTTGAATAAAGAAAAAATACATGGAGGTTTAGGAGTGCCAGACTTCAAAAGGTATTATAATGCAGTGTTGTTTAAATGGATAGCTGAATGGATAACTAATTCATGAGAGAAGATTTGGGTAAAGATAGAAAACACATTAAGTAATGCACCTTTGGGTAAAGTTATTTGGGTTTCACAACAATGTTGCAATTTTCTAAGAAATTGAGTATTTTTCCAATTAATGTATTTAGGATTTGATTTACAAACAGGCTAAATGGAAATATAATTCACTGTTAATACCGCTCACTGGATCAAATTATTTTCCACCAGGAAAAAAATGTAATTTGAGTTTTTGAAAAAAGATAGATGAAAGAAAAGATGAAAAACAAAAAGAGAAAATATTGAGACAGGCATGTGGTACAGCATTAGATACAAATATGATAGAGATGAATTCTAAATGTCTGGCATGATGGTATATAACACCCACATAAGTATCAAGTGGAAACATCACCTTTCTGCTGGTGAGGTTGTAAGACAAGAGGAACAATGGCACAAATATGGTGGGAGTGCCCAAAAAAACAGAAGTTTTGGCAGAAGGTTATACAATTGATACAGGAGATCACTGGAGTTAATATCCCTAATGATCCATTGCCCTGCTTATTTCATAATACTAGGCTTACTATAAGGCAATATAAGTATACGGTAACTCCTCACTTAATAAATGCATCAAAATTACTAATTCCAAAATTTTGGCAGGTACAGGAGAGACCAACAATCAGAGACTGGGTCAAGAGAGTAAAATATATTTTTAATATGGAAGAACTGTAAATGATAAAAGATAAAATGGAAAAATTTGCAAAAATATGAAAGTATGGCTTAAGTTTAAGAGTTCAAGGAAATATACTGAACAGGTGAGAGGTGAGGGGAGATTGAGAGAAGAGGAGGAAAGAGATAGTTAAAAGAAAGTTTGCAGTAGATATTTAGAAGGAATAAGGAATAACCATGGTGGACGGAGGTGGGTTCAGAAATTTGAAATGATGTGGAAAAGATTGTGATATTTCCGTACTTATATTTTGTATATGAGAAATGTCAATAAAATATAATAAATAAAAAAGAAACCCTAGATTGACAGGTAATTTTCAGTAGCAATTCTATCCATTTTCAGCAGTCATATCTCCAAAGTTGGAAGGTTTATTAGACATCTATTTAATTTTACCCAATATATGTGTTGCAGAGAGTTCTCTAGAAAGGGACAGGGAGGTATGAGTAGCCAGTAAAGAAGAATCCAAAAATCCCCAAATCTATGTACAAAGGTTATTGGTCAATGTAGATTCAAAAACAGAAGTAAGAGTAGATATAACTTTCACCAACGCACCACCAAACGTGGTGTAGTAGTGGTGTAGATTCTTCATAATTCTGCATTTGGAATAGCAGGGGTCCTGTCTTCTGTCCTATTTTGTGGAGAAATCAAAAGCTGATTACATTCTATGCATAATAGAAACTAGGTCAGCCTATGAGAAGCAGGAAGGAATGCTTTTAACAGTTCTGGTAGATTATCATTTTATTCCTTTTGCTGTTTAAGAGAGAATTTAAGTAGAAACCTAAAGTTCCGAAACAAAAGTTGAGAGTGCATGTAGGAGATCAAAATCTTTACGCTAGTTTTTTTTAAAAATCTACGAGTCTACAAATTTGAGTGATGATCAAAATACCAGCTGCCTTCATTTTGAAATGTTACTGTTCACTGGGCTCAGTGAATAGGGTGAAGTTGTGTTCAGTTTAAAATACAATCATGTGCTAGCAAAAGTCATACGATTTGGCATTCAAAGTAAACATAGCTTCACCTTATTCTATAAACTAAGTGTATGTTCACTATATTGTGTGTGTGTGTGTATATATATATATATATATATATATATATATATATATATATATTTTGTGTGTGTGTATATGTATATATATATATATATATATATATATATATATATATATATATATAAAATTGCAATTGTATAGGATATTTATAGGGGAATAATGGAACAGGAAAAAAAAAAGTATAAGGGAATGGGGTGGAATGGGGTGGAGGGGTTTAATCAGCATCACTTACTGATTTTTCATAGAGACATTTTATATAAAGCATTAGTGCTAAAGGTTAAACGGAAATCTATGGAAAATAATGTATCATTAAACTCTAAAACAGTATTTCCTAAGAAGGTTTTTATAAGCAATGGAAAAATGTATATACTGTATACATGATTTTTTATGTTTGTTGCTAGCTGATAACTTTAGATCTTTTCTACAATAATGTGTTTGAGTCCTGCTGACTGTTCAGCTAAGTTGGAGAAGTAGGAGCTTTTCATTATCTAGAAATAACGGGTCACTCTGTAGTTCAGAACCATTTATTCTAAATGTTCATTCTAATATAGCAGGCATCACTAAATGGTGGATTGAGGGCCGAATACGGACCAAGTGACAGCCCTGTCTGGACTGCGGCCACAGCATCTTGCAGCCTGTGTGGACTCTCCTTCCGCTGCTGTAGCTGTTAATAATCGGGAGGAGTGGCAGGGTTGTCTCCTGTTCTGTATTTACTCTTCTGCCGTGCTGTTGTCACTGCTGCTGTTGAATTTCAGCAGAGAAGAGGGCAGGAGGAATGGAAGGACAGACTCCTCTTCTGATACTGGCTTGAGGCACTGAACTCAGAGCAGGGAAGAGGGTGGGAAACATTGCAGGTCTACAGGGGAGTTTGAAAGGGTAGCCAACCTTTCATGCAAGTCACTTGGTTTTTACCAGGAAGAGTTGGGCAGCTCCCACCCTCAGTGGAAACCTTCTATGCCTCCCATCCTCCTCCCTGCTCTGAGTTCAGCGGTGGCAAGTCAGTACATTCAGAAGAGGAGTCCGTCCTTCCATTTCTCTCACCCTCCTCCCTGCTCTGAGTTCAGCGGTCGGGATGGCAAGCCAGTACATTCAAAAGAGGAGTCCTTCCTTCCAATCCTCCTGCCCTCTTCCCTGCTGTGATTTCAACAGCAGCAGCAACGATGGCGATGGCAGATGAGTAAATATAGAACAGGAGTCCACCTCGCCATTCCTCCCATCCTCCACAATGTGTTAAGCTATGGGGAAGATTATGTGGTAGAGGTGGCTATGATATCAGAGGGGGGATCTGTGACATGGGGAGCTGTGATGTGGGGAGCTGTGATGTGGGGGGCTGTGAAATGGGGGGCTGTGAGAGGGGAAAGCTGTGATATGGGGGTGCTGTTAGAGGGGGAGCTATGATATGGGAGGCTGTAAAGTGAAAGGGGGGAGATGTGATGAGGGGGGGAGCTATAATATGGGGGGGCTGTGAAGTGAGAGGAGGGAACTGTGATATGGGGGGCTGTGAAGTGAGAGGGGGAGCTGTGATATGGGGGACTGAGAAGTGAGAGGGAGGAGCTGTGAGATGGGGGGACTGCAAGAGGGGGGAGTGATGATATTAGGGGTGTTGTGATGTGAGAAGGAGAGCTGTGATATGGGGGCTGTGATGTGAGGAGAGCTGTTATATGGGGGAACTGTGATATGGGGGGCTGTGATGTGAGAGGAGGGAGCTGTGATATGAAGGGTCTGTGATGTCAGGAGAGGGGGAGCTGTGATGTGGGGGATTGTAATTGCAAGGGTGACTGTGATGTCAAGGGAAGACTATGATGTGAAGGGGGGGCTGTGATGGAAGCGGGGCTACAATGTTGGGGGGGTCTGTGAAAGGGAGTTGTGATGTACGGGGGGCTGTGATCGGAAAGGGGGGACTGGAACATTAATGCAAAGGGGGCTGTAATGTGAAAGACCTGAGTAATAGAAGAAAGATGAGTTTCGGACCTCTGTAGAAAGAAAATGTTACCAACCAGACTTCTGTGAATTTTAATTCAGTACCCCTGCAATATAGTAATAGATAACACTCATTATTGATCAATGTGGAGAATATTCCTATTGCCCCAATCATTATCAGCATCCTATCCTTCTACCTAATTAAAAAAATGATCTTGTTTTTTGCAAGAAGATCAATATAATTTTTTTATCTGCATATTTAAACATATTTTGCATTTAAAAGCTTGGTTATATAATTCACTTACCTAGCAAAAATTAATTCTCCTCACCTTTTTAATAAAAGAAAACATTGAAAATGCTATTTTGAATGTTTGAATTTGTAGCAGAAACTTATGATGTTCTGTATTACAAGGTCTTTAAAAATTACGTCAATTGCACATATATAAAAACAATTCTGGCATGCATTTGAGAAAAAGTCCCTTCAAGCATAAGTTTCCACATAATTCTCCATAAATCTTCATGACTTTATAGGTTTTGGCAACATAATAACAGATTATATTTTATGAGGGCTTGAATATAATCCTTGACAAATGTTAAATATCATCAAGATCCAAAATCAAATTAAAATGTCAAACAGATTTAGAAAATATTGCAAAACTTTAAAATTGCTTCTTTAAAGATGCTGTTAGACCTGATATATTGCTCTAAACATTTGACTAACACCACAATTCGAAGCTGGATGAAGATTTTCTTTCCAGGTACTTCATGCTTCTAATCTCTAAAAATTTTAAAGAGGTTATATGAAAATTGTGTATGTCAATAAAATGTTTAGACACATTTGTTCTTTTACCACTTATTATGTTACCCAAATAATCATTCAAGCAGTTTTCTAGTGCAACCTTACAGGTAATATGTGATATGTGGCAGCACAGTGGCTGGGGGCAGCACAGTGGCTAAATGGTTAGCACTTCCGCCTGGCAGTACTAGGGTCTTTGGTTCGAGCCACAGCACCACCTGCCTGGAGTTTGCATGTTCTCCCTGTGCCTGCATAGGTTTCCTCTGGGTACTGCGGTTTCCTCCCACACTCCAAAGACATGCTGTTAGGTTAATTGGATCCTGTCTAAATTGGCCTTAATATGTGTATGAATGTAAGTTAGGGACCTTAGATTGTACACACCTTGAGGGTTAGGGACTGATGTGAATGTAGAATATTAATATGTGTAAAGCACTGCGTAAATTGACGGCGCTATTTAAGTACCTGAAATAAATAATAAAATATTTATTGACCTATTCAGAGATGCAGACAAAAATTAATCACCTACTTTTACATAAGCACAACAAGGACAATGATTACTGTCAAATTTGCACATATGTGCCCTTAATTCTTAACTAGGTGATATTTCTCCATTTTCTACAGACCATACTAAGGGATAAATAATTACTTATAGTGGGAGACCTTTTTGCTACCAATTTAAAGCCCAACCTTTAAAAAAGTGGGGTGCAGCCCACTGCAAGGTTTATTTGCTCATTTTGTCTGTTGTACTTACCCGATTCTCTGCTCCCTTGTCAGATGGTGCTCCTCCACACTCTGTTGGTGGACTTTCCCTCAGCATTAACAAATCCAATGCAGGGCTATGGACATTGGTTTGGCTTTTATGCCATCAGGACCCTAGATTGCTGAAGCATGGAAAAACTGTGGGAACTGATATAGCAGCAGAGAGGAAATTAGACAGGTATCACCAGAGAGGAAAGTAAATCTTTTATTGTTCCCCTAGACCTAAAAAAGCAATTAACCCTTTGCAATGTGAGTGCAGCCCATTTTTAGTTGCCTGAAGTTGGGCTTTAAAACCATTCTTTAACATTTCAGAATACACAAGATCCCCATAAAATACAGACAATACCATTTTATAATTCTTTTTATAGTCTCAAGATCAAGGATGCATTCAGTAACACAAGTTACCTGACCATTGTTCTTTTTGTCTCTTTGGTTCTTCTTTATGATCAATTCCTGCCTATCTTTACTAGGAATGAAAGTTCTATTCAAAATATCACCTGTATAGCTTCTTTCTTTAATCCTTGCCATCATTCATCCACAGACTCTTTAAAACACTCCAAAGACCTACAATTATGAAGGAATACGCTGTCGAACAGAAATTCCTTTGACAGTGTGTCCAACATGTCCCTGATCTGGCATGTAAAAGTGCTTTACCTGAACTGGGTTTCCTATTAACAAATCCATCTCTGTGAAATAAAGTGACATCTAAAAATGTGATATGATCCTTATTGTATGTGTTATTCAAATACCTTAAAAAGTGCTCAATATCCCCTTCTTGCCCTGACAGATGTATACATCTAGTAAAAAATATATAGAGAGTATGTGATTTAAATGGATTACTATCTGCATAGATGTGGAGCTACTCCTACTTTCTTTTGTCAGGTGTTACTATGACTTGAGTGGATGTTGAGTGATGTTTTTCTAGCTAGTCTGATAAGATCCTATTCCATCAATTTTTGAAAAAGATCCATTTAAATCTCACATTTGTGAACAGGATAAAAATTTGACTTTAAAATTTAAAGGAATACGCGTCCTGACATAAGTATTTACACTTACATTCTCTGATTAAATACCAGATAATTATTCTAAAACCTTAATACAACAAATTTCCTAAAAACTCACTTCATCATCTTCATAAACAATAATTTCATTATCACCTGACATGTCTGTAGTAATTTCACTACCTGGAAAAGACTCAACAGCTTCACAGTCCAATTCCATTGCCTACCCATGGTAATATTTGTGTCAATAAATTAGCACATTTATTGACATCTACCAAGGTGTTATACAGATCAAAGTGTTTTTCAGGACAAACATCCAGACTTGTCAGTAATGAATCCTGTTCATGTACAGATAATTTTCTGGAAGAATTTAAATGAATAATGTTGGCATTTATTTCTGACCTCAAAAAGAAACATCCCTCTTCTCCGTTTGTGTAGCGCTGATTTTTTTTTTCTTCCTTTGTGCCACAACTTCCATTGCATCATAAATTATATAGGGGTAATATTACTACTTTTAATTGAACCGCTTGTGTGTTTTTTTGAAGATATGACTTTTGTAAAGAGTCAGTATCAACATAAACTGCACTGGTGTCATCCATATCAGTATCAAAAAAGCTTACATGTTTCAATTTTTTAATATTTCCTAGATAAGTTAAAAAAATGATCTTTTCTTTTCTACAAATATAAACAGTATTAATTTATTATTAATTTTTAGCACTGATTTTCTCTTCTAATCTTAATCACCTGATTTTCAATATGATTCAATTTCTCATTTAAATTCTGATCTAAATCCACACCATTTTTTTTTCTGTAATATAACAAAATGATCTTATAAGCCATTCCGAAAGGAGCAAGCTCAGGATAAATTTCAAAAGTAAGTGAAAGGACTACCCAATGGGTTTTTAAAGCACTGCAGGACCTTTATTGTAATAAAACAAAAGTATATGAACAATCTTATTTCAGATTAGTTCTTTGATGAAAAGCTCTTGACATGAGTACTAAGTGAAAGTATGCACAAAGTAGTAATACTCCTTGGCAACTATACAAAAGCACTTTTAGAGGAAAAATTCTGGGTGAATGCATTTTTTTAGACCTGTAAGTAAATGTCCCACTAGTTAGATCTTTGAAGTATTATGACCTTAACGTTCCTATCATTGTGATCCAGTACACAGAATGGGACAAAGGTAGGCACATTTCTTTTTGAGACCAGAGTGAAATGAGTATGCCTATCCTCGATTGAATTGCTGTGTCATCCACATACTTCTATTTAGCTTTACTAACTTTACACATGCCCAACACAAACATATACAATTATGGTGATTGTTACCCAAAATTAATATCCTTCATGACAGCTCAGCAAAAAAAAACTGGTGACTAGACGTGTGTGATTTGTTTATTTTTGATTAGTTTTTCGGACACAAATTTCATTTTCAGAGATTCAGATATATCTGTACATAGAAACCAATGGCAACAAATCCAAAAAAATTATATTGAAATTAAAGAATGCAATTGTTTCATTCGGATGAAGTCACATGGTGCAATGATTCAAATTAATTGTGGATAGCTGGTTGTTAAGGAGCAGGCAGCCGCCCTGTCCTTAACGACCATGACTCGTGCTGTCAAGGAGATTCCCCACTGATAACAGAATATAAACAAAACAAGTGGCATCATTAAAACTAATTGAGTTTTTCTACCCTTAGGTCTGGTATGGATGTTACCTCACACCAAAATAAAAAAAAAAGGCATAGGGTCTTCCCAAAATCCATACCCGATCCTTATCTAAGCATGCAGCCCAGAAGACCAGGAAAGGGGGGGGGTTAGAGAGCAACCCCCCACCTGAATCATACCAGGCCACATGCCCTCAACATAGGGGGGTGTTTTGGGGGACAGGAGCTCCCTCCAAAGCACCTCTTCCCCACAACCCTGTCCCAGCAGTTGTGGAGGTGTGGGGGTGACTTATTGGAATCTGGAATCCCACTTTAACAAGGTGGCCCTCAGATATCAGACCTCCCAGTGTGAATGAGTATGGGGTACATAGCTTTTTAAAGGGGGCTTTCAGATTCCAATAAGTCACCCCCACACCTCCACAACCACTAGGCCAGGGTTGTGAGGAAGAGGTCCTTTGGGGGGAGCCCCTCTCTTTCAAAGCACCCCCATGTTGAACTCACGTGACCCTTTATTATTCAGAGGGGGGGTGCTGGCTTGTTTCTACCTTTCCTGGCCTTCTGGGCTGCATGCTTGGATGAAGGTCTGATATGTATTTGGGGGGGGGGGGCACATAATTTTTTTTTTAATTTTGGCATGGGGTTCCCCTCAAAATACTTACCAGACCTGAAGGGCCTGGTATGGATTGGGGGACCCTCACACTGTTTAAAAAAAATAATAATGTCAGCACTTTTTTTGTTTACATTCTGCTATCAGCGAGGAATCCTGCTGACATCATATGAATCATGGTTGTTAATTTTATTCCATTGCATCTGAAATATTGAATTGTTCCAATTAGTTTCAATATAGATTTCAAATCCACCTGGACCAACAAATATACAAAATGAATGCTGAAGATACAGAAGGAATCTGTTCAACATAACGAATATGATAAGTTCTTCAATTAACTAATGCATCTGAAATGAAAATTTCCAGTATGAACCTGTCTGCTGGTGACACATCAGAAGTCTGTTTGACATCTGATGATTCCTCTGTGTCCACTAGATGCAGGCCTGGATTACTATGTCCTACAGACTATAGCAATTTAATTTTTCCTTGCAATTATAAATGGGTGTGAATTTGCTTCTTAGGGTTTCATATACAGCACTGACTATTTAAAAATGATTTAATCTGCTCATGGGAACTATTTATGAAAGTGCCTTGCAAACATTTTACAACTAATTTATAGTACAAGTGCTCTGAAATGTAATGATTTGCATATGTTCCCTACAATTATTTTGGCAAATGTTCCTTGCTAATATTGTGCAAAGTAATTTTAACATACTTGACAAAAATTGCAATCATGCAAATAGATAACAGCTCATAATCACAATGTTCCTCCTCAGAGATGAATGATGAAAACACACAGTTTCAGAAAAGAGGGAGATGTATGCTTCTTATGCTTATGAAAATAGTGCAGAACTTATTTCTCCTTAAAGATCAAGAAAGTACTGTGCTTGCTTTGAAACACTGGGTAAAAAAATTGTGTTGCATACACTGGCATCACCTGGAACAAGCCCCAGTAATGTTTATTGTGTACTCTTTAACATTACTACTGTGTGGTCCACACAAAGCTGGAAGTATGATCTCTTTCATTTGGTGCAGAGGCACAGGAGAAGCATGAGAACAATTTTCCCCACACTTCACTTGCAATGGTGACTGGTAGGCCTGAAAGATGGGTTGCAGTAACAACAAAGTGTACCTAAGCACAAGAACACATTTTGATTTATAGAGTAGTTGATCTATAGATGATTTGATTGCTCTATTATAAGCTTTTTGAAGGCATGCCTTACTATATTACTAGAAATATGGACAGCACCACTGGATGGAAAAAACACAAAATAAAATGTTGGATAAATATAACTAAAAAATGGGAAAGAGCAGCTATTGAATGGATTGATTTTCTTTATCCCCTCAGAGACCCCCGGTCTGTGGAGAGATTCCTGGTCTATCAGCAGAATTCTGGGAACACCCCTTGAACACGGAAATAATGGCAGCTTATGTTCAGAGATGTTCAAAGTTTATTAGACATTACTAAGATTATATAGGATACAGAGAAAATAAGGGGGGGGGGGAGCGAGTTTCAAAACTGTAACTTGTGTAACTAAGTTTCCATCATGAGCTAACTACATGAAACATGACATATACATTTCTTGGTATAAACTGTTTTTGCTAGCTTTCAGAGAATTAGCTGGGCAAAGAAAATGTCAGGGACGTCTTATCATTGTTTATACATTCTGGAGCAAGCTAAAACAGTTTCATTAAACTTCTAATATATCTTCAAAAACCTAACTTAATACTTAAAATGGCGTACATCAACAAAATGAAGGTTATCTAGATCCTTTCAGCTATCTGATCCTTGAAATCAAGGTGCTCAATTAAGACAACACTCCTCACTAATAATATACCTCTTAGTGTATCAGAAAAGAATTCATCTATATTAGTGCAAATAAAGGAAAAAACAATAATGAAATAAAAACAAGAGTGCACTAAATTATACTATGCAAAAACAGTGACTCAATGTCTATGTGAATACATTAATCAATTAATGCCCAAAGAAATGTCCTTAAAAATATGTCCTGCTGTGCCCCATCCTACGCCAATCTGTACATGGGGGAGTGGGAGCTATCCCTGATCTCTTGAGATGGAATTGTTCTTAGGAATCTACTTTCCCTACTCGCCCTTGCCCCAATGGGACTGATGGGTGGGGTACATGTCTGCACTGTTGGCATCCATTTGTGGCTGTAGTGCGCATGTGCACACGGTATCCACGCATGATGTCACCACACCAACACGTGTGCCGCTCTGTCAATGGGTGTGGCCAACGCCGTGCGTGGCATCAGGACATTGCACAAGCACGGTGCCAGTCATAGGTTGCTGAGGGAGCCATTTTTATGCGGACTGGGGGATTGATTGGTGGCCCATTCACAGCTCAATTGAACCCTGGGTTATATAAAGCCCCTCAACCCAGGAGGATTTCTTTACTGTGTAGACACGTGCGGCATCCTAAAGTTCCATTGGCAAGTTCCACATGGTAAGCTAATTTTACATCAGGAACACTTTTGGGACACCTTTAGATAGTAGTATGGATCACGATATGTTCTAATAAGACTCTTGGGTATTCTTTTTAGACATCAGTTTACTACACACTCAAATCCTGTGGCTTATTAACCCACTACCTATGGTCTTACGTTTTTTTTATTGATCTGAGACTATTTGAAGCAATACACATGGAGGTAATTTATATTTTGTGTGACACCTCTTAGTATACATACTTTATACATTTATATATACATTTTCATGGTATCCTCCTTTCTTTTTCTCTAAGATATATATCTGATATTTAACCTTTTGGTACACTAATCCTCCATTTGCTGCTTTTCATGCTTTGAAAATACCTACAGAGGTAACCACTACTTTTTAGTGATTCATTAGTGTTTCTATGATAGAAGTTTAGGAGGGTACCATTTCTTTCCTTTCAAGTTGTATTTATATTTTTAATCTCATAGTGCTTGCTGCGGATAGGCACTGCCTGTGTTTGGGCTCTTTGGGGGCCCTGGCCAACCCAAATGGATGTGTGGGTTTTCCAGGACAACTCCCTCAAATAGTGGAAACGATCTCCACAGTATAATATCCATTGTAGGAGTTTATCTTACTGTATATTGATATACCAATGTTTTTATGAATGTTATGTAATCAAAGGTATTACAATTACCTGTATACATTTTTTTATCTATACATGTAGGGACCTCTCCAGTTTCCCCTGATGAAAATGTATTCATAGTCAAAATTCATTGGTTGTATCATACTGGAGATTGCTATTTGTCATTTTAACCTCCATGTAGATTTGGTAACTGTATCGGAGACATATAGCACTGTAACCTCCATGTTCATTTGTAGCAATTACACTTTGAAGATGGCCTTTTGATATTGCATCATAGTGTACATGGTATTTTCAGTCAGCAGTGGCATCATGCCCACTTCAGACACATCTGACATTTATACTGTATGGTATGGAGCTGCACTATAAGATGTTTGCATGTAACATTGAAGTTACCCAGACAAGACTGTAACTTTCTGTCTTTTATAGAAAGGCTTTTATACAAACATAATAACGTTTGATTTTTATTATTCTGTTTTTTAAGATCCTTTGATTATAAATACTGTTTTTCTATCGTATTATTTTTGCAGCTAAAAAGTCCTGGGGAGACATTTTTGTTGTCTTGTAGTACTAAAGAAGGGATGTAGCAGCATGCTATTCACAATACCATCACCCCCTAATGTGTATTGTATGCAGATCAAGAGAAATTGACAGCATAGCATAAAAGATGGATAGTGAGCACATGCAGTCTTTAGGAAATGTGCTACTTGTAGCTAATAATATTGCCAAACTATTGTCAGGAGTGCACATAGCATTTCATGCAGACAATGTCTTGCAACAATGCAAATTACTAGGAGTTACCAACTCAAGTGACCAGATAAAAGTTTTACTTTTACAGTTGAATTGGACACATGGTTTTCCTTACCAGACCATGTTAAAGAAGGAAGAGCAAATTACAGTGAAACTGTAGATGAATTGTTAAAAGTATTACATCCCTTTGACATAGGCATAAAAGCAGGGTATAGAACAAAGCAGGAACATAATGAGAACCACTTCTTTACGCAAACAGGCAAACAAGGTCAGCCTACCATTTAGGCAAAGGGAGAAACAGACAGAGAGAGGACCCAGAGTACAAAGCCCTTCTAATATCTAATGTCCATCCTAAATTTAAAATTAAATATGGATTTTTTAAGGATCCCCTTAAAGACTCAAATCCATACTGTACATCATGGACTGTATGCACATGTTTTTCCATATATTCAGAAGGTCCAAGTCATTAAAACTCAAGGAGTTTTGTGAAAATACAAACGATACCTGTTTAGCAAGTCACACTGCAAGAGAACTGGCCACCTTTTCAAACAGAAAGAGGCAACATTACAATATCCCCAAAGATAAGATTAATAGACATTGCCCTGCAGTTACTAGTCATTGGCAAATAGCATCAGATTTCACTTTGGCTATAAATTCCATTGAAAGTGATCTAAGATTACAGCACAGAAGGTCTGTTCTGAAGGAACTTGAGTTAAATACCACAGTTAGCGCTCTTAAAAAAGAGATTGAACTACTCAAGTCTAATATTCGTAATTCGGAAAATGATGGCAATATCACAACATGCTCTCAAGGTAAAATATGAAGCATGCCATGCAGAGGTGGTACAGTGTAGGAAAGTAATGAACGAAATACTTTTTTTATGAATACACCATTGTTTGGTGGCCATCAATAAGAAATGTGATCATTTTTATGTGCATGCATTTACTATTTTTTTATATTGTTTGTTCCTCTTTCTGTCCCCTTTCTAATGTGCGTGGTACTGGTACCACAATGTTTTGTTTATCTTACCTAGAAAAGAACCTGTGCACAGATATAAGATCTCAATCACAATAACTCTTAAAAAATGTAGGAACTTTTTTTTTCTTTTTCTTTTCTTTCCTGGGGCTCAGAGTGAAGTTTTCATTCACTCTGACACTGGGAAAGTACATGATAATACATTATTTTGCTGGTATTTTGTGGATTTAGTATGTTTTGTGTTTTTTTTTCTCTTCCAAATGGACTCATGTCCTATTGATGTGTGTAAAGGCTACAGGTTTAAATGTTGCTGTTCTAGAGTTCAGGTACTTACAAACCCACCGAGTCTGGGTCTTCTTGAATTTTTTGTTTGTATAACTTTTTGTCAGAGTATAGACATATGTGTGTCCCCAGGCTTTTCTAAATCTACTTACTGTTGACTGACTCATTACCTCTGCTGGAAGTCAGTTCCAAGCATTCACTACTAGTTTAATCATTGGGAATCTCTCAGAGAGGTTGAGTGAGGTGTTATTAATGGTTTCTGAGTTTTGTATTTTAGGAAAAATACAGAACATCGATGGATAATCCAGATTTGACCCAGACTAAGCAAAATATAATGCTCAAAAAATTAAAGGAACATTTTTAAAACACATCAGATCTGAATGGGGAAAAATATCATGCTTGATATTTATACTGATATGGACTGGGTAATGTGTTAGGAATGTTAGGATACCCCATCATTTGATAGAAATGAAAATGATCAACCTACAGACGACTATATTCAAAGACACCACGAAAATCAAAGGGAAAAAATGATGCAACAGGCTAGTCCATTTTGCTGAAACTTCATTGCAGCAGCTCAAAATGGTACTCAGTAAGTTTTATGGCCCCCACATGCTTGCATGCATGCCTGACAACATTGGTTCATGCTCCTAATGAGATGACGGCTGGTGTCCTGGGGTATTTACTCTCAGATCTGGACCAGGGCATCACTGAAACAGTCTGAGGTGCAACCTGGTGGCATCGGATGGACTGAAACATGATATCCCAGAGATGTTCTATTGGATTTAGGTCAGGCGAGCGTGCGGCCATTCAAGGGTATCAATTCCTTCATCCTCCAGGAATTGCCTGCATACTCTTGCCACATGAAGCTGAGCATTGTCGTGCACCACTAGAGGATACTGGGCCCTCAGATCACCCTCATGAAGTCTGTTTCTGATTATTTGGTCAGAAACATTCACACCAGTGGCCTGTTGGAGGCCATTTTGTAGGGCTCTGGTAGTACTCATCCTGTTCCTCCTTGCACATAGGAGCAGATACCGGTCCTTCTGATTGGTTAAGGACCTAGAGTAACTACCTGTCTCCTGGAATCTCCCCCATGCTCTTGAAACTGTGCTGGGAAACACAGCAAACATTCTGGCAATGGCATTCCTCCATCTTGGAGGAGTTGGACTGCCTGTGCAACCTCTGTAGGTTCCAGGCATCGCCTCATGCTACCAGAAGTGACACTGACACTAGCCAAATGCAAAACTAGTGAAAAACAGTCAGAAAAGATGAGAGGTGAGTAGAGATAAAATGTCAGTGACCTCCACCTGTAAAACCATTACTGTTGTGGGGATCATCTCATTGTTGCCCATCTAGTGTACCTTTTGTTAATTTCATTAACACCAAAGCAGCTGAAACTGATTAACAACCCCCTCTGCTACTTAACTGATCAGATCAATATCCCAGGAGTTTAATTGACTTGATGCTATACTCTGAATAAAAAGTGTTCCTTTAATTTTTTGAGCAGATCTTTGAAAATAGGACCTTAAAGCATAGCAAACTGTTTAAGTTTGTTTTAGGGAGAAGTCTCTGAATCGGTATACTTCATTTTTTTTTTTTGTGTCCCTGCTTTGCAACGTTTGTTTAAAAGTCGATCAATTTACTCACTATAGTAGAGGAGTGGCCTGAGCTAAGTCACCATATAACAGCAATGTTATTTTAATGCAGTTTGCATTTTTTTTGGAGACTGAATACAGATTTAATGCTCCCTAACAAGTTAAAGGGAAAGATGTAGGATAAGTGTCATGCTGAGGCAGCATTAAATCTGTACCTTTGTTGTGTTGTGTATTTTTTATCTTTTTTTTAAATCTTTTTCTGTCTATCCTTTTAGTACCATTGTTCCTCCTGGGTACTTCTTAAGTTGTTTGGTTTTGCTATGGTGAAAAAAAGAGGGGTTATGGAGAACATTATATGGAGAACATTTTGAAATTTCACATGGACAACATATTTTTTTAAATGTTTGATATAGAATATTAAAGCTCCCTTACGGCATTTTGTGTTTGAGCAAATTTCCAATTTTTTTTTCTTTTTCCTCTCTTCCAACATTGAATAATTATTTTTATATAAATTCCCTCATGTCATTTAGGTTTTGCAAACTGCGACAACAGTAAAAGTAACATCACAGGAAACAGTTGTGTATCCATTCTACTTGCACATGTCACAGGAAGTCCACTCTACAGTCCTCATATGGGTTTTTTTTTGTTTTGCCATAACTAAGTTCAAAAGGCATTACTTTGCTATCATATAGATATGCTGGGACTTTTGAGACTCGTAGTGATTGTCAATTAGCAAGCAGAGTATTATACTTAAGGGAAATTTAGTTTGATTATTCCTGAAGCCACAAGTAACAGGTGACATCACACTTCTCCATATTCTGAAATAAAATGATTTTGTCTGCTTATATGGCACTTCCTCCTCTGGGACCTCTTCCTTAGCCTGCTAAAGGTATGACCTCTTCCTTAGCCTGCTAAAGGCATGGCTCATACAGTAGCTACATCCAGTAGCCAAGGATGGAATTCAGTGCACAAATGTTTGCCACAGCCAAGGCTTTAGACCATCAGGGTTTGTTTTACTAGACACAGATTCCAGTAAAAGTATTTAGTGGTGAGCTGCAATGGCAACAAGATCCCCAATTTAGACATGAAGGGTCATACACACTCAGTGGTCATCAGCAGAAGGCGGAGCATTATTTGAAGGCTTATGACAATGAATGAAGACAGATGGTGTTTTCAAACCAGATAAACTGGCTGAAGGTGATAACCATTCAAATTGTTAATGTGGCAATGTAAAAGGGTCTCATGAGTATGTTGTAGTACATCTATAGCAATTGGCAATATAGGTCCATAGTAATCAGAAGTACTAGGTAAACATCACTTTGAATGAATTTGTCTTGGAAGTACTCTTCAGGAAACCTTTGTTTTCTTTTATTATAGTTGTGCCCACAATAATAAAGTATACCTTCAGAAAGCCAGGAAAGTTGATCCACAGGAATCTACTGAATACACTGTACAAAATTAAAATAGCCAAAGAAGGATGTCCCAGAAGCAAGTGCAACGGCATAAATCTGCATTATGAACTTTAATATTTTTGTTATACCTTGATAGATACAGTGACCAATTAGGGAGCATTATATTAGCCAAAGTACAGAAAGGAGGGGGCATATAATGCTTTGTCACCAAGTTGTGGGTCTTTCTGTGTTGGGACACCCAGCAGCCAACATGACCAGGCCTGAAGTTGAGAGGTAAACTTACTTCATACTTGTATGCTACATTGTATTGTAAATACGGTTTTGTGGGTAATTTGTAAATATTGTATAAATCAGGGGGATTAAACTGTACACTGTGTTGTAAATACTGCTTAGCATGTAATTTGTATATATTATGTAACTCTTTCATTAAATGTATATTGCAGTTGGAACTACCTCTTTTGTATAAGACCTCTAAGATCTAGCTGGGTATATGTAAATACTCCTACAGGGATTAGGGTGTATTCACATATACACTTAACCTAGGTAACACCTACATAATTGGCCTTTTGGTACATGGCTGATTCAACTAGGGTGGTAGCAGCTTTGAAAATAGAGGAATGAATTGTTCCCTGTGGGTTTCACATAGTTGCTGGCATATATTTGGATACCATCATGGCGTAGTTCTAAATCGAAGAACTCCAGCATGTGATGATCATGAACATAGTTAAACGAGAGTTCCAAATTGTTCTGTTTGCAGTGTTTGATGAACAATTCCACTAAAGTGTGCAGGCCATCCTAGACTATGACAATGTCATTGATATGTGGTAACCCACTGTGGTTTACCACATGTAAGAAAAACACTAAAAACAAAGAGGGTGACCTCATTAAAGTCAAATTAGGAAAATGCAAGAGGGACATTTATGATTATAACAACAAAAGAATATTCAACAAGAAAAAACCTACAATCCTAGTGATACATCCTAGTGGCACACTGATGTCTTGCGATGCCATTGTTGATTCCAGATTTGTGTAAAAAAGTCTCTTAATAATTGCTGTGATGAGCAATTTACTTCTGCATATTCAGTGAGTGTTTTTAAGTGTGGAAAAAAATAATATTAACTTCATACTTCACTCGAAAGGTGCTTCCCTTTATGCCTTCTTTCTACATTATACAGAATCTAGCTCTTGGATGGTTGCTGCTGGTGCTACTTAGGATTGTATGGACATTTAAGGACTCCATATGGACTTATTGTCACTAATTTATCCAGAGTGATCATATACCTCTTTTGAGCGTTTACAATTGTTTACTGTCCTCCAATTATACAACTCTTGCCTCCACACTGCCAAGCAGACATATTTTATCACTCTCATTAACAACTTCTAATCCAGTCCACTTCAACTCTTCTCTACCTTTAACTCTCCACTTTGTCCTCCACTGCCTCCACCCACTAACTGACTCAGGAGATCGGCAATCACTACAATGTCCACAGGTACACTCAAAATGTCCCTTATTTAACCCCACTACTATAGATGAGGTTGCAAAATATTTTTCTAAAGCCCACCCAACCACCTGCCCCCTGGATTTCATTTCTTCTCAAATACTGAGGTCACTTTCTGGCTCTATTCTACATGCTCTAACTCACATCGTCAATCTCTCCCTCTCTTCTGGCATCTTCCCTAACTCTCTAAAACATGCACTAGTCACGACTGTACTTAAAAAGCTTTCCTTGGACTACATCAATCTTAACAACATAGGCCCCATTTATTTGCTCCCCTTTTCCTCCAAACCTCTTGAGCACCAACTGAGTGACCTCCTCATTAACAACAACCTTTTTGATCCCCTTCAGTCTGGAATTCACCCTCAATACTCCACAGAAACTGCTCTCCTAAAACTTGCAAACAATTTACTAACAGCTAAAACCAATAGATACTATTTTGTACTCCTACTTCTGGACCTTTCAACTGCCTTTGATATGATGGCCACCCCTCCTTCTCAAAAAATGTTAATACTTTTTTGATCTCCAGGAGGGTACTCTTCCCTGGTTCTCATCCTATCTATCCCACTGCACCTTCAGTGTCACTTACAATTCTACTTCCACATTTCCTCTTCCTTTTTCCATTGGGGTCTCCCAAGGTTCTGATCTTGGACCTCTCCTATTCTCAATCTACACCTCCTCCCTGCATTAGCTGATAGCTTCCCATGAATTTTATTATCATTTCTATGCTGACGACTCCCAAATCTATCTCTCTACCACTCAGCTCACAACATCAGTTTCCTTATGCATCACTAATTTATTGACTGACATATCAGTCTGGATGTCACACCACTTCCTCAAACTCAATGTATCCAAAAGCTGAGCTCAGAATATTTTCTCCCACATGTGCCCCTTCTCCTGACTTCTCTGTCAAAATCAATGGCACAACCATCAACCCATCCCCGCATGCCAGGGTACTAGGTGTAATCTTAGACTCTGAATTCTCCTTTCTACCCCACATCCAATCACTGACCAAAGCCTACTGCCTCTACCTCTGCAACATCTCCAAAATATGTCCCTTTTTAACCAATGACATCACAAACCTTCTAAATTGCTCCCTGGTTATTTCTCATCTCGACTACTGCAACCCCCTCCTCATTGGCTTACCTTTACATAGGCTATCCCCTTCAGTTCATCATAAATCTCCTAGATTGTAAGCTCGAAAGAGCAGGGCCCTCAATCCCCTCATGTTTTGCATTGTATTGGTATTGTTCTGTCACATGTTCTGTCCCCCTTTGTAATATACAGCGCTGAGCGAACTATTGGCGCTTTATAAATACTGTATAATAATAATAATAATAAATGCTGCTGCCAGACTCATTCACTTTACCAACCATTCAGTGTCTGCTACCCCTCTCTGCCAAACCCTCCATTGCTTGCCACCCAACTAATTAACTTCAAAATACAAACAATAACTTACAAAGTTATCCACACCTTGGCCCCCAGGTACATCACTAACCTAGTCTCAAAATACTAATCAAATTGTTTTCTTCATTCCTCCCAAGACCTCTTGCCCTCTTGCTCCCTATGCTCCCTTGTCACCTCCTCTCATGCTTGCCTCCAGGACTTCTCCTGAGTCTTTCCCATCCTTTGGGACTTCCTATCACAATCTATCCGAATATCTCCTACTCTGTCCACTTTTAGGTGATCCCTAAAAACCCATTTCTTCAGAGAAGCCTATCCTGCATCCACCTAACAACTGTATCTCCATTTTCTCAATCAACTCCTCCTTTTATACCACTTGACCCATGCTTTTAGATTGTAAGCTCTAATGAGCAAGGCCCTCTGATTCCTCTTGTATTGAATTGCATTTTAACTGTACACTCATGTTGTAAAGCGCTGCACAAACTGTTGGTGTTATATACAGTAAATCCTGTATAATAATGATAACAATAATAATAACAATAAGAAGAAGAAGAATTAGCTATTTTGTTGTGCAAGAAACAAAGTCCACTATTGAGCATTCTCATAGTATATGGTTTTCTATAATATGATATCACCAACATATACTGCTGTAATTTTTTTCCTGCAGGTAGAAATGGTTTTCCGAGACCCACGTCATACGTTCAACCCGGGGCACCTGTGATTGCACTAAATTTAGCATAATCTATTGAACTGTACATTTGTTGTTCTACTGTGCATGTGCTTAACAGTTGAGGTGGTACATTTTGACAGAATGGTTTGTAAATTGGGATAGTTATGGTCATCTTACAACACAGGCATAGTAAAATACAGTAATTGCACATCTTTTGGCCTAAAATGTAATAAAACAATGTATTATTAAACAGAAATGCCATATGCTTCTTTTTACTCTAGAATATAATCTTGCATATAATCTTGCCATGTATTTGCCTTGGTGTTGCATAATTGCACATAAGCCTGCATAAAACTGAAAAGATAGTATTATATGCCCTAGGCAATATCTTTATTAAAAGCAAAATTCCACATTACAGTTACCTACATCTTTCTGTAATTTAACAGTGTAATAGCAAAATAAAATGACAACAGGCAATTACATTGATGTAATGAGGAAGTACACAAGAATTTAATTCTGCTTATTATAAAAAAGATACGTTAGTTAGCGGCTTTAACTGATATTTGTAAGCAATATATTTTTCGGTTGCATATTAAATAATGTTCACATTTAACTATCATCCTTAAAAAGGTTAACAAGACAACAGAGAAGAGGTAGTTTTGCTTTTTTCAATTCAACTAATTAAATAAATCAGACAATACAGGAAGATGATTCTGTGCTAAACCTATGAGATTTTTTCAACATGTTTTCACAATTTCATATTGTGTAAAGGAATATTTTTCCTCCATGTCTTGCAGCATGAAAAAAATTAAAATTATTGTTAACAATTAGGAAATCCATAGATTTTCTCATCCATGCTAAACAATGTGGAGGGATAAACTTCCCACTGCCAGCTTTTGTATCCTGACACCAAGCACCTGTGGCTGTCAGAATAATCGGACAGTGACTTCAGTCATTTTTTGGCCAACTCTTTTCTATCCAGCTTCAGATCCCTTCCCAGTTGAAGTGTGTTAATCTGGTTGGTGTTGGCAGGGTCACCCAAGACTCCGACTTGGGCTGTATATGGCCAGCTTCAATAGTTAAAACAAGACTTTGTAGACATTTGAGGGCTGGAGTAAAAAAAGATTATTCTGTAGCTTTTTGAGATGAAAACTGTGCCACTCATTTATCTTGATATCTTTTTCATATATTTTGAGAATCTTGAAAAAATAAGATAAAGCTAAGGCAACTACTGCAACAAAATATTGGGTAATGAAATTAAAATAGTAGTAAATGCTGGTTTGCAAGTGTGAGCCCTGGTTGACGCATATGCAATTTTGGATGCATTTACAAACACATCAATTTGCATGACAGGCTAGATATTATGTGTTTCTATTGAGGTGGTTCACATTGATGTGAACCACAGGCACTGCATTTAGAGTGCAATTCCAAAAAGGGTCCTGAGCAAGCAATGCATTCCAGATTCGCAAGCGATGGAGTATAGTGGCATGTGAAGGTCAGTGTTTTTTCATAGGGTTGCGATTGACAGGCATTTTTGTACTGAAGTCAATGGAAGGCATTTTTGCTTTGAAGTCAATGGAAGGTGATTTTGCATTGCAGTCAATGGAAGGCGATTTTGGATTGAAGTCCATGGGAGTCGATTTTGCATTGAAGTCAATGGAAATGCAGAAGCCAAAATTGTACCTCTGGTGAAATCACACTCAACTAATAATGCTATTTACATAGAAATACATGCATAAATTGCAATGTGATTTTAGCATGCATATGTGTGAACCCAGGTTGAAAAACATTCTGAAAAACATCAAGAAAAAAAAATCACACACACTTACTAAAATCTTCCCACACTCCCAAATGATATAGGTATAACCATTTCCATTGAAAGGCAGCTCAAAAAATGCTGTGAACAAAAATACGCAGTATTTCAATGAAATAATTTAAAAGAAAATCTCTTCAAAAGTTGTATTACAATGTATCTTTTCTGTGTCCTATTTGTGTCTAGTTATCTTCAAAAGCACCGGTAAGAAGGCAGTCCTATGCCCCACATCTGAGCTCACAGTTACACTCACTAGAGCAGTGGTTCTCAACCTTCCTAATGCCGCGACCCTTTAATACAGTTCCTCATGTTGTGGTGACCCCCAACCATAAAATTATTTTTGTTGCTACTTCATAACTGTAATTTTGCAGTGGGAGGAGTAGTGCCACATCATTGGTGTCAGTGAGAGGAGTAGTGCCACATCACTGATGTCAGTGGGAGGAATAGTGTCCCATCGTTGGCATCAGTGGGAGGAATAGTGTCCCATCATTGGTATCAGTGGGAGGAATAGTGCCCCATCATTGGTGTCAGTGGGGGGGTGAATAGTGCCCCATCATTGATACTAGTGTGGGGGGGAATTGTGCCCCATCATTGGTGTCAGTGGGGAGGGGGTAATGCCCCATCGTTGGTGTCAGTTGGGGGAGGAATAGTGGCCCATCGTTGGTGTCAGTGGGAGGAGGAATAGTGCCCCATCATTGGTGTCAGTGGGGGGGAGGAAATAGTGCCCCATCATTGGTGTCAGTGGGAGGAATAGTGCCCCATCATTGGTATTAGTGACACCAATGATGGGGCACTATTCCTCCTACTGACACCAATGATACTTACCTTGCTGACTCCTGCTCCAGCCTGGGCTTGCTCCCTCCCTCTCCCATCTACAGCCAGCATACCTGGCTGCAGCAGCACCATCTGCACGCTACAGACACTTACCTGTCATCTGTCTTCCTTCTCCGGCCGCTCCCTTGCTCGATCTTCTTTGATCTTCGCGCTGCTGCTCGACTCCTCCTCCTCGCCGGTGATTGGCCGCCTGTGTGCCTCTCCTGAGCTACAGTTCCGGCGGCCAATCACTGGCAAGGAGGCGGAGCTGTTGAGTGATCCCGGGGATGTGGCCAGATGACAGGGGCGGCATGTCATCCCGAGCACACATCGCGTCCAGGGAAATGTGGACGTATCTGCATGTGGGCGGACCCGCCTGGAGACTGATAGAGGAGCGGTGTCTCGGTTCCTAAGACCATCGGAAATATGTGTTTTCCGATGGTCTTAAGAGACCCCTGTGAAAGGGTTGTTAGACCCCCAAAGGGGTCGCAACCCACAGGTTGAGAACCGCTGCACTAGAGGCAAATGACCCTATTGAGATTTCAGGTCAAAGAGCACTTGGCTTGATAAAACTTCAGTAGCACACCTTCAAATTTTCTCTGATCCTCTCCTTCATTCGGGCAATATAAAAGCAATTAACTCCAAATAGTGTGATATTATTAAAACTATTTCATTTATTTCATTATAAAAACAGATTGTACTAACATTTGATGGTGCTCAGACTAGCACCAGTTACAAGTATAAAAATGTCACAATAAATTGCTGCCGTGCACATTCGGCATCTCCCACCCACCTTACCTGGCTAAGATGTATACATTTCTGCAGATGTGTGCTCAGACCTCTCCTACCTGATCCTAACTATTGTAACAGTCATCTGTCTCCTCACAGCAAAGTTTTCAGGCTGATCCAAAATTGGAACCCAAGGAAAAATATCCATACTATGAACAGCATTATTAACCATTTCAATACAGGGCACTTTTACCCCCTTCCTGCCCAGGCCATTTTTCAGGTTTTAGCGCTCTCACACTTTGAATGACAACATTGTACCCAAACTAAAATTTTATAATTTTCTTCACACTAGAGCTTTCTTTTGGTGGTATTTAATCACCACTGGGATTTTTATTTTTTGCTAAATTAACAAAAAAAGACCAAAAATTTTGAAAAAAACACGTTTTCCTTTGTTTTTGTTATAAAAGTTTTCAAATAAATAATTGTTCTTCATAAATTTAGGCCAAGATGTATTCTGCTACATTTCTTTGGTGAAAATAACCCAAATTAGGATGTATTATTTAGTTTGTAGGAAAGTTATAGAGTTCACAATCTATGGTATATATCTGAATATTGATCAATCCTGAAGTACTGACGGCCAATCTAATTTCTTGAGGTCCAAGAATGTCAGAACAGTACAGATATCCTCCAAATGACCACTTTTTGCAAAGTAGACAGTCCGACATACTGCATAAGAGGCATGGCAAGTTTTTTGAAGTTGTATTTTTTTGTCATAATTTTTTGGAAAATTAAAAAATTAAAAAAAATTTTTTTACATACTGTCACCAGTGCAGTACAGCGTCATCATATAACTAGCATGGCGGTGATCAGGGACACTGACTAGTGACAGTATTTTTTTTTTTATTTATTACATTTTTTTTCTTTTTTTTTAAGATTTTTTTTTCATATTTCACTATGACCAAAGTAGTACAATGTTACCATAGTAACATTGTACTACTTTGGGGAAGTGATCAGTATTTTTTTTTTTTTTTACACAATTTGCTTATAGCAAAGAATTTCTTTGCTATAAGCAAGCATTTACCTGAATGACATTGATTCATTCAAGGTTTTTTTTTTTTTTTGTGCTGAGCTGTGATTTGGCCACGGCTAATCACATGACACAGCTGGGCTGTGATTGGCCCAGCTTGTGCATGTGATCGCTGTGAGCATTCACAGTTAGACACACTAGTATACAATGGATGGCATGAATGAAGCCATTCATTGTATACAACTGTCATGTGATCTGCTGTGATTGGTCACAGCAGGTCACATGGTACCGGCAACGGGGCTGGTACTCAGATCTGTGATTGGCAGTGTCCGAGGTACACGGCCGGTGACAGCTCACGCCGCTGCGCAGCTCTGCAGGCGCTCAAACTGTGCATGCCTGGGAGGACGCCACATGGCGTCCACCCGGAACGCTGAGGGATTTTGCCAGCTGCCAAATGGCCATTGGCCAGGCGGCAAAAGGTTAAAGTAACATTAAGGTCCCTTTCACAACTAGCATTTTACAAATGCACATTTTTGCATATTTTACAAACAACACACATGAGAAATGTGGCATAGTAGCTCATGGAGCTTTTGCCATGTTCTGGTTTGCAAATTTTTACTGTGCATTTTGCTTCATTTGTTCCACAATTTTGCACTTGGCACATCATGTCTACTTGCCACATTTGGGGTGCCATTAACAATGAATAGCACTGCCAATGCATCATGCATTTTTAGTGTTTTATAAACACCAAAAAAAAACATGATTTTGTGCACATTTATAAAATGGGCAGGTGTGAATGAAGCCTAAAAAATATATGCTTACATTGGGTTTTCTATACATTCAAGAAATAAAAGATATAAAACACTTTTAAAAGTGAGAAATAATGAGCAGAGAACCCATGTTTCTTCTCTTTGGATTTTGATACCATGCAATTCTTCCACAAATAAAACTGAATACAAAGAAAAAATATATGTCTTTAAGTGTATCTACATCTTGTTTAACCACTTCCTGACCGCCCTATAGCAGATATACTGCTACATAGCAGCACGGGTGTGCAAAATCACGTATATATACATGATTTTTCATTTCCGGGTAGGGGGCGCGTTTGTCAATCACCAGGTCCTGGCTCATTTGCAAATTATGGTGGAAAATAAGTATTTGGTCACCTACAAACAAGCAAGATTTCTGGCTCTCACAGACCTGTACCTTCTTCTTTAACCTCCCTGGCGTTATGATTATTTCAGATTTTTGGTGCTGAAAGCGGTACCATTATTTTGCATGGAAATATGTTTTTTTTTTATTGTAGGGCTGTAATTTTTAGGAATAACTCACTGAAATCTGTCCGAACAAGAGTCTAGTAAACATCCCGGGTGTGATACAATTTGAAACACTAAATCATAAATTATAATTTAATAAATAATCATAAAAATAATAATATAATAATAATAAATTTAATTTAATAATATAATCAAACCAAAAACACTTAAATTTGAAATATAGCGCCAAGTTCGCACATCACTGAGCAAAGTCGCAAAATCGTTTTCACTGTTTGATGACGAATTTCCCCACAAATCATTATCACTCAATTCTGCAAGTGGTTCTGATTTACTATCGCTGTTCTCTAGCTGGTCTAAAACCGCTTTTGACCTAAAGTGACGCTTTTTGGACACCATGGACATTTCTCAGTTTCCAGGCAATAAGAACAGTAAAAATGCAGGCAGGACACAGGACAAAGCACTCGGGACAAAATATATGTGAAATGGTTTGATACAGTAATGGAATACTATGTGATTTTAGTGATTTTAGTGAATGTCACTTTTTTTCATTTTTGAATTTCCCGCCGTTCCGTCCCCCGTACGTCCCGACGCTCACAGGGGACGGAACCCAGATGACAGATGCCGGCATCCGCCGGATTACATTGTCGGGGACACTGCAGGAGGGACATCGTGGGAGCGCAGGACAAGGTAAGTGATACAGGGATCGTGGAGCAGCGCCGCATGGTATTCCCGAGTGTAGCTCGGGGTTACCGCTTGTGGTACTGAAACCTTACCCCGAGCTACACTCGGGAATACCGTCAGGGAGGTTAAGAGGCTCCTCTGTCCTGCACTCATTACCTGTATCAATGGTACCTGTTTGAACTTGTTATCAGTATAAAAGACACCTGTCCACAACCTCAAACAGTCACACTCCAAACTCCACTATGGTGAAGACCAAAGAGCTGTCAAAGGACACCAGAAACAAAATTGTAGACCTGCACCAGGCTGGGAAGACTGAATCTGCAATAGGCAAGTAGCTTGGTGTGAACAAATCAACTGTGGGAGCAATAATTAGAAAATGGAAGACATACAAGACCACTGATAATCTCCCTCGATCTGGGGCTCCACGCAAGATCTCACCCCGTGGGGTCAAAATGATCACAAGAACGGTGAGCAAAAATCCCAGGACCACACGGGGGGGACGTAGTGAATGACCTGCAGAGAGCTGGGACCAACGTAACAAAGGCTACCATCAGTAACACACTACGCCGCCAGGGACTCAGATCCTGCAGTGCCAGACGTGTCCCCCTGCTTAAGCCAGTACATGTCTGGGCCCATCTGAAGTTTGCTAGAGAGCATTTGGATGATCCAGAAGAGGACTGGGAGAATGTCATATGGTCAGAGGAAACCAAAATAGATCTGTTTGGTAGAATCACAACTCCTCGTGTTTGGAGGAGAGAAAATGCTGAGTTGCATCCAAAGAACACCATACCTACTGTGAAGCATGGGGGTGGCAACATCATGCTTTGGGGCTGTTTCTCCGGAACCAGGGACCAGGACGACTGATCTATGTACAGGACAGAATGAATGGGGCCATGTATCATGAGATTTTGAGTGCAAACCTTCTTCCATCAGCAAGGCCATTGAAGATTAAACGTGGCTGGGTCTTCCAACATGACAATGATCCCAAACATACCACCAGAAGGAGTGGCTTCGTAAGCAGCATTTCAAGGTCCTGGAGTGGCCTAGCCAGTCTCTAGATCTCAACCCCATAGAAAACCTTTGGAGGGAGTTGAAAGTCCATGTTGCCCAGCGACAGCCCCAAAACATCACTGCTCTAGAGGAGATCTGCATGGAGGAATGGGCCAACATACCAGCAACAGTGTGTGCCAACCTTGTGAAGACTTACAGGAAATGTTTGACCTCTGTCATTGCCAACAAAGGATATATAACAAAGTATTGAGATGAACTTTTGATATTGACCAAATACTTATTTTCCACCATAATTTGCAAATCAATTCTTTCCAAATCAGCCAATGCGATTGTCTGTTTTTTTTTTTCTCATTTTGTCTCTCATAGTTGAGGTCTACCTATGATGCCAATTATAAGCCTCTCTCATCTTTTTAAGTGAGATAACTTGCACAATTGGTGGCTGACTAAATACTTTTTTGCCCCACTGTATAATAAAAATTGGTAGCATAAACTGGCCAGATAAGTGGTAGAACTGTTCAATGCAAAAGTGACTAGTATGAAATGTAAATATCCTCAAATGATCACCATATCGCACTTATTAAAAATAATATAAGATAAAAATACCTAAAAAAAATTATATATATATATATATATATATATATATATATATATATATATATATATATATATACAGTGGAGATCGAAAGTTTGGGCACCCCAGCTAAAAATTTGTATAAATGTGCATAAAGAAGACAAGGAAAGATGGAAAAATCTCCAAAAGGCATCAAATTACAGATTAGACATTCTTATAATATGTCAACAAAAGTTAGATTTTATTTCCATCATTTACACTTTCAAAATAACAGAAAACAAAAAAATGGCATCTGCAAAAGTTTGGGCACCCTGCAGAATTTATAGCATGCACTGCCCCCTTTGCAAAGCTGAGGCCTGCCAGTGTCATGGATTGTTCTCAATCATCGTCTGGGAAGACCAGGTGATGTCAATCTCAAAGGTTTTAAATGCCCAGACTCATCTGACCTTGCCCCAACAATCAGCACCATGGGTTCTTCTAAGCAGTTGTCTAGAAAACTGAAACTGAAAATAGTTGACGCTCACAAAGCTGGAGAAGGCTATAAGAAGATAGCAAAGCGTTTTCAGATGTCAATATCCTCTGTTCGGAATGTAATTAAGAAATGGCAGTCATCAGGAACAGTGAAAGTTAAAGCAAGATCTGGAAGACCAAGAAAAATATCAGACAGAACAGCTCGCAGGATTGTGAGAAAAACAATTCAAAACCCACGTTTGACTGCACGATCCCTCCAGAAAGATCTGGCAGACACTGGAGTTGTGGTCCACTATTCCACTATAAAGAGATACTTGTACAAATATGGTCTTCATGGAAGAGTCATCAGAAGAAAACCTCTTCTACGTCCTCACCACAAAAATCATCGTTTGAACTTTGTAAATGAACATATAGACAAGCCTGATGCATTTTGGAAACAAGTTCTGTGGACCGATGAGGTTAAAATTGAACTTTTTGGCCGGAATGAGCAAAGGTACGTTTGGAGAAGAAGGGGCACAGAATTTAATGAAAAGAACCTCTGTCCAACTGTTAAGCATGGGGTTGGATCAATCATGCTTTGGGGTTGTGTTGCAGCCAGTGGCACAGGGAACATCTCACGAGTAGAAGGAAAAATGGATTCAATAAAATTTCAGCAAATTTTGGATGGTAACTTGATGCCATCTGTGAAAAAGCTGAAATTAAAGAGAGGATGGCTTCTACAAATGGATAATGATCCTAAACACACCTCAAAATCCACGGGGGATTACATCAAGAGGAGTAAACTGAAGGTTTTGCCATGGCCTTCACAATCTCCTGACCTCAACATAATTGAAAATCTATGAATAGACCTTAAAAGAGCAGTGCGTGACAGACAGCCCAGAAATCTCAAAGAACTGGAAGACTTTTGTAAGGAAGAATGGGCAAAGATACCTCAAACAAGAATTGAAAGACTCTTGGCTGGCTACAAAAAGCGTTTACAAGCTGTGATACTTGCCAAAGGGGGCAGTACAAGATATTAACTCTGCAGGGTGCCCAAACTTTTGCAGACGCCATTTTTTTGTTTTCTGTTATTTTGAAAGTGTAAATGATGGAAATAAAATCTAACTTTTGTTGACATATTATAAGAATGTCTAATCTGTAATTTGATGCCTTTTGGAGATTTTTCCATCTTTCCTTGGCTTCTTTATGCACATTAATACAATTTTTTAGCTGGGGTGCCCAAACTTTCGATCCCCACTGTATATACAGTTGTGTTCAAAATAATAGCAGTCAGACATCACTAACCTGATCAATCACTGTTTTTGGTAGAAATGATATTTCTACATGGCAAATAATTTACTAGCAGGTATAGTAGAGTAATAGAAATCCAACAGACCCAACAGTCATGACATGCATGCTGCTGATTCTGTGTAATTGAATCACTAATTGAAAGGGGCATGTTCAAAATAATAGCAGTGTGGAGTTCTATTAGTGAGGTAATTCATTCTTTGAAAAACAGGTGGCAATTATTGCCCTTATTTAAGGAAGGAAGGCAGCAAATGTTGTACATGCTGATTACAGTGCATTTCTCTCTGAAATTCTGAGGAAAATGGGTCGTTCCAGACATTGTTCAGAAGAACAGTGTACCTTGATTAAAAAGTTGATTGGAGAGAGGAAAACATATAAAGAAGTGCAGAAAATGATAGGCTGCTCAGCTAAAATGATCACAAATGCTTTAAAATGGCAACCAAAACCTGAAAGACGTGGAAGAAAGCGAAAAACTATCATTCGAATGGATAGAATAGCCAAAATTGCAAGGACTTTGCCAACAATCAGCTCCAGGAAGATGAAAGAAGGTGTAAAGTTACCTGTGAGTACTGTTACAATTAGAAGACGCCTATGTGAAGCCAAGCTATCTGCAAGAAGCCCCCGCAAAGTCCCACTGTTGAAAAAAAGACGTGCTGAAGAGGTTACAATTTGCCAAAGAGCACATTGACTGGCCTAAAGAGAAATGGCGCAACATTTTGTGGATTGATGAAAGTAAGATTGTTCTTTTTGGGTCTAGTGGCTGGAGACAGTTTTTCAGACGACCCCCAAACACTGAATTCAAGCCACAGTACACTGTGAAGACAGTGAAGCATGGTTGCGCAAGCATCATGATATGGGGATGTTTCTCATACTACGGTGTTGGGCCTATTTATCGCATACCAGGGATCATGGATCAGTTTGAATGCATCAGAATACTTGAAGAGGTTGTGTTGCCTTATGCTGAAGAGGAAATGCCCTTGAAATGGGTGTTCCAACAAGACAACGACCCCAAACACACCAGGAAATGTGCAACATCTTGGTTCCAGACCAACAAGATTGACGGTATGGAGTGGCCAGCCCAATCCCCGGATCTTAATCCAATAGAAAACTTGTGGGGTGACATCAAAAATGCCGTTTCTGAGGCAAAACCAAGAAATAGAGAAGAACTGTGGAATGTAGTCCAATCATCCTGGACTGGAATACCTGTTCACAGGTGCCAGAAGTTGGTTGACTCCATGCAACACAGATGTACAGCAGTTCTCAGAAACAGTGCTTATACAACTAAATATTCATTAAGTGATTCAAAGGAAAACAAAATCTTCAAACATTTTTCAGTTTATATAATGAAAGTTTGAGTTTGTAAAGAAGAATACAAACACTGCTATTTTTTTGAACAGTCTAATATTCACTTTTCTTTAATTTTTTTTAGAGGAACAACACAAATTTGCTATATTTTTCTTCATGTTCTGATTTGGAATAGAATGTGTAGTGTTCCCAATGCATTTGTGTGTATGGAAATAAAAACTATTAGAAGGATTTTGAGCTTTATTCACTTTTTTCAACACACTGCTATTATTTTGAACACAACTGTATATATATATACAGTGAGGAACAGAAGTATTTGAACACCCTGCGATTTTGCAAGTTCTCCCACTTAGAAATAATGGAGGGGTCTGAAATTTACATTGTAGGTGCATTCCCACTCTGAGAGACAGAATTAAAAAAAAAATCAGGAAATCACATTGTATGATTTTTAAAGAATTTATTTGTCTTGCATTGCTGAACATAAGTATTTGAACACCTGAGAAAATCAGTGTTAATATTTGATACAGAAGCCTTTGTTTGCAATTAAAGAGGTCAAACGTTTCCTGTAGTTCTTGACCAGGTTTGCACACACTGCAACATGGATTTTGGCCCACTCCTCCACACAGATCTCCTCTAGATCTGTCAGGTTTCGGGGCTGTCGCTGAGCAACACGGAGTTTCAGCTCCCTCCAAAGATGTTCTATTGTATTTAGGTCTGGAGACTGGCTAGGCCACTCCAGAACCTTGATATGCTTCTTACGGAGCCACTCCTTGGTTATCCTGGCTGTGTGCTTCAGGTCGTTGTCATGTTGGAAGACCCAACCACGACCCATCTTCAATGCTCTGACTGAGGGAAGGAGGTTGTTGCTCAAAATCTCACAATAAATGGCCCCATTCATCCTCTCCTTAATACAATGCAGTCGTCCTGTCCCCTTTGCAGAAAAGCACCCCCAAAGCATGATGTTACCAACCCCCATGCTTCACAGTAGGGATGGTGTTCTTGGGATGCAACTCATCCTTCTTTTTCCTCCAAACACGACGAGTGAAGTTTAGACCAAAAAGTTCTGCTTTGGTCTCATCTGACCACATGACTTTCTCCCATGCCTCCTTTGGATCATCCAGATGGTCATTGGCAAACTTCAGACGGGCCTGGACATGTGATGACTTGAGCAGGGGAACCTTCCGTGCAATCCATGATTTGAAACCATGACGGCGTAGTGTTCTACCGACAGTGACCTTTGAAACTGTGGTCCCAGCTCTCTTCATGTCATTGACCAGCTCCTCCCTTGTAGTTCTGGGCTGATTCCTCACCTTTGTAATCATCAGTGATACCCCACTAGGTGAGATCTTGCATGGAGCCCCAGTCTAAGGGAGACTGACAGTCGTCTTTAGCCTCTTCCATTTTCTAACAATTGCTCCAACAGTTGATCTATTTTCACCAAGCTGCTTGGCAATTACCCCGTAGCCCTTTCCAGCCTTGTGGAGGTCCACAATTTTTTCTCTGGTGTCTTTTGACAGCTCTTTGGTCTTGCCCATGGTAGTAGTTGGTGGCTGCCTGACTGTGGGGTGGACAGGTGTTTTTAAAAAGCTCAGACAGGTGTTACTAAGTTAGATTAATGAGTGGAGAGGCACAGTAACAGGTCTTTGAGAGCCAGAATTCTTGCTGTTTCTTAGGTGTTCAAATACTTATGTTCAGCAGTGCAAGACAAATAAATTATTTAAAAATCATACAATGTGACTTTTAAATTCTGTCTCTCAGAATGGGAATGCACCTACAATGTGAATTTCAGACCCCTCCATGATTTTGTAAGTGGGAGAACTTGCAAAATTGCAGGGTGTTCAAATACTTCTGTTCCTCACTGTATATATATATATATAAACTGTATATATATACACATACGTGTGTGTGTGTGTGTGTATATATGTTTTTTTTGTTGTTAAATTTCTGCCCATAGTAAAAAGAAATGAACACCGTGCAGCAATAGAAGCAGTGAAATGGGCTCTAGATGAGCATTCAAGCTTGGAAAGAAAACACAAACTGTTTTTAAAGAGGAGTTTAAGCTTTGCACGTGAGCACATCTATTTTTGGTATAAGAAAAAATACTACAATCAGATAACAGGTATTGCAAATGGGGGCTAAATTTGCTCCTAGTGAAGCTAATTTATTTATGTCAGTGAGAAATGCAGTGCATATTAGCGATAGACCGGTGGAATTGAAATGTTATTGTCACTTTATTGATAATATTCTGATTATCTGGGAAGGGGAGGAAAATGCATTGAGAGAGATTATAGGAAAGATGAATGCTAATAATAAAAATATTACTCTAATATGGAATATCCAGGAAAATGAAATAGGGTTCTTGGATTTAAAGATCTTTGTAGACAGAGCTATATTTCTAACTAAAGCAATTTTCAAACTCTCAGATAAAAATAGCAGGTAGTTACCATTAGAGATGAGCGAATTTCTCAAAAATTCGATTCGGCTGATTCGGCGAATTCCAGTGTGAAATTCGATTCGATGCGAATTTCTTCGCTACGAAGATGACTTATAAAAAGGGTTTCTAGGCTTCAGAGAGCCTTTAAATTAGTGCAGAACACTGTACCTTTAATTTAAATGCCCTTGGAGATGAGGAAAGAGAAGGAGAAGGAGAAGGATGAGAAGAAGGAGAAGGATGAGAAGAAGGAGAAGGAGAAGGATGAGAAGAAGGAGAAGGAGAAGGATGAGGAGAAGGAGAAGGATGAGAAGAAGGAGAAGGATGAGAAGAAGGAGAAGGAGAAGGATGAGAAGAAGGAGAAGGATGAGAAGAAGGAGAAGGAGAAGGATGAGAAGATGGAGAAGGAGAAGGATGAGAAGAAGGGGAAGGATGAGAAGAAGGAGAAGGAGAAGGATGAGAAGAAGGAGAAGGATGAGGAGAAGGAGAAGGATGAGAAGAAGGAGAAGGATGAGAAGAAGGAGAAGGATGAGAAGAAGGAGAAGGATGAGAAGAAGGAGAAGGAGAAGGATGAGAAGAAGGAGAAGGATGAGAAGAAGGAGAAGGATGAGAAGAAGGAGAAGGAGAAGGAGAAGCAGAAGGAGAAGGATGAGAAGAAGGAAAAGGAGAAGGATGAGAAGATGGAGAAGGAGAAGGATGAGAAGAAGGAGAAGGATGAGAAGAAGGAGAAGGAGAAGGATGAGAAGATGGAGAAGGAGAAGGATGAGAAGAAGGAGAAGGAGAAGGATGAGAAGAAGGAGAAGGAGAAGGATGAGAAGAAGGAGAAGGAGAAGGATGAGAAGAAGGAGAAGGAGAAGGATGAGAAGAAGGAGAAGGATGAGAAGAAGGAGAAGGAGAAGGATGAGAAGAAGGAGAAGGAGAAGGATGAGAAGAAGGAGAAGGATGAGAAGAAGGAGAAGGATGAGAAGAAGGATGAGAAGAAGGATGAGAAGAAGGATGAGAAGAAGGAGAAGGATGAGAAGAAGGACAGTTCTGTGACAGTTTCTGTCCATTTCTGACAGTTCTGGGACATTCACTCCATACAGCTGTTTCAACCGCTGTATGGAGGGAATGTCATGGAACTGTCAGAAATAGACTATTAATGACAGTTCTGGGACTGTCCTTCCATGCAGCGGTTGAAACATTGTATGTATTTGTTTCCATAAATGGATCCATTTATGGAAACAAATACATACAATGTTTCAACCGCTGTATGGAAGGACAGTCCCAGAACTGTCATTAATAGTCTATTTCTGACAGTTCTATGACATTCCCTCCATACAGCGGTTGAAACAGCTGTATGGAGTGAATGTCCCAGAACTGTCAGAAATAGACTATTTATGACAGTTCTGGGACTGTCCTTCCATACAGCGGTTGAAACATTGTATGTATTTGTTTCCATAAATGGATCCATTTATGGAAACAAATACATACAATGTTTCAACCGCTGTATGGAAGGACAGTCCCAGAACTGTCATTAATAGTCTATTTCTGACAGTTCCATGACATTCCCTCCATACAGCGGTTGAAACAGCTGTATGGAGTGATTGTCCCAGAACTGTCAGAAATAGTCTATTTCTGACAGTTCTGGGACATTCACTCCATACAGCTGTTTCAACCGCTGTATGGAGGGAATGTCATGGAACTGTCAGAAATAGACTATTAATGACAGTTCTGGGACTGTCCTTCCATACAGCGGTTGAAACATTGTATGTTTTTGTTTCCATAAATGGATCCATTTATGGAAACAAATACATACAATGTTTCAACCGCTGTATGGAAGGACAGTCCCAGAACTGTCATTAATAGTCTATTTCTGACAGTTCTATGACATTCCCTCCATACAGCGGTTGAAACAGCTGTATGGAGTGAATGTCCCAGAACTGTCAGAAATAGACTATTTATGACAGTTCTGGGACTGTCCTTCCATACAGCGGTTGAAACATTGTATCTATTTTTTTCCATAAATGACATTCTGCAAATACACTTAGAGGAGCGCTGCAGATACACTTTTTGCCGGCTTGGAATTATTCTTATTTTCATCCTACTTCTTCTTTTTCTTCTTATGAGGATGAGGATGAAGAAGAAGAAGTAGGATGAAAATAAGATTAATTCCAAGCCGGCAAAAAGTGTATCTGCAGCGCTCCTCTAAGTGTATTTGCAGAATGTCATTTATGGAAAAAAATAGATACAATGTTTCAACCGCTGTATGGAGTGAATGTCCCAGAACTGCCATAAATAGTCTATTTCTGACAGTTCTGGGACATTCACTCCATACAGCTGTTTCAACCGCTGTATGGAGGGAATGTCATAGAACTGTCAGAAATAGACTATTAATGACAGTTCTGGGACTGTCCTTCCATACAGCGGTTGAAACATTGTATGTATTTGTTTCCATAAATGGATCCATTTATGGAAACAAATACATACAATGTTTCAACCGCTGTATGGAAGGACAGTCCCAGAACTGTCATTAATAGTCTATTTCTGACAGTTCCATGACATTCCCTCCATACAGCGGTTGAAACAGCTGTATGGAGTGAATGTCCCAGAACTGTCAGAAATAGACTATTTCTGACAGTTCTGGGACAATCACTCCATACAGCTGTTTCAACCGCTGTATGGAGGGAATGTCATGGAACTGTCAGAAATAGACTATTAATGACAGTTCTGGGACTGTCCTTCCATACAGCGGTTGAAACATTGTATGTATTTGTTTCCATAAATGGATCCATTTATGGAAACAAATACATACAATGTTTCAACCGCTGTATGGAAGGACAGTCCCAGAACTGTCATTAATAGTCTATTTCTGACAGTTCTGGGACATTCACTCCATACAGCTGTTTCAACCGCTGTATGGAGGGAATGTCATAGAACTGTCAGAAATAGACTATTAATGACAGTTCTGGGACTGTCCTTCCATACAGCGGTTGAAATATTGTATCTATTTGTTTCCATAAATGGATCCATTTATGGAAACAAATAGATACAATGTTTCAACCGCTGTATGGAAGGACAGTCCCAGAACTGTCATTAATAGTCTATTTCTGACAGTTCTATGACATTCCCTCCATACAGCGGTTGAAACAGCTGTATGGAGTGAATGTCCCAGAACTGTCAGAAATAGACTATTTATGGCAGTTCTGGGACATTCACTCCATACAGCGGTTGAAACATTGTATCTATTTTTTTCCATAAATGACATTCTGCAAATACACTTAGAGGAGCGCTGCAGATACACTTTTTGCCGGCTTGGAATTAATCTTATTTTCATCCTACTTCTTCTTCTTCATCCTCATCCTCATAAGAAGAAAAAGAAGAAGTAGGATGAAAATAAGAATAATTCCAAGCCGGCAAAAAGTGTATCTGCAGCGCTCCTCTAAGTGTATCTGCAGAATGTCATTTATGGAAAAAAATAGATACAATGTTTCAACCGCTGTATGGAGTGAATGTCCCAGAACTGTCATAAATAGTCTATTTCTGACAGTTCTGGGACATTCACTCCATACAGCTGTTTCAACCGCTGTATGGAGGGAATGTCATGGAACTGTCAGAAATAGACTATTAATGACAGTTCTGGGACTCTGACAGTTCCATGACATTCCCTCCATACAGCGGTTGAAACAGCTGTATGGAGTGAATGTCCCAGAACTGTCAGAAATAGACTATTTCTGACAGTTCTGGGACAATCACTCCATACAGCTGTTTCAACCGCTGTATGGAGGGAATGTCATGGAACTGTCAGAAATAGACTATTAATGACAGTTCTGGGACTGTCCTTCCATACAGCGGTTGAAACATTGTATGTATTTGTTTCCATAAATGGATCCATTTATGGAAACAAATACATACAATGTTTCAACCGCTGTATGGAAGGACAGTCCCAGAACTGTCATAAATAGTCTATTTCTGACAGTTCTGGGACATTCACTCCATACAGCTGTTTCAACCGTTGTATGGAGGGAATGTCATAGAACTGTCAGAAATAGACTATTAATGACAGTTCTGGGACTGTCCTTCCATACAGCGGTTGAAACATTGTATGTATTTGTTTCCATAAATGGATCCATTTATGGAAACAAATACATACAATGTTTCAACCGCTGCATGGAAGGACAGTCCCAGAACTGTCATTAATAGTCTATTTCTGACAGTTCCATGACATTCCCTCCATACAGCGGTTGAAACAGCTGTATGGAGTGAATGTCCCAGAACTGTCAGAAATAGACTATTTCTGACAGTTCTGGGACAATCACTCCATACAGCTGTTTCAACCGCTGTATGGAGGGAATGTCATGGAACTGTCAGAAATAGACTATTAATGACAGTTCTGGGACTGTCCTTCCATACAGCGGTTGAAACATTGTATGTATTTGTTTCCATAAATGGATCCATTTATGGAAACAAATACATACAATGTTTCAACCGCTGTATGGAAGGACAGTCCCAGAACTGTCAGAAATAGTCTATTTCTGACAGTTCTGGGACATTCACTCCATACAGCTGTTTCAACCGCTGTATGGAGGGAATGTCATAGAACTGTCAGAAATAGACTATTAATGACAGTTCTGGGACTGTCCTTCCATACAGCGGTTGAAACATTGTATCTATTTGTTTCCATAAATGGATCCAGAACTGTCATTAATAGTCTATTTCTGACAGTTCTATGACATTCCCTCCATACAGCGGTTGAAACAGCTGTATGGAGTGAATGTCCCAGAACTGTCAGAAATAGACTATTTCTGACAGTTCTGGGACTGTCCTTCCATACAGCGGTTGAAACATTGTATGTATTTGTTTCCATAAATGGATCCATTTATGGAAACAAATACATACAATGTTTCAACCGCTGTATGGAAGGACAGTCCCAGAACTGTCATTAATAGTCTATTTCTGACAGTTCCATGACATTCCCTCCATACAGCGGTTGAAACAGCTGTATGGAGTGAATGTCCCAGAACTGTCAGAAATAGACTATTTCTGACAGTTCTGGGACAATCACTCCATACAGCTGTTTCAACCGCTGTATGGAGGGAATGTCATGGAACTGTCAGAAATAGACTATTAATGACAGTTCTGGGACTGTCCTTCCATACAGCGGTTGAAACATTGTATGTATTTGTTTCCATAAATGGATCCATTTATGGAAACAAATACATACAATGTTTCAACCGCTGTATGGAAGGACAGTCCCAGAACTGTCAGAAATAGTCTATTTCTGACAGTTCTGGGACATTCACTCCATACAGCTGTTTCAACCGCTGTATGGAGGGAATGTCATAGAACTGTCAGAAATAGACTATTAATGACAGTTCTGGGACTGTCCTTCCATACAGCGGTTGAAATATTGTATCTATTTGTTTCCATAAATGGATCCATTTATGGAAACAAATAGATACAATGTTTCAACCGCTGTATGGAAGGACAGTCCCAGAACTGTCATTAATAGTCTATTTCTGACAGTTCTATGACATTCCCTCCATACAGCGGTTGAAACAGCTGTATGGAGTGAATGTCCCAGAACTGTCAGAAATAGACTATTTATGGCAGTTCTGGGACATTCACTCCATACAGCGGTTGAAACATTGTATCTATTTTTTTCCATAAATGACATTCTGCAAATACACTTAGAGGAGCGCTGCAGATACACTTTTTGCCGGCTTGGAATTAATCTTATTTTCATCCTACTTCTTCTTCTTCATCCTCATCCTCATAAGAAGAAAAAGAAGAAGTAGGATGAAAATAAGAATAATTCCAAGCCGGCAAAAAGTGTATCTGCAGCGCTCCTCTAAGTGTATCTGCAGAATGTCATTTATGGAAAAAAATAGATACAATGTTTCAACCGCTGTATGGAGTGAATGTCCCAGAACTGTCATAAATAGTCTATTTCTGACAGTTCTGGGACATTCACTCCATACAGCTGTTTCAACCGCTGTATGGAGGGAATGTCATGGAACTGTCAGAAATAGACTATTAATGACAGTTCTGGGACTCTGACAGTTCCATGACATTCCCTCCATACAGCGGTTGAAACAGCTGTATGGAGTGAATGTCCCAGAACTGTCAGAAATAGACTATTTCTGACAGTTCTGGGACAATCACTCCATACAGCTGTTTCAACCGCTGTATGGAGGGAATGTCATGGAACTGTCAGAAATAGACTATTAATGACAGTTCTGGGACTGTCCTTCCATACAGCGGTTGAAACATTGTATGTATTTGTTTCCATAAATGGATCCATTTATGGAAACAAATACATACAATGTTTCAACCGCTGTATGGAAGGACAGTCCCAGAACTGTCATAAATAGTCTATTTCTGACAGTTCTGGGACATTCACTCCATACAGCTGCTTCAACCGTTGTATGGAGGGAATGTCATAGAACTGTCAGAAATAGACTATTAATGACAGTTCTGGGACTGTCCTTCCATACAGCGGTTGAAACATTGTATGTATTTGTTTCCATAAATGGATCCATTTATGGAAACAAATACATACAATGTTTCAACCGCTGCATGGAAGGACAGTCCCAGAACTGTCATTAATAGTCTATTTCTGACAGTTCCATGACATTCCCTCCATACAGCGGTTGAAACAGCTGTATGGAGTGAATGTCCCAGAACTGTCAGAAATAGACTATTTCTGACAGTTCTGGGACAATCACTCCATACAGCTGTTTCAACCGCTGTATGGAGGGAATGTCATGGAACTGTCAGAAATAGACTATTAATGACAGTTCTGGGACTGTCCTTCCATACAGCGGTTGAAACATTGTATGTATTTGTTTCCATAAATGGATCCATTTATGGAAACAAATACA